>NW_009260178.1:1045914-1112988 GCF_000687185.1 Egretta garzetta | reverse complement strand
TTTAACTTCTCCTTATCATGAAATGTGACAGGGCATAGATTAACAATGTGTTGAATCCAATCATGCGATCACAGAAAATGGAACTGGAAAAGGATTTTGAGAGGTCATATGGTACATTGCATTGCCCCAAGGCAGAACCAGCTCTGCTAAGGACATTGTGGACAGCTGTTAGAAAAACAGCTGTTCTGAAGACTTGTAATGTTGGTAATTCCACACTCTCCTTAAGCAACATGTTCCAGTCCTTTACTATCTGCACCTCTGGAATGTTTTTCTTAATGTTTAACTTTAATCACCTTTGCAGCAATGTAAGTCCATTATTTTTTGTCCTATCCACTTCTGACACAGAGAAAAGATCCCTTTCTTCTCTGCAACAGCCTGTATTGGGTTTAAATACAGTTAGTGTGCTTCCTCCTCAAATCTTCTCTTTTCTGGGTTACGCATGTCCAGTGCCACCAATTTTTCAGAGATCATCATATTTCTAGCTTTAAGATCATCTGCATGTGCTGTTACTCATGGGACTATACAGCTTGTTGGGTGAGCTCCCTAAGGCAAGTGACTACATCCTGCCAAGAACAAGGAAAATGACCACATTATTGGGGTCATGACCACATAATTGGGGAAAGGGTAAAAAAGAGCAATAAAACCTTTTGTAACATCATAGACTAAAATTTGCTTAACCAGTCATGAAACTTAAATGAGGAAAGCCAGTGATATAGGTAGCAACAGGGAAAGATAGCTTTGAATTAAGAATTAAAATAAAGAATAGGTTTTTATGGACTTCCTTCTACATGACAACATACTAATTAGTGTGAACAGGGAGATGTGTCTTCATTTAGATGAAAACTTATGTCAGTTGTCAGCTTTTCTTTGCACTCTACTGTCCAGTTTCAGTGTTACTCCAAACACTGGTAGAAATGGAGTCATCTAGATGATGCCTACAGTCCTGAAGATCTCAGCATTGGAAGACCACCAAGACTCACTCTTTAGATATTCCTTCAGCCTGCTTCCTTGTGAACTGGATATGTTTCAGGATGCCTGCCTAAAGCCTTGGTTAAAATTCTTTGTCTTTTGGATTGGGAACCAGATTTTCTCAAGACTTCATTTTCTAGGAGAGTACCTTCATCATAATATTCAAAGTTACTCTGAAGTGGATTTCTTTTGTGTGTCTCTAACTGTGTAATGAAATATAGGAGTGTTTAACTCTCTGATGTTGTCTGGTATATGCCTAGACAATTTTAGGTAGTGATTCTCAGTTTTCACATTTTGAAAATAGGTACGTAGAACAGCTCAGACCCAGAATCTTTGACTCTAATTCTATTAGCAAAGTGGACAGGACCAGGGTAATGGCCCAAGAACAGTTATTCATATATTTGAATTGTTAATCTATTTGGCTCACATCCGATGACACTATCTCTCTGGGAACTAGCACATGCCAAGGATCATTCCCAGGGAGCAGTTTGGATGCAGCCACCCTGTTCTGTAACGTAAAAGAATTTATTAGTGTGGCTGTGGACAGACCATGTCATTTGGCTTCCAGGCCAACAAATGGGCCTAGATGCTGTTTTCATTGCTACTCTCTGTTTGTGTAGCCTTGAGAGACAACAGTTTGAGGGGATTGGGTAACTCCCTAAATTATTGCCTATAATGTTTTTGAGTATCTACTATAATTTTTAGAATTCCTGAAAAACTTCCTATGGAATAAGCTTCATAATTATAAAGTTTAAACACAAGTATTTCTGCTAACTAAATTTTTTTACAGTGTTAAGTAAAATCATGGCAACATTTATCCTCTTATGGTTTCGTGGTTTTCTGTGGAAATTCCCTGTTAACACAGATTATTATACCTTCTGTTAACCTTCTATTAAAACCAAATTTGAATTTGGATTGCAATCCAATCCACCATAAAGTATGTTAGGTAGGTAACGCTACCTTAGGACAGCTCTTTAATCAGACAATGTCATCTGTCTATAAAGTTATTCAGCCACTCAACTTTCAGAAAACATTGCTTGTATGGAACTCTCTTCCCTTGATATCTGCTCTTTTCTGCATTATTTCTGCATTTCAGTTACTGTTTATCACAAGCTTTGTGAAAAATTTTATATCCTGTCTTTTAGAGAGGCAGAACTTCCAGGCAAAAATGGGTCCTGGACTCACAAAGCATAATATTTATAAATCGTACAGCTTAAGTAATAACTAATAAAATCTATTTAGGACTTGTGGTGAATCTCGAGTGTTTTGGGCTTTATTCCCTTCATGCTTTCAACTTCTTCCTTTTTACCATACCACACTTTCTGGTCACTACAAGTAGAATGAAAGAGTTGTTGGTTAGAGAATAAATTTCTGTAATAACAGTTTGTTTATATAATTCTCAGCCCTGGCCCCCAAATACAAACCAGTATTAACAGTTTATAATTACAGAAAATTACATTTTCTGTTTCTAGAGTAAACTAAATGTTTAGGAAAGCTGTATTGCAACACATCTTTGTTGTCTTTAATACACCAGAGACTTTTGTCTGACTATGATACACTGGGTTTCTAAATTTTTCTGTTCTTGCAAGTTTAGCATTTCTGTGAAGTTCCATTGATTCTCTCTCACTTCTTTAAAAATATTGGGTCTGGGACTTTTGGTGTATTTATTCTGTTTTGTTATTCAAATATCGCACAAAAAAATGAGTATACTCAGATTACTGCAATCTTCACAAAATGTTGGGTAACTCCCTAAATTATTGCCTATAATGTTTTTGAGTATCTACTATAATTTTTAGAATTCCTGAAAAACTTCCTATGGAATAAGCTTCATAATTATAAAGTTTAAACACAAGTATTTCTGCTAACTAAATTTTTTTACAGTGTTAAGTAAAATCATGGCAACATTTATCCTCTTATGGTTTCGTGGTTTTCTGTGGAAATTCCCTGTTAACACAGATTATTATACCTTCTGTTAACCTTCTATTAAAACCAAATTTGAATTTGGATTGCAATCCAATCCACCATAAAGTATGTTAGGTAGGTAACGCTACCTTAGGACAGCTCTTTAATCAGACAATGTCATCTGTCTATAAAGTTATTCAGCCACTCAACTTTCAGAAAACATTGCTTGTATGGAACTCTCTTCCCTTGATATCTGCTCTTTTCTGCATTATTTCTGCATTTCAGTTACTGTTTATCACAAGCTTTGTGAAAAATTTTATATCCTGTCTTTTAGAGAGGCAGAACTTCCAGGCAAAAATGGGTCCTGGACTCACAAAGCATAATATTTATAAATCGTACAGCTTAAGTAATAACTAATAAAATCTATTTAGGACTTGTGGTGAATCTCGAGTGTTTTGGGCTTTATTCCCTTCATGCTTTCAACTTCTTCCTTTTTACCATACCACACTTTCTGGTCACTACAAGTAGAATGAAAGAGTTGGTTAGAGAATAAATTTCTGTAATAACAGTTTGTTTATATAATTCTCAGCCCTGGCCCCCAAATACAAACCAGTATTAACAGTTTATAATTACAGAAAATTACATTTTCTGTTTCTAGAGTAAACTAAATGTTTAGGAAAGCTGTATTGCAACACATCTTTGTTGTCTTTAATACACCAGAGACTTTTGTCTGACTATGATACACTGGGTTTCTAAATTTTTCTGTTCTTGCAAGTTTAGCATTTCTGTGAAGTTCCATTGATTCTCTCTCACTTCTTTAAAAATATTGGGTCTGGGACTTTTGGTGTATTTATTCTGTTTTGTTATTCAAATATCGCACAAAAAAATGAGTATACTCAGATTACTGCAATCTTCACAAAATGAAAAGCCACTGGATATACCAGCATTTAATTTTTGAAGTCCACTCCAGACAGCCAGAGATAGTTAAAAAAAAAGTTTATTTTGCTTTCTATTTGAAAACATTTTCATCCATGGCAGTTAGCCTGATCCCTACTGGGAAAACAGAGACCTAATTTTGTCCTGCTTAATACAAACAGAATTCCCAGGGACTTCACTGGGAGTTTTGCCTGAACTAGGAGCACAGAAGGCAGCCCTATAAACTTTCAAGAATATCCCTCTGCTTTCCTGTGGCCTAATCTAATCTCTGGAGTTTACCAAGTACTTATATTCTAGCAGTGTATCAAAGTGCTTTGCAAATTATCACATCCTTATGCAGTGCTTTTGGACTTTTGATAGAGATCATCATTTTGGAGGAATGAAACATATTTTAAAATTGCCACATGCCCTAGGTGGTTCTACACCCCACTGTATAGAGTTGACAGCTCTGGACATTGACTCTATATGAATGAAAATATCATCTCCTTTCCCATGACTTTACTACTAACAACTTCAGTTGGTAACAATAAATGGATATCTTGGGTTCAGAGAATAGTAAATATAGCATAGAAAAACAAACCATTTCCAAGAATGCATTTTCTCTGTGGTTAAGATACATTATACTATTCCACATTATTGAGCTAGTTAGTGCTTGGAGACGAAAAAAAGAGGAGAAATCTGAATGGGAAAGCCAACTTTGGCAGGAGCACTACTGCTGGTTTTAAGGAACGAAAAACAGAAGTTAAAAAAAAAAAGAGAGAAGAAAGATCAGAAAACTTGTTTTTCAAATATATATCAGACGAAGGGTAGATTATGGAGAAGTTTAAAAACAGAAGTTAAAAAAGAAAGGGTAAAAAAATGGGCGCTGTCTTTTTTTTAAAGATGGAGTGCAACTGGAAACAGCATGCAGCCAAAGGTCAGGGTCAAGAGTAATAGAATCCTGGCACTATGTGCTAGTTTATCTTCTACACAATGAACTCCTGCCAAACCATATACACAATGTCGTACAGCAGGGAAAAGTGTCTGATGCATCTCCAGAGTATTTATGAGGGCTTCTGTTTTGAAGATAGTTTCTTAGGTAACAGAATAATAACATAATGGGACTATTTCTCATTTATTAGGGACCTTTTTTTTTTTTTTTTCCTTTTTGGCTTATTCTGCAAATTAAACTGCGATAACCATTTCCCCTTTTCTGGACTCCCTCTCCCAGTGTTAAGTCGACTGGGATTTTTTTATTATTTTATTTTTCAGATTTGCATTAAAAGAAAGATTTCTGTGGTGGTGGTGGTACAAGAGCTGGTTCAGATAAGACTAAGTCTTGCTCAGCACCTTAGGAAATAAATAGCTGAGTTGGAATGATATGCAATCACAACATTTAAAGCAGATGAAAGAAGGTCTTGACTAAGTTGTTGTTTCTTGTGCTGTGTGCCTTCCTGTCTCTCATATAGGATGGTGTGGTATGCTTTGTTTCTTTTAGGCATGGTAGTATATTTATACTCTGCTTGCAAAGCCTTTCCCCACCAGTATACATTCAGAGCACAATCCAGTAGTTTGTTTTTCTACGTTTCCCCTTATTTCACAAATGTATACATATTCCAAAATTAGTTTTAGAAAACAGTTTATCTAAAGCATATCGAATATTTTTAACAAAAAAACATTGCAGGTGTACAGCTCAAAATGCAAGAAAACAATATGTCAGATTCTGATCCAGCACTGGGAGCAAAATACCTTCATTAATGGAACATGGATTAAACTCACAGCAGCTGTTCTGTAATATTTATATTCCAACCTCTCATGAACTTTTATTAGGGGACAAGTGAGATCACATTAACTGCAGCAAAACAAAATCCACATATTCACTTACCTCAGAGTAGCTTGTGCCTAATTTTCTAGCTCTGATCTGGCTTCTCTCCAAGTAAATTATTCATGCAGCCATGAACATTACTTGACAAATAAGGTAGCACACAAGAGGAGATGCTACCTATTTCAAAGTTTTGACTTCAATAGAATTATTCACTATGTTTAATTTTTTATAACCATTTATAAGAAAAACATAGATACAGGCCTGATTCTCTCCAGTAAGTGAACTGTTTCAGTTAAATCAGTTGCCTGATAAAAAGAAATTTTATATGGGACAGAGGTTTCCCTATAGAACGCCACAAAAACTGTAAGAACTGAAAAGGTGTTCTTTTGGGTCCAAAACTCCAGCTGAAATTCCAGCAGTGAGCTTTAAGCTATGGAAAGGTGAGAAAATAGATGAACTTTGAGAAGTCAGTAAGTAACATAGGGTTCAACATTACGCACCCATCAAGGAGCTTCGTAGCAGTAGAGTTGAATCCAAAGACAGGAGAGTCCACATTGTTGGCGTCAATTTAGGTGAACAAGTTCAGCTCCTCTCCCTTATTGAATCAGGCTCCAGAATTGTGCTGTGATTGATAAAATTAACATCAAAAGCAGACAAGTGACTGTAAAGCAGTGTCATATAGTGCTATGCTAAGAGTACAACTGAAAACCCTAAGAGTGTGTCTTGAGCTTGTTTTCCTTGAGATACTGGATTTCTGCGCTAAGCTAACAATCCCAAAGGAACTATGACTCCCGATGCTGTTCACAGCTTTATCAAACTCAATCCACTGTACGAGTTCTTAATCCCAGATAACCACTCAAAGGTTATAAATTACACAGTAGGTCAGACCCTGCAAAATCACCTGCAGCTGCATAATTCCCAGGACTAATTTTTCTAGGGCGACGGACTGTTTACCATTCAGATTGTTAGAAGGCAGCATTGAATTCCGAGGGGTATTACTGGTATCTGGACACACAGCATGGGAAAGGGTAACCAAAGGGTGTTACGCAGATCCAATAGCAGGCAGTGGTGCTGCCTGCAACAAAAGTTACAACTTTATCTTTGTTTATCCCTCTTCAAGTTCAATATCAGGTATAGCAGAAATTTTAGTAGCGCTGTCTGGAGAGGCTGCAGAGAATAACAGCCCTTTCATTAAGTGACATTCACCTACAGGCATCTAGCCCCCGTGTGAAAGAAGCTATCTTCTGATGCATGCACTGCATGCTAACGTACATTTTCCCTATTTCACAATTCTCTAACCTTTCAAAATGTTCTGCTAAATGTTCCCCCTCTTGGATGTAAATAATTTTCTTTCAGAAGAAAGGTAATCAACTCTTTCCTTCCATCACATGATTTTCTAAGTGACAGGCTACACTGGAAAAGCATGGATTCTTGCTTTAAAATATTCTTGCCCAGCTTCTAGCCTTGTAAACAGAAATGCTGAAGTCCTGTATCTACTTGCATGTCCAAAACCCACCACTTGAGAGTCTTGGACAGAACTCAGGACCCACACTGAGTTCTGCTCAGAATCTCAAGCCCACCATTTTGGAAATGACATTAAAATATAACAAATTCAACTTTCTTTGCTTGAAATACAAGTTGAATTGTATTAATATTGGAATATAAAGCAAAATTCAATTGAAATGTTACTGGCTTTGTATACAAACCAAAATATAGTATTTCTTTGGGCAGGGAACACTACTGCTGAAAACCAGTGAGGGTTAATCTTGCTAGCTGTTGCAAAACTCTGTATCCAAAATGTGCACGGAGTAATGCTGGCTCTAATTATTACACTGTATGGAGAGATCAGTCAACTTTATTTCTAGCAATTCACTAACTTTTCTTTTGTGTAAACTTGGCACAGAAAGGCTTTTGCTATTGAACTAAATAAAACCCTCAGCACATGGCCATGGCCCAAGGGGACACTTTATCATTTGTATATAGAGAGACATTTGATTATGGCTTAATTATACAATATGCTGCTATTTATTTTCAATCAGTCTGCAAACTCCATAATTGTGGATTATTTACTGATGAACTACTTACAATCCATTATTCTATTATGTTAATGTATTCAAATCCAAAACCATACAAATGTTTAATAACCTAGTTTAAATCAGTTGGGCTTTTATTGGTTTTCAGGAAGAAAGATATGTAGAAACTGACAATTTGGTAAATCAGAGTTACACAACATTGAAAACAAACTTTGTTTGGTTTCATTTTTTTAAGTTTCTAAAAATTGTGTTCAATTTATCATATCATTATTATTTGCTACTGTACTTCTGGTTGTCATTTGCTCTCAATGGTATTTAATCAACTGCAGAAATCAAACAAATAAGATAGTGGACAACATTTCCTGAAGTTCCAAACATTGGGATTTTCCAAATCATAAAAATGCGTCATAACTACCCCTTTGGACTCCTAATTTTAAAATTATAAATTGCAGCTTTCCCTTTCTTTCATTTCTCCACCCGGCTTCTCCCTAGGCCTAGAAGGAATTACGTAGAATACTTGGATTTGAGCCAAAATCAGATTTCCTTGAGTTCTAGCAGGACTTGAACTGCATTTTTCTTCATCTCCTGTGGAGGTACCTCAGTCAAGGGGTTACAGACTCTTCTGAAGTGGCACTTTACTGCTACACAAAGATTTTAATCAGTCTCTGGGTCACAGACGAAAGGCTAGAACAACTCAATGCTCTGAAGTTACAGCACTGCATGAGGAGGCTGAAGTTGCAGCCCTTGCTTCTGTTCACACAAAAGATTATGGACCTGCTCCAAAGCAGTTCAGAGGAAAGCTGAATTATAGTTTATATCCCAGATGACTCTGTCGCCTTCAGGTTTGCTATGGAAATGGGGGAGAGTGAAGCAGGCAATAGGTGATCCACTTCTGAATTGTTTTGCCAGCATGGACTGATTTGTTGCACCGTGAAACATCAGCAGAGGCACCAGACTCTAACGCTTAAGCAAAAGGAAGAGTCAAAGATGTGGAGCAAGACAGGCACTGAATATGTGTCTAGAAGTACATTTTGACTTCACAGTCGTGGACAAAATTTTTTACTTATGCAGCCCCTTTCCAGAGCCCCAGTTTAGATTTTTGGCAAATACAGTAAGGATTTGCCAGTGTATTTGAACTTACCAGACTGTTTCCCTTATGTTTCTGTCAGTTTCGCTTAATTTTGCAAGTTTCTGTGGCAGCAGACTTCTAAGTCTCCTCAAATTTGAAGAGGGCACTTTCTCCTCAAAAATACCTACGAACCAGTTGCATATTATTGGCTTGATGGGGGTTCACACTGGCAGTGAACCAAGGCCAGGACTCTAGCTTCTCCAGTGTGCAAGGACCATAAAAAGTCAACATTGCTTTCACTCATCTGTTTCTGAAGGGTAATATATAACTTGCAGAATAGTTTCCTCCTAAATCTCTTTAAAATGTCAGCCTATTGACAAAGATAGAAATTGCAGATTAAACATTTCAGGTAAGAAAATAGGAGACCCAACCCAACAACTGCTTCTCTGGCTAACTTCTCTTTTATGACTACTCAGAGGATTCCTCTTTAATGTAGACTGTAGGATCAGATGTGAGATTTATATAGTAAATAAACCGCATAAGTATGACAAAGTAAATCACTACTTTAATATAGTAATAAAACATTATATTAAGGCTTCCATATAAATGGTTTGTACAGAGGTTAGTAATTGAATACTAGATATTAGAAGCATATTACATACTCTAGCGGTATTTGTTACGGATGGTTACAAGTACATTAGTAGGTGTTATCGATCTGTTTGTTCTATAATAACCTCTAAGAAATGATTTATCATTTACTAAAAGGGATATTATTCAAGTATCAACTCTTCAGACATTATTTATAGACATTCCAGAATGTTGTGTGATGACTATATCAGATTTAATAAACCAATACTGTAATTTTTCTGCCATTAAGTTTATTGAGATCATTTCATTAACATCTGTACAAACTTCTACGATATTTTTAGTCATGGTTGAAGTTATACTGCCCATATGAAAATAAAAATCGTAAAAATAATGATACTCATATTCAAAGATGCTGAAATAAAATAGTGCACATTTCAGTTTTCATTGTATTTAAACTATTTATCTTAAGCTAAAAATCTGAGTCAGGCAGGGACTCATCGCTAGCTTGGTTTGCAAGACAAAAAAGCAGCTGAATTTGCATTTTCTACACCAGCTTTGTTCCCACCAGGATGTGTGCAATAGATCTAACTGATCATGATGAGTGTGAGCATCAGGCTAACAGCCCATAAATGTCCAACGTGCTTCAAGAGTGCTGAGGCACATCTATCCCATTCTGCTTCCAGTATTTTCATATTGAACAGAAGTTCTGAAAGTAAAAATAACTCTGACAGCCTGGAGACCAGAAAACGTGAGAAAATGTAGTAGAATTGTTGCCTGGATTTGTGTGTAACTTCATGTGTCTGTATGCTTACTACACATCCAGATTAAATATGAATACACATACGCACAAAAAATTATCATTCAGAAAACTTTTAATATTTTCTGGTAATTTCTAATATTTTCATATCACAAGTGAAAAAAAAAATCCATGTAAAACCAGAATATTTTTTATCCTTTAAAATTAACATTCCTATGAAAAACCAAAGCTGTCAACTGCCTTAAACATGGTTTTTGCTTGGTTACTGAAATATGATCAGGGCCCTTATTTACATTTTAATACTTTCATAATCTTAACATGAACTCAAGACTATTTGCTTTGTTTTTCTTGAAGTTCCAGTTCTTCAAGTCATCTTATTTTGTGAGGATCTTAGCATTCATAATTGAAGTATGGTTTAGGCCTTGGAGACGCAAAGGAGACCTCAGAAAGGTGTCTTGGAATTCCTACTGAGATTTCTTTTCATGGCTTTTGCATCAGAAAATACTGCTACAACAAATCTGGACTTTTCACACAAGGAACCCGTTTTGAAACAAAAATTTTTCAGGTTGTACTGGTCAAAACCAAAGGGAGGCATTAAAATAGCTTATGACTTGACATTGAGGATATTTTCTTACAATGCAGATCTACTACTGTTAGATCACTATGTATTTTGGCGTTAGTGAAAACAAATTCAAGGTCTTGGTTTCACCTCTGGCGGACTACAAAATCTTGAAACCTCAACCTTTTTTTTTAAAGAGAAAATAATTTTCTTCCCATTTCTGATTTTCAATTCATGCTGAAAATGGAAACACTGGAAAGCACAGCTGAGACTGTCATACTTTGAGAAGCTAACACTTTAGCCACCGATATTTAATAAATGTGAGTATACAAAGTGAATATTTTTAAAAATACCAAAAACAGCTGGTCAAAAGTTTGCCCAACCCAAATATATCAAGAGGCATGACTTCCAATTGCACATGAGCCTACCATCACTTTAACCACTCTTGACTTCTGAACCCATGCAGCTAGGCGTCTAGGTTTAGCTGAGTGGGCTTTCTCATCCTGCAGCTACAGGTGACAAGACTGGTATTCTTAAAAATCACCCATCCAATATGCATTCAATCCTATAAATATGTTGGACAGAGGAGAGGATACTAATGTTCCATTCACATATTTGGTTTGGATATGTTTTGGCAAGCAGGACTGAGCCACAGCTCCTAAAACAGAAAAAGTCACTCTGTTTTTAATCTCACTTAAGACTAGCAATTTTAAATTAGGTTTCTAACTTCAGGTAGTCATCCTCCGGGATATTCTTCATCCTTCAGAAATAGATTAATTTCCCTTCTGCAGAAGCTTCTATCACTCTCCATTTTCAGTAAAAAAAAATCTTAAAATAGGCAATGAAATTTTAGATGCCAACAACTCTGTGAGATTAATTCCATTATTTAAAATAATTTTATTTTTAATTTTTATATAAGATATGGTTCTAGAGAAATCATTAAGAGATTGCTAACAGGTGTTTTTGATTCCTTTGCTGATTAAATAAAAAATTAATATACTTTTATATTTTTGCAAGTATATTTTTGCCATTTCTTCATTCTCTTAATACTTGCATACTATTCCTTCATCTCTTAAAGTAACATTTTACCACTAATAATTTTTCTTGTCCTTAACGAAACATTGTTTATGTTCTATTTTTCCATTTTTTCAAGTCTTTTACTCTGTTTTCCTCAAACACTTAATTTCTATTTTAATCACCTACTTTGGTTTTCATGAATGTTTTGAGGCTAAATTTTCCATTTAAACACCCCCTTTATGCCTCACCACTGATGTCCTGCATGTAACAGATCTCAACGTGGCCCTCTGCATTTTTGGGTTATATCTTGACCATTAATCTTTCTTTATTGCAGTATGTTTAACAAACTGTTAAAAATAATGGTAGCTGGCAATGAAAAAGTGTGGTGCCCTTTAAGAGTCATTGTTTGAACTGATATTTAAAGATTTCTAATTCTCTGGGGTCAGGAAAGTAACGTTTTCATGTTTTTACAGGTCGTTTTGCAGCAAGTCTTATATTGTCCAGAAATGATGTTTAAAGTTTCAATAGCTTCTGGTTCTCTGTGCCACATCACCTTGCAATTGCCCCCAAATTGTTTCTGAATCACGTTTCCTCTGGCAAGGAGTGGTAACCCTCATTTTATATTACATCTTACAATGTACAGTGCTCTCACCCCACTCATAACAATGTTAATGTCAGAATGAAAAATGATAAAGCATAAATTAAATAGCAACCATATGTTTTCTGTAATATATCTTTTTTTGTTTTCTGACCCAGGTAAACAATTTCCTTATATCTCCTGTTCAGATCTGCATTTCATCCTCCAGATTTGCCTCACGAACACCAGAGAGCAGGCATCTTGCCTGTGTCCAGACAGCTGAACTTGGACTTCGGTTAATACAAAGTGATAGTGCTCATTGCCGCTAAACAAGCTTTTCGGTTTAACCAGAGAGCTTGTTAAATAACGTATCTTCCATCAGCTGAAGGTCATTTTACAGCTTTACAAACAAACTTAAGCTTCCAGCCCATGTTATAACAAAGAACAGTGAATCTTTCCATGGGATTATTCTAGTAAACCCTTAGTAAATTATCCGAACAAATAAATGTTACAAAATTCTACTGGTTGGCCTCTCCACCCTTCTTCTCCCCAGCCTCCACCAGCAAGCGGAAGGAGCTCTGTGTATATCACATTATCTAAAGAGGAGGCCATCCAAAAGCTACATAAATCATTACAGTAAAATACAAGCCACTAATTTCCTCTCGTGCAGAAGGGAGACTATCTGTGGGCCAAGGTCCTCTCCACTCATGGGTCTTTGGTACATGAGAGTATAGCCCAGCTGGTGGGTCAATCATTAAAAATTATCCTGGATACGTTTTTCTTCTTTTCCCCTGAAGGATGGTTTCTGAACTGCAAACATCCCTTGTTTGGTGCACAGGGGCTGTTACAATGATGGATCGCTGGCAGCAGGGGCAGCAAGAAGAACCAACACCTGCATGAAGTGTGAAGGTGACGTTTGCCATGCAGCACTGTGCAGGGCCCTGAGCACTGTCAGGGTGCTGTGCACATTTTGGATTGTGCGTATTCTCACCTCTGTGTTGATGGAGCACCCCTGGCAGATTCTCTGCCGTGGTCTCACCTCGCTACCAAAACCCACCCTCCTACCCATCCCTTGTGTGATCCTTCCTGCCTCCTTCACATTGACATTTAATCAAGTTCCCAGGAAAAATAAAAAAAACTAACAAAATCTTGTGCCTAGCTTGTCATAATTTTTGCTTCCTCTGTTCTGTGTATAATTTTCAGCACCTGTTGTGCTCACCTATTTCTTTTGCTAGATGGTCAGGGCAGCTTCTCCTGACAACTCCTCTATGTGACATGGTTTTTTTGTTAGAGTGCAGTGATGGATAAAACTGCACAACCAGGTTTATTGCCACAAGTGGTGCCACTACACCACTGAAATGTATGTAGTAACAATTTGCTGAGAAGCAAGGGTGTACTTCCCAGGTGGCAGACTGGACTATCTCATATTGGCTTTGTTGCACTGCACTGGTTCTGTTACATTGGCTCTGGTGCCCAGTCTTGTCCAGTTAGATGAAAAATGAAGGTGAGATTCTTTGGAGGCAAATAAAGTTAAGCATTTTGTCTACCTGCCCTGAAGAATACGAAACAGGGGCAGCTGAGGAGAACATTATAAGTCAGAAAAAAATAGCTTCTGGGGGTGTTTCATTTTCACCTTAGGTTAGCCTGTGAGATCTAGCAGATACTAATCTTACTTTTTTAAAATATTATTTTCCAATATTTTTAACTACATAGCACTGAGGTGATACTAAACTTTAAGTTTTAGCATTTTACTGTTCATGTACATTTTTCAGAACCGTAGCGTTTTTGTATGGATCAGACATTTTTTATCTGAATTCATGTTTCTGAATATATCGAACAATAATCTGCTTGGCTTTACTTGTAATTATATGCCAGTGGTTAAGACTGCAAGAAAAACTGAAAAACCTGACTGACTAATGAGTAAAGTCAACATTCTTTGGTTTTGTCTGTGGATGCCAGGTAAGAGGTCCTAATTCTTTAACAGTTATATGAGAAATAATAGGCTAGATCGTGAAAGAATAATGAAGAGAAAGAGTTGTAAAACAAGCCTATATTAAATGTCATATACTCAGCAGGTTAGACTTAGATCTAGAGACAATATTTGTAAGACTTGCACAGGAAAGCAAAACCTTTCATACATTCTTTTTCTCATCTTTTATTTATTTACCCTGGAAGAAAAAAAAAAAGGCATTGACTCAAGTGTGGAAATGTATTCTAAAAACCTGCATATACAATAGTAGAGACTGCCCTGATGTATGCACTTCAAACCCTAATCTGTATTTGAAATGCCATTTGGACCTCAAGTTATAATTCTACCTGTAAAGAGACAAATTTCAGGGAGAGTGTTATTCAATTTGGCTGGAAATATCAAAGTGGCGTGGAAAAACAATAGGTACCAAGTTCCCTCTGGTTTTACTGAGTAACTCTGTGAAGTTCTTGGAAAGTTCCGTCCTTTCTAACCTGGAATTGGAATTTGGCAAGGCAAAACTTGGCACCTTGGAACATCTTTTAATTCTTAAAACAGATTGAGATTGATATTTCTTTGATGCGGCTCTGCCTGCTTGCAAATAAATTGCAACACCCTAACTTGCTGAGCTCAAGAATACTCAATAAGAAGATAGGATTTGATTTAATTTCATTTTTTCTTCCCCTTTCTGGGAATCTTACAGCCAGTTCTCTGACCAGAAGGAGATCTTCCTCTGATGCACACAATCTTACTGCCTCTGGGACTCCCTCTGCTTACCTTTCCCTTCTGAATACTTTTTGTTTTTTTCCTTCTCACACAGAAAAATAATCTCTGTCAATCTAACCTAATTCAAACTCTGAGTTTAGAAAATCAACCCCTTTTGGGTGATATAGCTAATTCCTACTCCAGACTTGCAGCTAGGCTCCCCTGCATAGAGGCACCTATTGCCTCAGCAACCCCTTCCAAAAGGGGCTCTGATTGCTTCACAAACTCACTGTGACTGAAAAGCAACTGTTATACACCCTAGTGAGGTTTAAACCAACTTATCATGGTGAGAAGGGATGCTCTGAGCCTCTTGCTTTCTGCTTCATCTTACCACAAGTCATCCCTCACTCTGGTCATGAGAGCATCTGTGTGAACTTCAGTGAGAAAGAAGTTTGCTCCATGTGACATGTCTACTCTTCATACAGACAAGCACCCGGAGGTCTGCCTGAGTCAAACCTATGTGGCCAATACACCAACATGGCACAGCACTGCATTAGATAGGGAGATAACCTGAGTCCTCTGAAAGGCATAAATGCATCAGATCATCAGTGTGCCTCAATTCATAAACAGGCCAAATTCTCCAGGCACAGCATCATCTGTAGAAAAGCTTGTCCTTGTGCTCTGGTCAGTGCCAGATAAAGGATCTTCTAAGCCCCCTTCACAGCGTGTTGTAAGGCATAAGGATACACTATATGCTACAAGACATGTGGCATCTGCCCTCATCTTCCTGCCTAATAATTCTTTAAAAATCAAATTCTGCAGTATTCCAAAACCTTCCAACTTGTCCTTCTACCTCTTGCGTGAACTCTCAGGTTTTTGTCACTTGAGCCTATCTTTGTGATAATATCTATAGAGACTTACTCGCTATTCACAAGTAACCAAGAAACACAGTTGTTAGACCGTAGCTTAAACATTCAGGCAAGGGCTAGACAGAAGCACAGGGGAAACCCTTACCGCCTTTTCCACTCTTTGGATGCCCTCTGTGTCTTTGTCTTGCTGGAAGATGAAGCTGTGAGGGTTGGCTAGCGCTGCCAGGATGAGATTATTCCATGCCTTAAGTTAAACACGTAAACGTTTGAAGGATCGAGGCCATCATTCCTAAAGCTTTAATAAACTTTACAGTAGAAATAAGTTTCCCTTAACTCCATTTATTTAAACAATCCATATTGTTTTATATAGAGGAAACTATCCAATGCAAATACAGCTAAATATTTTAATGGTTTACACATTCATTTTAGAAAGTTTTCTTTTAATTTGTTAACTTTTGTTCTTTTGAACTGGCTCAACCTACTCATTTAATCCCTTGAGCTTTCAAGGGACAGCTTGCAGAAAGTTATATACACAAATATAACAAACATTTCAAATAAAGCACAATGCATAAAGCAGAGAAAGGGAAAAATTTGACAACAGCTGCTAGATTTAACACTAATAGTTTTGAAAGATTTTGGCTTAAAGGTTAAGAGTATCTTATGACAATAAGCAGACTTTGTATATAATGTCAACAGCCCTGTTGCAACATGTCCAGTTTTAATTTATTCTTGTTCGCTTGCATAAGACAAATAATATAATTATGTATGTCTGGTTCATGACATTCAAGTTGGAAAAAAATCAAATAAATCATGTTTTTTTAAGAATAGCAACTTCTAAAGCCTTTGGCCTACGTCCCTTATTAACATTAGAGACATTTTTGTCTGAAAGTGATAACCTGAAAGTTTGCAAGTATTTATTTATTTTGATCAGATTTCATCTTTTTGAGCCTTTTTGCTTCCGAATAAGCTAGTGGTAACTAGTATCCTCCCTAGTCTTTCTTTTCTTTTTCTTTTTGTGTCCAAAGAACATTGCAAATTATATCAATTACCTGATTAGCAAAAAATTTAAGGCTCTAAGGTCTGCACTCATCAAACTTTGAGGCTCAGTTTGGACCAGTCAGGCGTGCTGACAACTTGGAAATATTTTTATTCACTGCTTGTATTATTCTTATAATGCAATAATAATACAAGGGATATTAAAAATATATATTAATCACACATTATAGCATATACTGTGTTTCAGTGTGTTTCCTAAGATCAGTCATCAACCAGTAAAACTTCATTTGCATATACATATTAAAAAAGAAGACAAAATACTCTTTTTAGAATCATATTCTTAAAGCAGCCTCACATCAATCTCCTCTGTGGAGCTCTTTACATGAGAGCTGAAATTCATTTCACATTATTTTAGATGTCTGGTGTAACACAGACAATTAGTATAAACTAATTATCTAGGCTTCTATTATGCTTATATTATGGAGAATTAGACACTTCTGCAGGATGATACACACATCTGCCTGATGCTTGTGTTCAGATGGGATCCTAAAAACTGGAAGAGCTTATATCTTTCCTTTGACTCTAAAGAGAATCTAGGGTGTGGTTTACTTTAAATGTATAACTTCTAGGTAGCTTTAGGTAAGTGAAGTGAAATCCACTCCAGGTGGAGATCTGGACTTTTAATATAAATTGCCGTATCTACTTCAGATAAAAATAGCAATACATTTTAATGGTTTCAGATAATGCTTTTCAGTTCCTTAAGGAGGATGTAATAGGGTGAATTAGTGTTTCGGGTTTTTTCTATGCATTTGTTTTACACAGCGGGACTACTCTGCCTTCAGTGAAAAATTTCCTGTGTTAGAGGAGATTAAATGAAATCAAAATCTCACTAAGGGAAAGATGAGATAGTACTAAGATGGATGGCGAAAATAAGGTCTAATATAGAATGTATAGGCTTAGCATGAAATGTGCATGGAGAGCTTGGAAAGTACACTAGTGACATGTGTCTGTGTAATGGTTCCAAAGCATTTTCTTTTGGATGATATTAAGACTTTATAAAACAAACATATGCTCATGCTAATACTGTTTTGAAGTAAATGTATTAATGCAAAAATGTCCAAACAAATGTGCCAGATTTCCTCAGGGTTTAACTCCCACAGCAGCAAAAGAAGTAGTCCAGAGTGTTTGAAACACTTTCCATAGGAGTATTTTTACCATGCCAAGAACCAAAGCAGGAGCGCAGTGCAGTTGTGGCAATGCAGAAGCCTCCGCAGCACATGCACTGCAAGAACGCTGCCGCATCCCAGAGGGGGAAGATTCCAGGTGTCCTTCTTCTTGGGTATGAGGTGCAAGAGAACCAGGGCAGTTTTGCTTTACAGAAGGGAATTGTCAGTGTTACAGGGGTAGGGACCGTGAAAACCTTTGCATCTATGAGAAGGGAGCAAGAGAGAGGCTAATCAGTGGCAGGACCCATGCCTTTGCACTGTTGCTGTATTGAATTAAAAGACTTCACCCTCAGTACAAGGGCCGGCACATTTACCGGCAAACACACAAGGGTTACAGGGCCTCCAAACCGCAGGGACCTGCACCGTATCAGGTAAAACCAACCCCACCTTCTCAGAAATTGGAAGGCCTATAACTGGCCATAGGGTGATGACATAACTGTGGCTGGCTTTATTTCTCCATATTTTAAAACAGTTATGGAAATGCCATTTTGTGAAGAAACATGTTTTTAATAAATAGACTTTCTTCTTGGTTTGCTACCGGTTTGATCATCAAAACTTTCCCACCAGGTCCAAATCTGTCCACCAGGAAAAATGCTGGTAAACCTGCATTGGCCATCCCAGGCAGGCAGAATACCAACCCTTTGAGGATAATCCTTTAATTCCTAGAAGGTATTCAGCCAGAGGTTTGCAGGCAGAGGACTGAATCAAGCGTTTATTAACCAGATGATCTTGTTACTCCTGTAAAGAACCTTGGATAAAATTGTACATTTAAAACTCTTTATCTGCCATATATGCCAGACTTGGATTTACTAGAGGGGAGAGAGAAGAAATAGAAGAGGAAATGCTGAGGGAACTCTAGCCGCTCCCATTACTACTCGTTAGTTCAGCACATAAAATTGCAGTCCCTGCTGCAAGCCCCAGTTCACTGCCTCTCTTTTCATATCAGGCCTTTGTTCACTGCCCAAATAACTCTAGTACTATCCAAAAAATGTGTGTGGATATATATCACGTGGAGTTCCTGGCTTGTATATGTGTGTGAGTATCTATGCACCCACATGTGTATATATATGTATATGCACTTATACACACGTATACATAAATACATATTCCTACAAATATCCACACAGACAACACTTTTTCCTAATAAATTATTTGTATTTATTAATTTATTATAATCTCAACCTTCTCTTGGGTAAACTCCTAAATTACTGGTTTTACTTTCTTTATAGGGGTCAGACTGCATTGTTGAATCACTTTAAATCCTGAGTCAGGAACATGTCACGGAGTTATAAAACGGTACTGTTGATGGAGCAGCCTAGCGCTGATAGGAGAGCTATTGATTGCAGATCTACTTTTAGATTGGATTTGTGCTCTGCAGCCCTTTTACCTAGTCATAAAATATAAGTGGGGTTTACAAAAAAATAGCAGTCCACTTAGGAAGTCTCTTAACAGGTTTTTTGAGCTTAAATGTACATTCCTTTAAGTACCTGTTAATTACTTTACTGTGATGATGCGCACCTGTACAATGTCAGGCTGCCCACAGAGCCCATTGTTAACCTGCCCGTCAGCCATTTACTGCCCATGATTCACAGCCGAGGGGTCTAGGATTATTGTCTACTGGGAATTACATTTTAGTGGTACAACAGTCTGCTGGAGATGTCTTAATGGCTGCTCAAGTGAGATTGTTATAATGCCCACATTGTTGTTTCAGCCAGCACACAAAGCCCAATTGCTTTTTAAGTTATGGCATCAGCAAGCTCCAGGTCATCTGCACTTAAATCACATGCACATATCTGAAATGTTGATGTGGTAACTGGTAGCAATGTATACAGTACTTTTAACCTCCAATTTGGTGGGTGCTTGGGATCAGATTATATGAAGTGTGCATGTATACTTCAACCTTTAGGGCTACAGGAAGCTTTGCTGATTTTAAATGTCATCGTAAATTTTGCCTTGAACAGCTCACCTCAGCTCATGTGTAGCTTTCCCCTTGATAAGCCAGAGAATAAAGAGTATAAGTGGGTTGCATTAAAACTCATGTACACCTCCTGCATGCCCCAGCTCATGAGTTTGCTAGAAACATGTTCAAATGAGTAGAGATGTAGGGTACAGATACCCCTCCTTATACCTCTTTCATTTAGACAATTACCCTAGCACTGGTGTGCACACGCATGCGCACACACACACACACAGATAAATGCACATATAGAATCATATAATCATAGAATCATAGAATGTTTTGGGTTGGAAGGGACCCCTAGAGGTCATCTAGTCCAACACCCTTGCAGTGAGCAGGGACATCTTTAACCAGATCAGGTTGCTCAGAGCCCCATCCAACCTGGCCTTCAATGTTTCCAGGGATGGGGCCTCTACCACCTCTCTGGGCAACCGGTTCCAGTGTTTCACCACCCTCATTGTAAAGAATTTCTTCCTTATATCCAGTCTAAACACACATAAACAGTCACATACACACGCTGCATCACAGGAAAATAACATAGGGGGACTGTAGAAACTCTGTTTTCTAACGTTTTCTGCTGGTTCCTTCCCCCCCAACCCACCCTGTAAGAGGTGGAACTCATTGGCTGAGTTCTCCTGGGAACAGCTGGAGAAAAACATACTTGTCTTCCGATTCACTCCCAAGGTGTTTACAGCACTTAGTTGAGGCCTTTAGGAGCATTATTTCCTTTCAAAGTCACAACCACTGGGCTAAACCACCCTGATTTCTTTTTTCTTTTGGTTTTTTTTTTTTTTTGTGATGGTGTGCAGGCATTGACATACACAAGTAGATGTAGAAAGAAACTAAGGAGTTTCTTCTTTCTAAGGGTTTGGAGTCTATGAAGTTTCCTGGCAGCACTTGTAACTTAAGCTGATTGGAAATATTGGATATTTCCCACAGAAAAAGAAAAACGACCTTCCACAAACATAACAGCAACAAGAACACACACCCCGTCCCCCTACTTCAATTTTTCCACTGAAAAACTGAAGAATGCAAAAACTTTGCCTAATCATTCCGGTTTCCTTCTCAACAAAAAAATTAATTTTTCTGCAGATCCTTTTCTGTTTAAAAAACATCACTAACTCACTCCCTCCAATTTTCAGTCAAAATTTAATTTGAAGGAAAATGTTTTAACTGATCCCATTGTAATGTCAAGAGCTTGACTGGAGATAAAAATTGTATACTTCAAGGCATCTGATCTTACCTAGTACTATATAAATAGGACTCTTCCTCATTAGATGAGTTTGTATTCCAACAGTGTTGCTGCAAACATTACCTCCTTTGGCTGGCACACCATCACCGAAACAGCACACTTCTCAAACAACTTTCCCTTTTATCAAAAACACAGAACTGGATTTTTTAACAGATGGTACTTTCACGGCTTTGAAATTTTTACAGAGAATGAGCTAAACATACTGACTTGGGCAGGGGGAGAGGCGGTGCAGGGAAACAAGGAGGGGAGGCAGGAAGAAGAGATTTTCATAAGTGCTCAATGCGGACTTTTTCCTCTGCATTAAAAATAAGAGTTTCACCCTAGGTTTCAATGGGATCAGAGTAACAGCAACACTGAACACTTTGGAAGAAAAATCACACTCCCCAATGTTATTAATATGAGTCATAATTAGAGATGGAACATTTGATCCAAACCCCAATTAACTTCAGGGGAAATTTGGATCCAAACTTTATGGCTTGAATTTATTTGCACGCTGGGCCAAGACAGAACTCCTGACCCAGTGCTGTCCAATCCCTCCCCCACTAACAAATCCTTTGGGCAATTAGAGATGCATATCTGGTTCAAGATCTGACATTTGTGGTTTGGAGCTTGTTTGACAGTATATCTTACACATAAAGAGCACTTTCCACCTCAAAATGCCATTTGTGCTTTAAAAAACGCATCTGTACAGGAGACCGATTATTAGGAAGAACCCAGTAAAGCCGAGTGATGTGCTTTCTTCAGCATGTTTGGAAGTAAGATGAAAATGCTCATGGATTACCGATTTACTCAAAACTTTCTCTCTTTCAATTCAGAAAATTTTCCCTGGAGCACTAGGTGCATTTTCTAGTTCAGGTAGTGATCCTGGGGGGTTGACTCTCTCTATCTTGCTCACATGGAACCACATTGATTTCAGTTTGATTATGTGTGGGCAAACTAGGCTTTAGTTTCACAGACAGACCTGGGAAATGTACCTGGTAATCTAAGACCTTTGTAAGACCATGTGCCGTTTCATGTTGGTAGCATCTGACAGTGAGATCTCCAAGGAGGTTTAGAAGGAGGCTCAGGTGGTCTTATGTTGAAAGCCTTATGCTAAGTAAAATGAACTTTAACACTGAAAGAACTCTGGAATGCATTAGAAAACATTTTTCCCACAAGGCAAATTAGCTAAAACAAACAATAATTGTGACATTAAACATAATTGAATGTTACCCAATTTTATGTAGCTCTAGGTCAGATAGACTATGACCTGATACATTTTTTCTCCCACCCTATCTAGCAATCTTGTTCAAAATTACTGCAAAATATTGTCTTTAGGAAGCCAATCATTAATTATTTATGACCAGTATTTTACTGAAAGAGTTTAAGCTGTTTGCTTGAGTTATAAACTCCATGGAGAGTTGTGCAAAAGCTTTTTTCCCACCTTTTCAGTCGGTAAAAGATTCATTAATCCCAGAGTGTATACAAACATTTAGGAGGCAGCAGCATCCACAGGATAAAGCATTTGCCTCAAGAATTGCTTCTCCTCTCAGTCCAGCTGTGTGACTTCGGATGATTCACTTCTCACTCTGCATGCCTCAGTTTCCCATGCTCTAACTTGGCATGTGTCTTTTTTATGGAAAGTCATGTGCTCTGTGGATGAGAAGTCTCATACACGAGTTGTGCTTTCATGTTTGTGAAAGCAGCCCCAGAGCCTAAGTAGGACAGAATATGGAAGAGATGGTAGGACGTGCCTTTGGTAGCCAGAAGTGAAAACACTTGATTTTTTTAATCACAGGCTGGAACAATGGTAGTATTCCAAAGGACTGATCTGAGAATGATGACATTGCTAAAGCAGAAAAGGAGGACCACGAGTCAGTGTTCAGAATAGTACATGGCACACTCTTTTGGTCCATAACACAATGAATTGCATATTGTGCTGTTACATTGCACCGGGACAAACTGGTGATTCCTCCAGATGTGGTGCAGGCCAACGAGATAATGCAGGCAGAGCAGCGTAGGCACAGGGTCGTGCCGAAGCAGTCCTGTGTAATCCGGCCTGGAACTAGCTCAGCACACAGGCAATTAGCCTGGCTCTGCCTGAGCTGACAGATATGGGCATACCCTCAGCTGTCTGGAGCCAGATTTCCACCAGTAACATTTAAGGACCTAAAAATTCATATTCATATCCTATTTTTCCAAAGACTGGCAAAGATTTTGGGTTAAGTGTCCAGCTCTTCTTACTTTCACAACTCAGCTAGCTCCAAGGACTACGGGCAGGAGGCTCCTACCGCTCTATTAAATGTCTAGTCTATGTTACAATGCAAGAAAGCAATCAGAACATGTTCAGTTAAGGTCTCTCCAAGCTTCTCCACAGCTCTCAGGCTGTACCTGGTTTGCCACATAAGAACAGGACAACTTGGTGGTAAAAAGGTTTCCTATAGATTTTGGCTTAATTTGGGAATCCAGGCAGATAGATAGCAAAGTAATTACTTGCTATAATTACAACACATTGATTTACTGCCTTCTGGGAAACAGTACAGCATCACAGTAATAACAAAGTTGTTCATGATTATGTGTGTATGCATATATACATAGGTGTATATATATGTGTATATATAAATATAGGAAAGTAAGTGAAATATTCCAGATTGACAACACTGTAGCAGAAAAAAAACCTGGCCCCCTGTACAGTATAGGATTTTTCCTCTTCTTTGTTCACAAAATGCATTTTACCATGGGTGACAGAATTTTTGCATCATGAATATTTTATACCAGACTTTAGCCAAAGCCATGATATATCCCAGAAATTAACTTAGGGAAATCTGGTTCTCATTATTCTCTGATGTTCATTGATTTATTTGCTTTCTCAAACAAAGAATTTTAGTCCCCAAACTTGGTATCTACTTAGCTTATTCTTAACCCTTCCATGAGGGGAGGGAATAATTTATTTCTTGGGAGTGTTGAATCACTCTTTTTTCATGCTATTGGACTAACTACTTCTATTATTTGCATCAGCATAAATCAAAATACTTTCCATCCATGTAAGTAGAATTTGGGCTGTCTTGTCTACTCTTATATTTGCATTTGAAAGACTTAATGGCCTGATGGGAAGAAAAGGAAAAAAAAAAAAAAGAAGAAATGTATTCATTTGAAATAGAATTTTATATATTCTTTAGATGTCTAAGCCCTAAACTGCAACGCATTCTCTTCCCTCCTCCCATTTCAATTCCCACCCAGCATCTGAGTAACTCTGAAAGCATCTGAACTCATCAGGCACACCACATTTGGACCTGGACGTTCTCTAGGCACCTGCAGTTCTGCATTGTGTGTATGCCCAGATCTACCCAAGCCTTAATAGGATCCAGAAACTCAGCTGTGTGGTGCCAAAGTTCCCTAAAGGGCTTAATCCCATAAACATGCCTAAAGCCTAGTTCATATGTTCTAGTAGGACTAGGCCTCTCACAAGCTGTAATCATTTCTGTTATCTTTTAAAACAGCTTTCTGGAAAAGAAGGTGCTTTTGCAAAGTAGTCAGCTTAATAGTGGATTTACCCATGAGGTATTTAGACCTGAGTATGATTCCTTCCACAGCTGGAGTGGGACTTACCCCCAGGCCCTCACACCCTAAGGAGTTCTCTATCCATCACATGATATAGTATGTTATAAAATAGTATCCTGCTTACTCCTCCATTTGAAGCTATGTTATTGTACCATAAAGACAGCAGCGTTCCTGGGTCAAGCAAGGAGCAGCTGATGACCCTAGATTATTTATGCATTTAGTAAAAAGATCAAAAGTAAAAGCACTGATTTGGAAGTCAGGTGCTTTCTTGTAAATCTCTTCCAGTTCCTATTTGTTGCACAAATAGGATGAGCTGGGGTTCAACGGGAAATAAGAAAACTACTGTATAACTCAATGGTAATAAAAATTATTTGTTCTCCTTCAGTCCAAGAAAAGAGACTCAAACCTGACTCTCCAAATTCCTACCAATTTGCCTTTCTCTGGATGGAACAGCTTCATCAACTTCACCTTTTTCTACTGCTCTTAGAAAAAACTATACCTTCGTGGCCATAGGAGGCCGTCAGACTCCTGATGGGGAGAAGCATCTTCTCAACAATGTGATTTAGCTGTTTAAACCATGAGAAGCAGAAGAATCTTAGACAGTGTCATGAATCAAGGAACAGCCCACTGAAGATTACGGCCGAAGCAGGAAATATAGTTGCCATGCAGTGACTTGTTCAACCCTTCTGGTAGGGTTCACTGCAATTACTAACATAACGCAGTAAAGGGCTGCCTTTTGAAATGCTGAGCTTGCACAGCTTCTCCCAGCTTCCTTAAAAACAAACAAGAAAGAAGGCCATAAAATGGCAGGATCTGGTTTTCTTTAGGTTCAGCAAGTCTTGAGCTATTTAAAATCAACATAAGATTTAAAATAAATAAATTTTTAAAAACTCCTTTGAATTGGAATTTTGCAGGATTCTATCTAACTCAGAGGACTAGTATTAAGACCCATGACTTCTTACCTCATGCCCATGACTTTAAATCAAATAAAGAACTACACTGACAGAAACTATCACTTGGTATGCATTCAGTAGCTTGTGTGAAACTAGACAGCTATGCCAGGCAATGGTGCCCATTAATTCCAGTAGTTAACAGCACTTAACTGTGTCAGTGCTGTGTTTCAGCTTGCAAACATGACTACACATTTCATCGCTGGCCCATTAATGTCTTAGTTTTACATCTTGTCCTGGATAAACAGATCCTTGCTAGAAGAAAGCCCTAAAGTAGGTCTATTTGTAGCCACACATGAGCTCTGACTACAGGTGACTGGCAAAGAGCAGCTGAACTGAGCTTTGGTCTGTCTGCCCCCACCTCTGCAGGCAGACCTCTCACACTGCAGCTCCCTCCAGCCTTCTGGCTCACACCATACAATCCTTCTTTTTAGCAAATTGCATTATGAACATCAGTAATATTAAAGAGGAAGTTATATTTTTAAAATCATGGTCTTTTCTGGGGAAAATGCTCCATAAAATTCACCTGAGAATATAGATAAGACAATGCCTTAGATTGTTACCCCATTTTAAAATACTTTTACTGTTTTATGTTTAGAATTTTCTTCCTTCTTATATTTTTTCCTGCTTCCATTGATTTATTTTGAGTAGAAAATGACCATAAGAGGTGCTTAAAGATTTTTCGTGATAGTACCTGCTCAATACATGTGAAAGCATCCAGATTCCCACCTTTCACAGCTGATTCACCTAGAAGACACTTGTGAGCTGGGAGACCCAAAACTGTCTAAAATGGTTTACCTGTGTCTCTCTCTCCCATATTATGTTCCCACTGAACCAACATGACTGAACCATAGTTAAGTTAATTAGGTAGGTGGAGGCAGATATGTGGGCTTGACTGAAACAGCAAAACTTTGTGGCATTAATGTATTTGTTGTTCTACTTTACAGACTAAACATGGCGCATCACTATTTGTAAGTCATCTTTCATGTGAAACATTTGAAATATGTTTAGTCTTACTGAAAATATCTTGACTTTGCAGATTCTTTTTTTAATTGTTAAAAAAAGTTAACAGTTGAAACGTTTGTCATTAACTTTTTACACTTGTTTGCAAAAAACCCACATGCAAACCTGCAGAAATGAAACCTCTGAAACCAGCAGAGACACTGTTCCTAAAAAAAAATGAGATTGCTCAGTTTTGTACTGAAAGTTGCTGTGAAACATTATATTTGAAATTAAATTCCTCAAAAAAATAGAAATAAAGGGATATCTAATTTCCTCCATACAAGGCTGAAAATTCACTCTATAATGCACTGCTGAGTGAGCAGATAAATAGCAAACTCACTGTTTCCTGTAGCATCTTGGCTACCTGCTTATTGTTGAAATGGCTTGTGTCACCAGGATTTTTTCAAATTCCTGAAAATAAAGTTTTACCAGTAACACAAAAAGTCCAATGTTATACTTGTAGGCTGCCTGCCAATCTTTTAAAAGGCCATTGGATACATAACAGAATGAACATGAGGGATTATTAAAAATAAACTCACATTTTGGTGCTTAAACATTTTCTCTCTCTTTTCCTTAAGAAGTGATCGCTACAGCATATTTTTTAGAAAAAAGAAGCATAAGCAAGAGCAGCAGAACTAGATGAAATTTTTATGTGAAAGAATCCATTAAAAATGCTCTTTGGCTGTCTCTTTGTGCCCTTGAGTCTCACGAGTACAGTTGGCAAGAACAGAAAATCACTTATGGACTCAGAAAATGATATAGTACATTTCCTACCCTTTAAAAATCCTTTAATGTGTCCCTAGCATCCCATGTAATTTAGGGAGGAACATCAGAAATTTTGGATGCTTTTCTGTACCTTATTCAAAGAATTCCAAATACTTTGGGTTATAAAATGGGATGGAAATTCCATGAGAAAAGCCTTTCTTTCAGATTTTCATATCCTTTGCATGGAATTAGTATAGGTCTCTGCAGAAATGAAAGAGCGTGGAACAATTGCAGAGGTTAATCATATCTTTCTAAATTCAGTAATTTGATCTGCATTTCAGCTGATTCTTAGGCAGTAGGAGCTATTCCTTTTTGGGACAATGGCAAGGCCTGGTGAACAGGCTTAACTAATTTATTTAATTTCACTGAGATGTACTTTAGGGATTAATAAGGAACAGCAATTGATGCCTTGCCACATGCTCTCTGGTCTGCGATTTCTTTGCTCTTCTTAGCTGTTTCACAGCCTTTCTCAAGCCCAGAAAACAATCATAAATCAAACTAAATATTTATATAGCTTTTTGGCGTTTTTCATGCGTGGGTGAGAAAGACGATGGGTAAGCTGGTCATAAAAATTCCAAGGAAAAAATATTTTATGGAAATTTGCCGATTTGTCAAAATACAAATGCTTTACAGAGGCTGTTTGATTCTGTTGATGCTACAGTGGATGTAAAGAGGGTCTATCATGCTTGCCACTACATTGCACTGAGGGAATGAACAGAATACATCCAGAGCCATGAAATCCATCAGTGGAAATGCTCCAGATTTTTACTAGTGAAATACAAAGCAGAATTTGGTCTCAGATTTCTGCTTTGAGAATGCTGAAATCTGAAACACATCTAGGAGACCATTTTAGGTTGGAGTAAGTTACTTCAGTAAGAAGGATAATTAGTGAATGACCGTATAGCGCAAGATCATTTTTACCTAATCTAAATGACCAGAATAGGCACCAAAGCTCCAGAAGCTGATAATGGAGAGTGTTAATTGTCTCCAAAGACAACCTTTGGAGTTAAACATGAAAAAGGGTTCAAATAGAACAAGGAGGCTAAATCTAGCCAGTAGGAAAGGTTGGGCACATCATTTGTCTGAGGTCTCTCTTTCCAAGGAAATATTTGTACATGGCACAAATTCATTCATCCAAGATCCAAAATACCATGGGAACTCTGCTTAATTTAACATGGATAATTTGATTTTAGAGAAAATTTTGAACCAAAATCATCTTCTTCCTTAGTTTCCTAACTGTGGAATTTATAGGACAAACTGAGAAGCTTCCCTCTTCCCGTAGGAGCTAGGACAATGTGCAGCCCTTGGGCTGGAGGAAACATGGTGTCTGTTTCCAATGGCCATGAATTTTTGTATTCTGTATTCTAAGATACGAATGCCATGGCTATTTTAATAAATTAAGGTGGATTTGGGGATTTGTTGTAAGCACTGAAATTTGGTCATCTAAGCTGCTAAACTGATAGCATGGATGCAACAGTTGAGAGAATGGTTGAGATTGAAAGGGACCTCTGGAGGTCATCTAGTACAACCACCCTGCTCAAGCACGTCCAGATGGCTTTTGAATACTCCTAGGAGGGAGAATCCACAACCTCTCTGGACAATCTGTGCCAGTGCTTGGCCACTCTCACAGTGAAAAACTATTTCCTGATGTTCAAGAAGAACCCCCTGTGTTTCAGTTTGTGCCACCGAAAAGAGCCCGGCTCCCTCTTCTGTACACCCTCCCTTCACGTATTTATATACGTTGAAAAGATCCCCTCCCGAGTCTTCTCTTCTCTAGGCTGAACAGTCACAGCTCTCTCTGCCTTTCATCATATCAGAGATGCTCCAATCCCTTAATCATGTTATAGGCCCTTTGTTGGACTCTCTCCAGTATGTCCATGACTCTTTTGTACAGGGGAGCCCAGAAGTGGACACAGTAAAATGAATTAAACCTGAGAACAGTGTTAAAAGATAAGATAAGGTTTGAAGTTAAGTATACAAAATATAGAAAACAATGAAAGTTTATTTTCCTCAGGCAATGTAAATTCAGCCTGTATGCATGTGTGTATTACTGTAAGGTCTTGAATTAAATGTTCACCTACTAATTCCACAATAAAAAAAAAAAAACAGCAAAAAAGCCCCAGAAGAGCAACAAAAACTAATTTAAGTTGCCAACAACTTGATCCCGTCATCCTGTCCTATTACATGTCAGAAACTGAAGTACAAATCAACGTAAACAGCTTCTGTGTTTTTTTAAGATAGGCAGAAACTTCAACTGCTCAAGTGATGAACTTCTGCTAGTGCTATGCAGGGGTTATTCAATTGGTGAAACTTAAGGAGAAACTCAGTCTAACTTCAGCAACTAACTTCCAGATGAATGCCTCCTGAAGCATATTTCCTCAAGTTAATGTGCATAAATTTCCGATAAAGCAAACGGATGAAGGGAGGTGTCTGAAGTCATACAGGAGGAGTTCTTCTTAGCTTGACTTTCAGCACTTGGAATTCCTTCATGCTTTCATCCTTACCTGCTTTCCTTTATTTAGGTCAAATTTAGATGACTTAAACACTTTTGGAATGACTGATTTGGATACATGAAGGAAGTATATCTGACTTAGACTGTCTGGGTTTTATCCATAACTCAGCTTTCCAAAGAAGTTGGCTTAAAATTCAGTGGATCTATTGTTCAGGGGATAGGGAGGCTTATTATTTCCTAAAGTCAACAGCCTCCAAGTTGTCTCAAATTGGCCATAAGTCTAGGAAGAAATTAATCAGGGCTCCAAAATATAACTCAAAGTAGCTAGCTTAGTTAAATTGTATTATGTCTCTGAATGTCTCAAACAGGCCATATAGTTAGAAACAGAGGTTGTGGTTGTGGTAGTGTGAATCTTTACATTTTTAGAAAATTAAATGCTCCACAGACACTTTGTCTTTCATTCTTGGGACTTCAAAGAGACCTTTATCTCTGTCAGAGGGCTACAGCATTATGTATGCTCCTGATTTCTATATAATTTTATTCCAGGGGTGCAATTATACATATTCATACATATGCATATGCCCATACACAAACACGCACATATGTATACATGGTCACAGAAACATATATGTATACATATGCATACACATGCATGTGCTTCTGTATGGTTATATGTATGTATGAATATATATATAAATAACTTCACAAATAGCTGTTTTATTCAAGCTTGCTGATAGCTTGAGTTAATGAATGGTTAGAATTTTGGCAAGTCCTGCTGGAGTTTGGATCCAGTGCTCATAAAACTAAGCAAAATCCTGGAATCTCATCTAAAAATGGACCTTTTGTGGCATGTCTCATATTATTGTTACATATGATCCATAAGGTCTGCTGAAAAAATCATAAAAAACTGGAAAGCAGAATTATTAATGAAAATCAGGTTCTATTTAAAGCTGGTGGTTTGGCATTATTGAAAAACTATGTGATTTCAGACTATAACAATCTTCACTTACCCATTTCGTGACAATTTCTTTTAATTATATTTAGTCAGAAGCAATTCCCATTTTTATTTTCTGACAATTTCTTTCTTTTTTTTTTTTTAAACCAATGATGTAGTCTGTTGGAATGAGTAATGGACTGAGTAACATTTCTGTAAGTAGTCTGTGAGCACTTTTCTATGCCGTGGCATTCAATGTTTCAGAAACTTCTCTGAGCAATAACATGTATAAGTAACTTGTTCTCCTATGCTGTCTATATTTAGTAAAAAAGTTTGTTTGGAACCCCACTGTGCCCATGTGGTTTCTATATATAATTTGGTTGTATAATGAGAGAAAAAGACAAAGGAACCCATAACATGCCCGATATTGCACAGGACACAAATGAAGATGGTCTCTGCTGCCAATGGTTTACTGTCCAACATCTCTAGCTTGAACATTACTCTGTTGGATGGACCCCCACCTCCATATGGAGCTCTACAGCAGCCAATGGACTCCTTCATATACACTGGTGTCTGCATATGCAGTTCATTATGGGGCTGTGGCCCAAAAGACATACATGAGAAAGAAAACAGAGAAGAAGAGAGGAGGGAATACATACATTTCAGTTGGCATATTCAAAGATAGCTCAAAAGAATGTGATTTCCATTAGAGCTCAATTGAATGTCACTTACAGAAGGCCATTTTGGCAGGTGACATACTAAAGGAACATCCCACCTGAAAGAGGTGTTGGTAACATTCTTGATTATAAACACACTTGTAGCTGTATTTTCAAATTATTTCCAAATGCAGTTATACCTTAGCTCAGGTAATGCCAGTAATCCTAAATATTTTAGCCTGTTCTACACCTTCAATGTGCAGCATAAAATGAGCTAATTAATACGATGTTACTTACAGTTGTACTTTATACAGGGTCCAAGTTACAGTTATGGAAACAGCTTCAGCAAGAGACAACAGAAAAGATTTTAAGGCACATGAACAAAATCAGTGGCTAAGAAACATGTGGGTGCAATGGGAAATACACTTCAACTGAAAAAAAAAAAGTAACCTAACTAAGTAGCAGTAATTTCCTTACCTATTCCCAAGTCTTCTGTCTACAGAGGTTACTGACAGCAGTACAGTTAATCTGCCTGAACCTTAATCAAGTATTATTGGTATTTTAAAATTTCTTTTTCTGGGTTCTTCTCAGGATGATAACAGCTGTTACTATAGCATGGGATTTGTAGTGTGCAACCAAGTTAACATGAACTTTCAGCAGTTGTGCGCCTAATGCGATCCTTGAAATAAATTTAAAAAGAAGTGGGGGAGGGTAATGGGATGGGGGACACAGACACAGTATGGCAGGGTAGAAAAAATAAGAGTAAAATGAGATACTCTGTGTAAGAAAAGTGGTGTTTCTCTAAAACAAAAGTGGATATTTAAGTAAAAACCAAAATATTCTGTTGAAAAGGAAACCTATAGTTTGTGGGATGTAATTGGTTGTGTTATATGGCAGTTCAAGCTAGATAATAATAGTGTCCTTTCTGCCCTTAAACCCTGTGTTTCAGGAGGTCTGATATCTTACTGATAGAAGGAATTGAACCCCCTTTATTCAAGGAAGATTTTGTGTTGCCAGTGCACATCAGTCTGATTGGTAATTTCTTTTTAAATCCTAGTATTTATTCTTACTTACCTCCTTTTCCATAATATAGCTGAATAAAAGAGTGAGTAACAAACACCCAAAATAGGCAATTCCTGAGAATTGTTAGCATCAAGGGAAAAAATATACAAAAATATAGGATTGCATTAATAAAATAAAAATACAAACATTGATGCTGAAATGCCCTTTTAAAAAATATTTTAATATTGTACCAATTTTACCTTTCTTCAGGCTGCCCTGGTAGTGCACATGCAGCAATAAGTTCCAAAATTGGAGAAAAGTGAAAAGTAAAACCTTACTCAATGCCTAATAAGTGCAACATCTTTCCACATTTTAAAGCACTGGTGTACAGAGATGTTACAGGTGACTTGGCCATGGTAACACAGCAAGTACCAGAGAATCACGTAAAGGTTCTGACTCAGGTCTGGTCTAATGGGACTTGGTCTTAGAGATTGCTTCCTGTGGAGTGTGTGTGCACCTCATGGCATATTCCTGTACATCAGGGTAGCTTGCTTTGCATTCAGAGTGACACATCTTTAGAAGTGCATTTGCTCTGCTGTGCAAACATGGATATGCATGAAATCGGAAAAAAAAAAAAAGGGGGGGGAAAAAAGGGGGAAAAAAGGGAAAGAAAAAAATTAAACATCATTTAGTGGTTGGAAGTTATTTCCAGTGTGCAACCACTGGAAGCGTTGCCTGGAGAAAACTTTTCCCTCTGTTATTACAGAATAATAGCTTGTGGATGCTGAAAAGCAAACACAACTTGTGGTTTTCTTTTAAGTTACACTGCAGGGCTATCTCCCGCGTAGCATTTTAGCATCATGTTGTTCGGGAAAGGTCACGTTTTTACTTTCAAGACACCACTTGTCTTCAGTTGCCTCTTCTAATATGCAAATAGTTACCCAATAGGCTTGGGTAAGAAAACCGTTTATGAAAGAAGTAAATCTTGTTTCTTCTGATCAGTCTTACCAGTTGCTAGCAATCTAATTAAAATTAAGTATTACTTATATTTGTGGCAAGACCTGGGGCTTTTTATTTGTGGGTTTTTTTTATGTGAATATGAATGATCAATCAACACAGAAGTGTTCTATGAGGGTTTAAATCAGACCTTGAACCCAGTACACAAAGTTTTATCATAGTACAGGCTATATGTTTCCAAGTAAGTGATCACAGAAGTTCTAAACTGGTCTTTGAGAGCTCAGTACTGAACCAAGCAAAGGGGAAGAAAGAAATTACAGTTTCCACACCGATTTCCAGAATAATGAGGCAATGGGTCTGTTGACTTTGCCCTGAAAACTCTGCCACAAAGCCACGTCCCACCCAGCTATAGTCAACCACAGAGCCAGATGGCTTGGAAGGCTGTGTGAGCCCAGGTAAGTGCTGCATTATCACAGCCATGCCATTCGCCATCAACACAGCAAACAGGCAGAGCTCACTCACAACTACTCATGTCAGTAGAAATATCTTTGGTTGGTGGCAGAAGACCATTTCAACACATCCACTGCTGGCATTGCCTGTTGGTATTACATACATGCTAGCATACATGCTGGAATTAAAAAAAAAAAAAAAAGCATTGACCATTTTTTATATCAATGGAAGAATTATCAACTTTGATTAAAACTGAGCTTAGTCAAGACCGCAAACCTTATCCCACTATAAAAGAGTTTCGTTTCTGTGTGGAAAAATAAAAGTCATCCTTCCTCCTATTTGCTCTTCCAGCTGCTTTGAGGAGTGTCAATAAAATGCTGATTTTCCAAAGTGGTGTTTTTTCTCCTGGACAAATTAACAACTAGAAGAAAGGATAAGAACAAAACCAATAGTGGCACGACTGAAAGAGCTCAACTTTAAGCTTTTTTTCACCCATAAAAGGAAGATGTGAATATTATGCATACCAGCATCAATTTTGGCAACAGTTTTAGTAAAGAAAAAAAACCTAACAAAAAAAATTTATCTTTTATTTTGATGCTTTCAAAAATAAAGTATTCAGTATTTCAATTCAATATACTTATTTTTGAAATATTTTGGGGTCATTAAGAATAATAATAAACAAAGCTCTCAAAACCAACACTGTACATTTTGAAACATTCTATTTGGTCTGAATTTTACTTCTTGTCCCTCTGTTTTTTTTAATAGTATTTTTCAAATAACCTTCAAACAAATCAACACGTTACCCCTAGCTTTAGGGAAAAGAATCCGCTCTACAAATGACAGCTTCACAGGATCTCTGTGTGACACCTTGGTTAGCTGTGCAAGTCAGCTGTGTGAGAGACCTCCCAGGTGCAAAACACCATGGCAGTGGTCAGCGTGCTGTAAAACTCCTCTGTTTCAGGAAAATCTCTTCACCTTCTCATCTGCAGAGGACTGAACTCTGCACCCTTCCAGCAATAAAGGCTGACCACATACAGGTCTACACCAGCAAGAGCACGATTCTTTCCTTTGATTCAGCATTCATGAGGCTACAGCTGGAACAGTGTGTTCAGTTGGGGTCCCCAAAACAAAAAAAGGCATTGGCATACAGGAGAAAGCTCAATGAAGACCCTCCAGGGGGTGTGTGGGTCCACAGCACATGACACATGAGGAAAGGCTGAGGGAGCTGGGTTTGCTTAACCCAGAGTACAGAAGGCTAAAGCAGAATCTAATTGTTCTCTCTAAATATTGGGCAGATGTAGAGGAGGTGGATATAGACACTTTTGGTAGGTGCACATTGAAAGGGAAACAGGCAATGGACACTAAGTTGCAAAAATTGAGATTCTGGCTTGATATAAAAGAAAAAAATCATAACTTTGGAAAATAAACATAGGAACAGTTTTCATAAGGTTGCTGTGGAATCCACCCATGGACATAGTCTCCATCTTTGGAGATACTCAAAACTCAAGAAGACAAGGCCCTATACTTAAAGCAACATGACCTAATTTGGACCCTAGCCCTCCTTAAGGTTCTTTCTAACCTAAAGTAATCCACATCACTACAGTTAAAGAGACATTTTTTTTTATTTCCAGAGAGGTACATTTTAAGGAATTCATGTTTCAGCTTCACAGTTAGAGTTTGCTCACAGCCCATTGATCATTCCTTCGTGAAGCTGATTGAACGTAGGGAGCTGTGGAAGACTATGGAGAGGATTCCCAATAAAACTTACTTTCTGGTAAAGTATAAAGACAAGAGGTTGGACCACAGCTAGTAGGAAACTGCTCTGTGTAGCTGGGATTCATTATCTGTCAGGTCTGCAATGGTGAGGATTGAGAAAGAATACAAAATTCTTCCAGTATTTGATGCTGTTCTGAGTTTTAAGAGGATGTGGATAGGATTTAGGAGATAGTTGCTTATTCTGGAACAAGTGCCTTAACTAGTCTTTAGATGATGTAGATCACAAATGACTATGAAAATTTATGGAAAACAATGAAAAGAAGAAGACCCTCCAAGTCATCAGACAACAAGAATGAACGCATGGCAAAATAATGAAAGTCAACAAATAGCTTGAGGATGGCAGTTCTCAGGGAATTTCAAGATGTTCGGCTTCAAGGAAGCTTTTATGAATTAGACTTTCTCAAAGTAGAGACACTGTTTAAGGCTGGGTATAAATACAGAATGAAACTGAAAGTAATTAAGTGACAATATAGAATGACAAGGGGCGGGGTGGGGAGAAAGAACGTTTTGGTTTGGGAAGGAAAAAAATTACTACATGCACTAATAGTAAAAGTCAGGTGATATAATTTCTTTAGTGATTGTACCAGGCCCCTCTTTGGGCCTGGGATGACTGGCTCTCTCCCAAAGGATTCCTGAGCCGAGGAATCTAAAAGAAAAGATGGGCCTAAGATGGAAGGAGCAAGGTGTCCATAGAACAGGTGTATATAGAAGCTGTTCTTCGATTAAGTGATCACGAGCTGATTAAACTGATTTTAGAACTATAAAACAGAATCAAAGTAATGTTTTGGATTTTTAAGAGACAAACTAAGAAACTAAGGGATCCAGTCACTGAGGAGATTGAGAATTTGAACATAATAAAAAGCTTTGTCTGAAATTGCTTTCCAGGTAAGAGAGGAGATTAATAAGGAAGAGTTACAGGGATAGGGATAGGAAGAATTGCTATCACTACAGAACAATAAGGTCACATTTAAAAAGTACAAACCTGATTACTCATATAAAAATAATTTAGATGGTAATAGAGACAGGTAAGGGTTGCTCAGTGATTAATATAATGAAGTGTTTACTTCATGAAAACAGATTAAAAATCTTTTTTTTGACTCATAAAACAAATAGGGTAAATAATTGTTTGTAATAAAGACATCTGGATCATAAATGTGAAAGACAAAGAATCATTTTTTCATTTAAAAGCTGATATTGGTATAGGATCAAATGACAATAAAATGCTTATGAAAGAATTTTGAGTAGAAACTTTAAGATTTCTAAAAATCCACATTTTCAAGGACAGACTTCTAAAGAATGTAGATAGAGGTAAGGAACCTAAATTGTTTCAAGATGAAACCTAAAACCTCGGATAAAGAAAGGATTGCATAACTGACTAGTGTGATGCTATAACTAGCAATCAGAAGTGATGCAATAAGGATCTTTTTTTATTTAAGAAAAAAAAAAAAAGGTACTCCTTTTTTTATATCCCTAAAGAACACCCTAAAGGAATCTTGGTCACCACTTGCTGAGACTTGGTTTTCCACTGTATTTGTTTTATGTTAAACCTATGCTTTGAAGTTTCTTCTGATCCCTGCTGAGGCTAGGAAGAATTTTTTATTTTTATTTTTTTTTTCACTCCTTGAGTCAAAACTTGACAGCATTAGGAAGTGGAATAATGTTTTCCTTCCACCAGCCCTTTGGAGATAGACTTAAAATGTATCTGCAACATTGGAAAGAATGTGCTGGTGTATCCAGAGGTGCTGCAAAATGTGTCACGTGACTGACTCCTGCAGCTCTGCCTTGCAGTTGCCAGTTTTGGAGTCAGAAAGGAACCTTCTTCCAAGTCACATTGGCCTAGGTCAGTGAGGACTGCCTGCAGTCTTCTGTGGCTCAGGACATGGTTCATTCTTCAGGATCGCTTGGGCACATTCTCCTTTAAAATTTCACGCTATTACTCTTGACAACAGCCTTTGGTTTCCTTGATCTTTTGGAGATGCTCAGTACTGTCTTTTGCACCGGGTACCTCAGTGTTTTGTAGTAAGCTAGGGAATATTTCGCAGTTTGCAATGCTTAGTAGAAAGGGCAGGTGGAATGTCACTGATGCTCTTTAGAGATTCATAAATGTAGAATTATACTCTTCAATCCTAATCATAGACACCTTCATGAGCTATCTACCTTTGTGGGCTATTTGCTCTACATTTCTCCTACAGGCACTGGAGTGAAATTCGACGGGGAATTTCAATCCATGAGAGTTTACAATTTTGTCCTTCTGAGTAAGCCTATTTTGTCTCCTTGAACTGTGAAAAACACAGAAACACAAGACATAAAAATAGGGGAAAAAAGAGTTTTCAGGTAACACTTAAGGTCGCATCTATGAAAAGTGTACATGGAGAAATCAGGGCTATTATATCTGCTGCATGATGCTTTGCACTTGTAGGGGGCTGAACACAAAGGTCCATACGGTGTCTTTCAGATATATATTTATCTGTACTATATATGGTGGGGGAATGGCAATGACAACTTATTGAATGGTCAGTAAAGATATTATTCCTACACCATGAAGAGACCACACATCCAGGTCACTCATTTAAAAACTGTAAGAGAAACAGTGGCTCAAAGAACTCATACAAATTATAAATTTTGTCTGAAATTATCAGAACAACCTAATTCATTTCAAAATGATGGCTATAAAACTGCAAAACATTCTTAAAATAAACTTATAAATATCTTGAAAATATATATTTAAAATGAACCTTCTTAATGAAGTATGTTAGTGAAGTAATTAACTTCTTGTGATATTTAAATACTGGGCAACCCCACATAAAGTGCTCAGTATAAAATTAGGTACAGATCTCTGTACACTACTATGATGTCTCAGACTGAATCCTTGCCAAAACATTCACTTAAAATAAAAGCAGAGATGAAGCCAATGACATTAGAGTTGACACGGGAGACGTGTCTGTATCCTAACACCAAGACATTATGGACTAAATTTGAAAGTGTAGGCATATGCAATTGCACGCATACATTTGAGCATGCCTAATATGGCCACAAATATTTCTCATATGCAGGCAAATCACATTTCTGAAAACATACATCACTAGTTATCTAGAAAAATGCTCCGTTACCCTCAGGGACCAAGACTTAGATTCAACTAAGCTTCACCAACAGCTAGTTGAGAATTAAGAGCAATATGTGAGACTCAGAAGGAAGAGGATGCTCTTGAAAAGTTGTGTTCTCTTGCCAGGCCCTCATAGTAATAACGATTGTTCGAATGGAGAGTTTTCTATTCCCTTCTCTGCTTCCATTACCTATTTTTGCTTGTGTGCTCATGCTGAACATTGTCTTATCAGTCCTTCCCTGTGGAATAGCTCTAGCTTTCTGTCTCCCTTGTTTTTAGTCGAGTAACTGTCCATTGCTTAACATGTATGTGTCACGTACAAAGAAATTCGTAAAGTATATAGTGTAACTCTCCTTGTCTGGGCCACTTTCTTCAGGCATCTTTTACTACATGCAAAAATACTGTGCAAGCAAGATATACTCTGCTAAAAAGTGTACGGTAGTTATTCATTGGCTAACACACACAATAGGAGGAGGGTTAAGCTTCTCAAATTGGCCATTTATGTGTGTTAGCAAGTCATACTTCAGTGCATACATTTTAACTTCAAAAGACAATTCTCCATGTTTATCGTATGAATGGGAAAACAAAAAAACTCTATGCACTGGTTTTAAGGCACTTCTATTTGCCAAAAATCACCTTTTAATGCTGTCTCTGTGCCATAAAGAACTGTCTTTGAGAGAAATGCCTTTCAAGCAGACCATGTTTGCATGAATATGACAGTGTCTTTGTAGCTAACCGATCTCCGCTGTTATTTTTCCCAGTGAAGAATGGCAAGACATCCAGGAATCTGATTGGTTGGCATGGATTTTGTTTGCTATAATAAAATACAACAAGGGCTGTCAAGACTTATTGCTTCAAACGAAGAGCTGTGTACAGCATGGTTCCCTGTAGCAGCCTGCATATGGAACCCTTTAAACATTCTTAAGAGACCCATTGGGGCTTCTAATTATTGTGAAACATCTCCTGGCAGAACCATTCCTACCCTTCCAAGAATGCGTTGTAAAAATAATTAGATGATGAGATTTAGATCGAAACCGCTAACTAGTGATTTAAGAGTTTTGCTCGTACCATGTAGAAAACTAAGGAAATGAAATGCTGAAAATCTCTTCACATGAAAGGAAAACAATCCTTTGTGGTTCACATTTTGGGGGGAAGACAGAGAACGAACTTCTCTTTTTCCTCCTTCATTCCCCCTCCCCAACTTTAATACTTTGTTTCCTGTGGTTACATGAGGGGGTGGAGATGTTTCTTCATTTTCTAAACATTAAACCACTTGAGAATCTCTCTACATTTCTGGGGAGCCTGCTATTAGAGAACAACTTGAGGAGCTTGCTTTAATCAAGCTTAAAAGCTACGAAGAATAGAATCACATTTTATGGCTTTAGAGGCTAAACCAACATGTAGTCAATTAGGTGACATCACTTCTACAAAAAAAGCAGAACATCTTTGTTTAATCAAAACAAACAAACAAGATTAGAAGTTCAAGTGCTGTGATTTAGGAAAGATTCACATTTTGAATTAAATCCTGGAGGACTATGGACGTGGCAGTGATAAAATTTAATCACATGAAATCTGGTGGTCAGATTAACAGTTGTGTTAGTTTAAATGTGAAGATAGTATTTTTGCATTTTGCCAAGGAAAATTAATTCATAGTACATGCAGGTGTCATGCATTTATTTGGGCCTTTTCCTTGTTTGTTATTTTCTTAATTAAGTCTTCAAATTCAACTTTTCAACACCTAGATCCATAAAATGAATTTAAACAGAGCTGAGGGACCTATTTACATACTGTATTTTCTATTAGCTATTTGCCATGGTGCAGGAGCGGACACATCCTGCTACACATCACGGAAAATGTAGGGCCTTCCCTAAAGAGATTACAATACCACAAGTCAAAGAATAAGAGTGTCACCACACTGCCATCATTCCTGTCATTTAGGTTCAAATTTACATGTAATCACTGAGCCATATCTCTGTGGATATTCCTATCCAGGCTCTATCTCAGATGTGTTCTTTCATCATGGTGTTTCTAAAATATGACCTTTCCCACCAGCCCCCATGGCTGCTACTCGAGGAAGCTCTCACTGCTTCACTGTGCATTGAATACTGCTGTGTCCTTCTTCCATGGCCTTGACAAACGCAGTCCTGCCAAACAGCTTGTTCTTATAGGCCATCACCCTATCCACACTGCTGTCTCGTTGCAGCCCTCCTCCTCCCCTCTTATATCACAGGAGAGCCATGAACGGACCTTCACCAGCAAGGCAGTTCCCAGCCGGTCTGTGTGTGTCCTCCTCCAGTGGGTTTCCTAAGCACCTTTGTTCTTTTATGTCCTGCCTCTCACCTTTTGAAGGAGATCCCTCTAGGCATCAAAATACTAGGGTTTTTTCTCCCCTCTTTAAGACACTTTTCTAGTATGATGGATACAGAAAACACTGACATGCTGCTGGCGTGTTAAGGCCATTGCTTGTCATCCTCAAAGATACAATGTCACTCATTTCTTATTGTCCTCTGCTGTCAGTCTGTGTCCATTCCTGTTCCCTAGCTGTAGACTCTCTGCTTTCTCCAGCAGAAATTGTCCTCTGTTCTCTTTTACAGCACCTGGCAAAAAGGGCTCTGGCTCCTAGATGTACAGCAATACAAATAATCATAAATGAAAATAAATGAGTTGAGAAATTGCCTGCAGTCACACAGCAGGGCAGTGGCTGATGTAAGATTAGAAATTTTGGGACAGCTGGTTGGAAAACATGAGCCTTAGTCATGTTTTTCTAATTGAAAAATCATATTTGGGATGAAAATTTAAGCTGTAGCTGTAAAAGCCAGGGACCTATCTTGTGAGGACTAGTTTCTATGATTTTCTTACAACCATAATGCAGACAAGTCCTACAGAGCTGTTTTTAGGCATGTGGCAAAAGCTGCGCAGCAAAATTTGTTGTTGTCTTCCTTTCTCCTTCTTTTTAAAGCTTTGCCAGTGTCATACCCCCTCATCTGCCAGAGGTAGAAAGTGTTGAGTCACAGCTTTGACCCAGGCACAAACCAAGCTTGTTAGTGAAAGGCATCCTTTTTGACCTCTAGGTCACTCTCACACATCAATGGTTAACTGTCGGCAATAGTCGGGCCTTTGGGGACCGCAGGATAATCGCTTTTGTTTTTAATACTGGGAATTTTTTATTTAAACTCTGTTAGCTTGTTACTGCATGAGATTAAACAGAAGTAAGTCTGACAGTGTTATGAGAAGTGGAGGACTCAACGACATACCTTAAACCCAACAAACTGTACTATTCACTGATCTGACTGGCTTTATTTTGCAAGGGCTGAAGTTTAGTCCAGAAGTTACTGTTTGCAGTTTTGCCAGCAGCACTATTTATAGTTTCAATCAATTTGAAATACATCAGAGTTGGACAATGCTGCTGTGCATGTGTGCAGGTGGAGAACACATTTGTATCCATCTACAGCCTGTACAGCCTCCATTCCACAAACTTGTCGGAGCCAACCCCTCTGAATAAACTTAACTAATATGTTTAAAGCCTCCTCATCCCCAGGACTCAAAAGAAACTTAACTGCTTCATGGATTAGGGACAGTGCTTGGAAATAACTTCCTGGCTGTTCGAGTGGCCTCATCTCCTTAGCTGATAAGAGCAAATTTACAGTCTTTATTTAAGGACAGAAAAAGAGAGATTTCAATTTAAAACATAGTAAATTTCTCAGTGAGTGGAAACATTAGGTTTTATGACAACTTCCACCTAAAGTCTGAAACACAGACAAAGAAATTAACTTCATCACATTGTATGCTAGATGTGTCTTAAGCTAAAAAAAAAAAAAAAAAAAAAAGGAAAAAGAGCATTTGCAGGTACTTGCTAGTTAAAGGGACAGCAAGAAGATGTTCATCTCATCTAACCCAAGCTGTCTACAGCTGCAGCTGTCCACAGATAAGATCATTGCTCCAGACTGCTTAACAGTGAAGGCAGGAAAATAAGTACTTTTGAGGCATGATTCATGTGATCCATATTAGAAAGCTACATTAAGATGACATGAGTGGAGAAGAGACTATGTTCTTCATTCTCTGTAAAGGAAGCATAGGCAAGCAGCTCGGATAAAGACATCAAGCTTTAGTTACAATAACCTCTTTCTCTGGACACCTCAGACAGATAATTGTTAGGAAGCAGACTCACTGTGTAGATCATTTTGTCCACATGAGGTTTTTAGAAGAGGCTGCCCAGATTTTTAAGTGCCTATATTTATTTGTCTTTTACTGGTAAAGAATTTCTACTCTTTTATTAAAATTTTCTGCACTACTCATTTTTTATGTGCTTGCAAAATTTCAGAATTTAACACCTGTAACAAACTTCAATTCTTAAACCATCTTTTTGGTAATTCAATAATTTTAAACCGTAGGGTTTTTACTGAATGAAATATCTCTTAAAATTTTGATAGTAAAACTAAGCACATTTACAATCATATGCACTGCCAATGTCTATAAGTCTTGCAGACCTTAGTAAACCTTTCAGCCACCCTGACCTGAATTCCTAAGTTCATAATGAAGTATTTCATGCAGAGATATTTGACAAAAGCAGGTGACCAATTGCTCACATTCATCCTCAAAGAGACAACACAATGTGATGGAATTGAAAACCTAGGTTAAATGTTAGGAAAAACTTGATGAACTCTGAGGGAAGTGGTGCTCACTGCCAACAGGGGTCATGGAATCACCATCACTTGAGTATTAAAGACTGGGCCACCCATCTATTTGGGAATGGCTCAGGAGTAAAGCAATCAATCCTACTGTGATGCAGGAAGATGGACTTCATGACCTACGAGCAGTATCTTCCAGGCTAAATGAGCCCATTATTCATGGGGCTAATAAAAAGTCAAAGGGGAAGCCTTCTGGGGAAAAAAAAAAATTAGCATTTAGAATGTTTAGTTTGTTCTTTTTCTGCACCCAACTTACTTTAAATACCAGATAAAAGAAGAAAAAAAAATCCAAAGCATTGCATCTACTCTTTTTTGTTTGAAATTATGTTTTTAAAACATTAGCTTTCAGAGATAGCTTGCACAACAACTACTCTGGATCTTTGCAATTATTTTTTGGTCTCAGCCTTGTCAAGTATGGGAATATAATTTGCCCTCTTTTCCCCATTCCAAAAACATGGATTTGTCATCCTGCTTGCATCAAAACTGTTCTGTGGCAAAATTCTTCAGTGAAATATAAAAATTAGATACTTAAATCATTGGGTATCACTCAGTTCTCCAGCTGAGCAGTTGGAGTCATGGTATAAAACACTCCCTCCTCTTTACAGACTACAAAAGATAAATTCTAAGGACAGATCTTTAATAGTTTTCAGACTCCAAAACCCTGTTCAGGATTTACCTGGGAGTGTCAGGGCTGAGAAGTGTTAATATACTAAGTGCAATTTTATTAGGCGAGGAGAACACTCCTGTTCCTGTAAATTCTACTCCAATGAGATAAAAAATTAATCCGGTCAGTAGGTGAACTCTACTGTTCTGTGTGTCTGAATTTCACATACGATGGCTTCATACTTTAGCAATCAACTATTAAGTCAGTGTAATTCCAGTTCCTGGGAACATCCCTCTGACAAAAGAGGGAGGTATTAGAACAAAAAGAAAAAAAAATTCATGTTCTTGATTACTGTGTTACATAATTCCAAATGTACTGTGACAGGAATTATATGCCTCTATGATTTCAGCCCCGTTACATGGAGGTAACATATACTTGTTTTAGCATAACATAGTGTAACAGTGCATTTTCAGAACCCCTAAAAGCAGTTTTATTTCCTGGAAATCATTAGAGCTGATGTGGATAGTGCAGACCAAGTGTATTTGTAATCAAAATTTTAAGTTGGTCTGTGACAATGTTCTGACATCTCAGTTCCCAAATATTCAATCAGTCATTATTTCAATACTACTTTTAATGTCTAACTAAAGAATAGAATAAATATAAGCTGCAGCTGTTGCATTTAAGCCATTCTAAAACTTGCTTTCCAGTAAAAAAAAGGTTACACGATTTTCTAAACCTTTTTAACCTCGGCAGCAATATTTCAAACTAACAGTTTATTCAATTAAAAAGGAACATTTAAAAACAGACAATATTTTTTAAGTATCTTAGCAACAGGTGATTGAATCCTTGCCTGGAACTATGAGACAAGTTTTGCCAAATGGGCTGCATTCTAACGATATCTTTCATATAGCAAATGGAATAAATCTAATATTGTTTTGGACAAGTTACATAAATTACATCATAATACAAAATTCTTTATGTGTTTTCAACAACAATAGATGACAGACCCATGAAAGAAGTGAGAAAAGAGTACATGATTTTGTCCTCTCCAGCTGTGGTAGTTAAAAGCAGGTAGCGAGTTCAGATACTTGGCCCCAAAATCTTTGCTTGAATTCTTCTCCCACCTTTCACACATACAGACAGCATACAAGCTCCAGCTCTGTCCCTGAGGTAATTTCATGGATTAAGAGAGAGTCTTTAAGGAAAGTTCTGCGAATAATGTGGATAAGGTACCTCATCTCTCTGTTAAAATGTCTTCTGAGGGGTGGATGAATGAGGATGTGACACTAAACTTCTGAAAAATCAGCATAGATCACATGTAGACTTTTGATTTTGAGGCAGTTCTCTGGAGATTGCTCAGTAACTCTGAAATACTACCCTAAAACACTGAGTATCTGGTATGGGTACCACACTATCATGTCACAAACCCTTATCCTGAAGAAACCAAGCAAAACCAAAAATGCTACCACCAGAGCTTGTTCTTTAGTTGAAGCTTGCTGCCACACGTGTATATGACACAAAAATCATCCCTTGCAAGGTATCATTCCAATACCTGTGAATAGAAACTAATTGTCCATGACCAGAACAGTGAGAACGGAGTCGAGCAATGCTTAGGCATTACGGGCTCAACTCTTCCAGAGATATCGCAGTAACAATAAAAACACCTCTCTTTGGTGTAACAAGAGAAAAGCTTTTTCCACAGTGGGGGCAGAGTGCGAATACGTCTGTAGACAGAAGGTATTTTGTCTCCCAGCCCAGTATTGTCCACATCTTAATCACAAGCCTTTTTTCTGTTTCCAAAGATGCCTGCATGCCTTTGCCTCCTTTGGCAGGGGAATTCTTAGGGAAAGGCTAACAACATGAGCTGTGGCCAGAAAGCCCTACCTGAGGGAAACGTGGACTACTGCAGACACGAAAGCATGACATGGTCACTCTCTGGCCATGTCCAATCAGTTGTTTCTTAACAGCAGCACAGCTTCTTACCAACTACACCCTTTGCACCCATACTCTCCCACTGAAAAATTCTTCACAGAAGAAATGGTAAACAGCAGTGTTTCACTATCTGCCACTAGCAGAAGTCAATAACAAGAGGTTGTTCATAAAGATCATTGAAATAAACTGAAAAAAAGAAATCTGAGATAAGTGAAAGATCTTCAGTGAGTTAACTACTTCCTTTTGCTGTAAGCAGTATGGTTTAATAAATAGAATATTGGACTGCAAGTTAAAAAACATTGGGTTCTATTTCTAGCTTTGCCTCTAGTTTGCAATGGGATATTGGCAAGTCACTTTGCACTTGTTTCTCCTTTGTAAAAAAAAATTCTTTTCTTTGACTTGATCTTTCTGATCTCCCTAAAATGTAAATATTATTATACCACAATCCTTCAAGAAATAATCTCTTTTATAAAATTCCAGTTAAAAAAGGATTTGTGAAAAAGGTCCAAGTATATTGTACTTCAAATTGCCTTTTTTTTTTTTTTTTCTTCTTTTTTTTTTTAATTGAACAGAGTTCAGTTTTAACTTGGAAAAGAAAATTAGGGATATGTATGTAGTTATATGGGTCACAGTTTCTCAGAAGGTTCTAATATGAATGTATGTGGAATGTTACATATTTGTTATGCTGCTTAAAACAATATAAGTGCTAGTTAAAGAGAGTGAATATTTGGAACAATAAAGTAATTCTATACACTTTAAAATTAAAACAATGGTATATATTCTGTTACTGCCAGATTCCTGTCATCCTTTAATTCAGCTTTTAGTTATATGATATCTCTAATGGGATATTTTCAGAGTTTTAATGTTGAAAACCAGTTATAAACAATATTCATACCAGCTGTATCATTGGGAGGTAAATGAATCAAGTATTTCAGTACAATAAAAAGAAATAAAAAAAAATGAGATATAGCTGAAATAACATGGAGACAAAGACTTACTTTCCCTTTTTTCCATATCTTCGTCACAATTCAAAAAGCTTCATCATTTCGGAGGTAGAGTAAGGAGATTTCCATACAGAGCTAGTCTGCAAAGAATGAAGTGTTTCCCAGTTCGCGTAAGTGAAGAACATTGTGTCATGCTGAGTGATGAACCGTTCTCCTTTGCCACTGACAGTGCGTCGTGCTATGCCTTCGAATGTACAGCAAGACGTGTTAATGTGTCAAGTCACGCTTTCTTGGAACACCTCACTGGGTTCATAAACACAAGCTCCTCCACATTCACAAGAGAGAAAATCTGAACAAAATGAAGCAGTGTCAGTAGAAGAGACCAAACCAGTTCTGAAGGTGATGTTGAGGGCAAAAAGGTCTGGAATCACAAAAATATTTTTTTCCATTCCAGAAGCTGTTGCCTGAAGGACATGTACAGATGGTATGCATCCAACAAAGCCACAGGGGTTTTTGATGGGTCAGTGGTAAAGAACCTAAAACAGACCAAAGAAGCTGTAGGTCTGCATTAAGGTCTCTTTAAGGTCTGTGTTTGTTCATTCCAGAAAGCTAATGATGAGAAATTTTAATGGGGAAATGGGAGGAACATCTTATCTTATCTTACTGAATGTCTATGCCATTAGAAGAAAATGGAGCTCACAGCAATTGCCAAGATATCCTGTGAAGAAAAGGGTGAACTTAATCTGAGGATTGGTTTGGGAATAGATTCATAGGTTAATCATCACTCATTTATCCAAGTTCATTTAAAAAGTTGGAAGACTTCAGGGAAATTAAAAATTCAGCTAAAAATGATCAGCCTGGGCTTATATTTGAAATGGTCAGGATTTTGATGAGTAAAACCCTCTGATGTAACATACCACTTTATTTTAAACTGATGTATTAATCAACTAAAGAAACATGTCTGTTTGCTTAAGTCCAAAAGCACTCCATCCTCGCACCAGACATGAGCTGAAAAGAGGTTTCTCGCAGGAGTTTTTCAATTGTGCTCCTGTCCTGGATGACTTCATTAGGAGATATGCTGGTGCTTGTCCAAGAGCTGCCCCTAAACCAGCTCATACATTCTTCCCTGACTGCAGCTCAAGAACAGAATTGTGAGAGAGAAAACAATATCCAGCTGAGATCCAAGATGGATGTCTCACTAGCTATATCGCAATCTTTCCAGAAAAGAAGCACACACCACCAATTTTTCTCTCCTGTCCTTCTTGTGCCCCACCAAGGGAAGATCGCAACTAGGGTAGCTAAGTCTTTACTTTTCCAAGGGTATAAACTTTTTTGGTTGTTGTTCTGATTTGCTTTAATCTGCAAAATATAAAATATTGTAGACTTCAAACTAAAATGTCCCAGGTTGTCACTTAGTAAAAATGATCTTGTCAGCTCTTAACAATTTCCTGGAAAATGGCAGGATTTTGTTTAGAACTGGAGCTAGTCTTGTGATCATACAAAAAATTTCAGGCCTGCTGGTCTGCTTGGAGAAACCCTCCTCCATTTTGCTTTCTGTGCCAGTATCTGGTTCCTTTAGTCAAGCAACTTGCTAAGGGTATTCACCAAGCAAGAGAAGTTCTCTAAGCAACCTGACAGCAGTCTCACACAGATGAGAAAGGACCATAAAGGACCCCTAGCTCTTGACAACCTACTCATTCCTGGTTCCTCTCTTTGGAAAAAGAAAGTTAGTTCCTGCATGCTCTTTCTTCCTCTGTTCCTACCACTTCCTGCAATATCCAGTACAAAATGGAGGGAAGAGGTACCTATTGCTGCTTCCTTTTCACATCTTGACCTAATAACAGTTGTTTCCTGTGAAACATTATTACACTTTATGTTATTGACACAAATAGAAAAGCCTACTTTTGTTTTATCTCACAGTTTTGTTCACTCATACTGGTGGCCATCTAAATAAACACAGTGTTTCTAAGTCACTTTGTATAAAATAAAGGCAATTTTCCTTATCAGCTTTTTAAAAAGTTCTTTTTAATCTACTGGTAGTAAAACAATAAGAATATTTAGAGTATTAACCAGCAACTGTTGATATAAAATTAATTATTGTAAATACCATAATGACGTCATTGGAATAAGGTGGAGAATCCTACAGACCCAGAGAAAGTATTCAATTAGGTTTTTTCTTATAATCTGACAACAAAATAATATTTTAGAAATCAGAAGCCTATATTAACATGTCCGTGTTTTAATAATATTGTATTCTACTTTTAAATAAAGGAAAAAGTAGAGAAACTTTCCCCTTCAGCAGTGGCAGTGGAATAGTCTGGTGGAAGTTCCATTCCATGAAGTGACATTTCTTTTCCAAAATGAAACATCTGAATGTTCTGCCAATCACACAGTCCAGTTGGCCAAATATTCTCTATTACTTTGTACAGGGATATGGACACGTGTTCAGTGCCGGGCACTTTTAAGAAATTCAGCTTAGAAAATATCACTGACCAGTACAACAAACTTCAGCATCTGGAATTTGCTAAACCAGCACTATTCATTCCTTATGTCATTTGTGCATCAAGGTGGTTCTTGATCACAGCATTCACACCTTTAAAGTCAGGTCAAGTTCCAGGAAATAATCCCATTTCAATTTATTTATAGGTAAATGTTTAAAGCTATCTTTTCATGTATTTTCAAATGCATAAAATCATTGCCCTCTCTATGCTCTGGGAAAGTGTGTTTTTGGAAAGAGCATCAGGATCATTTTCTTCCATCATCCTGATCTCTGATCAGTCCAGGTAAATTATATGTAGAAGATGTATACAGAAAACACGACCTGTTCAGTTCCTCTTCAGCACAACTGGGTGAAGAAGACCTCTCTCCACTATTCTTTGCTCATTTCAGGAAACTCCCAATCCCTAGAATATTTTAAAATGAATTCTTATTTATTTTATTTAAACTGGATACAAAATACTTTTGAGTTGCCTAACGTGGTGTAGGGCACTGGAGGACTCAGTAAATATAGCTTAGTAACTTCATATTCAACTCTAAAATAAGGTGCTAGGATGGACAACGTATATGCCTGAGTGATTCCAAGCATCCACAAGTTTAACTGATTGCAGCTGGTTTTATGCAGTGTTGGCTTCTCTGATATTCAGATCGCTATTAACTACCTACTAACTTCAACCTCTGAAATCATAGAGGATGGTAAAGATCTCAGGCTGGAGAAGAGGCAAAGGCTTGCTCTTTAAAGACAAAGTTTTCTTATCTGTAAGGCACCTTTCAGTGTACCTTTGAAGTGTATATTGTCCCTAAATTTTCCTTTACGCTGTCTTTTTTTTTTCCCTTTTTTATTCTATGGGGAGGTTTTTTGTTTGGCTTTTTTTTTTTTTTAAGCTAAATTATTATTTCAATTGCATTAGTCCAGAGGATATCTTTGGGACTAGATTCCAGAGAGCTGACTGTGGAGAAAACAGATCATGAGATGAAAACATGTTGCCTGTGAGACATGTCACCCTTAAAACTTAACTCTGATGCAGAATGGAGCTCTGCAGCCCATTAACTTGCCTTCTGTCAGACAGCTGAAATGGTGGTGAAAAAGAGCTGCTGCTGGTAGGCAATAGAAGAGCCCTGGGAGGGGGAATTTGAAGGGGCAGCAGCAGAGGATGAAAGGGCAGGAGCACCCCAGAGACAGGCAGGAGAGGCAGTAACAGTATTTTGCATGGATCAGCTCATGAAAGGGATGAAGGAGAAACCGGTGGCGTTTATCCAACGGCAAGATGGAAAACCCAGTGGAATATGCCTGAACATGGAGGAACCTGTAATGACGCTGCTGTTCAAGACACTACATTAAACTCTATCACTACTGAGCTAGCTCTAAGTGAAGTGGAAGTCTTAGACCCATACACAGGAAGGCTACAGATACATAGCACAGTGTGATGTAGGCACTGGCTGGCTGCTCAGTTCTTGGAAGCTGTGTAACCGAGTTGGAATGGCATTGCTCTCCGTTTGTTTGGCTTGCACATACAGATGTGATCATTCGGCTTTCGTCTCCATGAGTTCGTTCAGTGACTGTTCCAGTCCCATCATTTTGCAATCAATTACTCAATGTAGGCAGATATTTTTTTTTTGTTTTTTTTTTTGTTTTTTAATGCACTTCTTACAGATATAAGATACATTAAGTTTTGATGGTTTGGATTCAGAAGGAAAATTTGGTCAAAGATAATTCCTAGTTAGAGGAAAGTGGTTACTTTTCAACAGTTATTCATTAGAAGAGCCTATAAAATATGTTTGCATTTCATGCCACCATGGTTTGTATTTTTTGTAACTTAAGTCTTGATCTTTCATTTTGACTACCTGGATGAGTACTGCATCTGTGTTTACAATAGAGTGAAGGGTGTATTTCCAGGTTTGAAGTCATACATATTGTTTTACCTGTGAAGTATCCTGTTCAATCATAGTAGTCACCAGGTATCATCACAAATATATTATCATTAAATGTGGTCCCCTAATTAAAATTCCATAGTCAAACACTGAGCATTTATTGCTGTGGGAGACAGAAAATGACACTGGGATCAGGATCTAGCGTTTGCTAGCAAATGTAATATTTTTGAAAGTACCAAACATTTCAGTGACAATATCAAAACTAAAGTTGAACAGTTCCTAGCGCAAGACATACAGTCTAACCTCTCTGTACGGCCTGCCTTTGCGCTCTACAATAGGAACATATTTTAATATGCTTTTCTATTTTAAAATATACACAGAAACGATGATAAGGACATCAGTAAATGACACATAGTCCTTAAGATCAGTTTGTGGAAGCAGGTGGTACATGAAATCTATGAAGCAGTCAAACTGCTGAAGTTTTAATTTGAACATTAAATTTGAAAGTAATTTGTTTACATAGTTGCTGATTTTAAAATGTTAGAAGCCAGATTAAACCTTCTCAAAATAGGTTTTATGGCTGAGATACATTTGCAAAATGCTTTCAGAGTGAAGAAATGAATAAAATAGATGGTAAACTATAGTGATTTCTGAAGGTATTAAAAGTATCATATGTCAGTGATACCTACTTTGTTCCTCTCACTTTGGACCTCACAGACTGATAAGAAAGGAAAAGCGTTATAACCCAGAAGTAAAACTGTTGCGTGATTATAACCCTGACAACCTCCTCCTAATGAGCTTCCCTGCAGATAGAGAGAAGAAACAGCTTTGATCTCTCGGAGTGAAGGATCTGAACCACTGTTTTAAGGAAAGGAATCTGATTAGGTCTACTCTCTCAGTAATCAAAGTCACAAGCTACCATTTGAGGTATTTGTGAAATCCAGATAAGATTAGTTGCTCCTCGGATAAGCCACTGCAGTCAGTAGGAGCTAATTTTGTCTGGGATATGACCACAGGAAGTATCACAATGGGAAATGAAGAATAATCTTGGTGAAGATTTTAGAGGGTAGAATACCTTCTATTAGAAAATGGTAATCAACTTTAAAGGTTTGTAATCAATCTCATGATTAACAATTCAATCAACATCATCATCATTATTAACATTATTTGACAATGTGCTTTTAGCTGTATGAAATTTAATGAAAGGCAGTCCCATCTCTAAGTAGCCCAAATGATAAAAAAAGAGAACACCTTTATTTCTTATGACAATTCCCCTGAAGTTTATTAAACTGCCTTATTTACGCTAGAGCCATATTTGACTTGAGAATACCTCTTACATTTGGTAAACATGGATATTAAACAGATGTACATATGTATATAATGAATAATAAATAAGCTGATAACTTATATCAGTTTCCTCTCCTTCATAATTTCTTTGCCCCACTGGCAATGGGATAGAATGGCACCTCCAGAACTGTCAGGCTGGGAGGCAAAAATAGACACATTGGTGCTTATTTTAGGTCATTTATGGAAATGAGCATTTAGAGAAACAGGGGATATCTGAATGAGGAGCACAAGAACACCTCTGCCTGAGAAAAAGTCTTTTCTGAACTGAACCACAGTTCAGGTTTGGGCCGGAGCATCTCCTTGCTGCTGTATTACCCCTGGCCAGCAAATGATACACACAACACATGGCTTCATTCTGACTGACAGTTTTAACGAGGACACCCTTGAAAAACGAGAGTAGACATTTAGATATACAAAGGAAGTAAGAAGAATTTCAATAAAGTAAAAGAAACTGAAGTTTTGGATTATTCTAAAATTTTAGAATAAATAGTCTTTTGTAAAGCAATAATTGTTTTATTATGCAAAAAATAAACAGATAAAATCTGTTCAGCAAAACTCTTTCCACTGCTAAACAAGAGTATTCTCCTGAACAGATTCTGACACTTAAGGGTCATACAAAGGACCCAGAAATGTACTTTTTCTTTTGAAGCTCTTATAAAACACCTACGTTAATTTCTGTCAGCTTTTGAGACAGATTTGTAGGGGATGGGGGGGCAGGGGGGAGGCAGATCAGTGACTCATTTAAAGCTGTCACTGTTATTTGTGGTCAGCCAGAAGCAACTGATAACGGAGTATTATCTGCTGAGAGAAAAGGAGGGCAAGAAAGGGCTTATGTTTTGTTGTTCGTTTAAAATGAATTACCCCCATCAAAATGCAGCCTTGAGAATTTAATTAAGCAGCTGCCTAAATACTGATATTTAAGGATGTTAGGCATCCCGTATCAGCCTACTAAACAAATGGTACAATAAAGATGCAAACTGCTTTGTTTGATTGAAGACTGAGCTTTTTCACTACTGAGTCCTCAAACCATCTGGCTATGTTTGGAGAATGTGGGATGGTAGCTACTCTAGTTCTTATCTAATGATAAGGCTCTCACTGTCAAACACGTGCACCATAAAGCAAATATTACACTCTTTTAGGCTTATAAAGTCTTCTTATTTCACTAATGAAAGAGTATGTTTTGAAGACAATAAATTCCAGGGCCTAAATGAGAATTTCTTTCAGTGATCTAAAATTTCCAGACTTTTCACTGCCAATTCAGAAACAGTGAAATTGCTTCAAGAGGCAGTGTTCATCCAGTTATACTTAGAGGACGAGGTAATTTGAGGTTTCTCAGTTCTTACATGACTATCTCGGAACTTAAAGAGGGGCTGATTCTCAACACTTTCTGAATAACTGTGTCTACTTCCAAGTTCGGCTTTTGGTTGTCAGTTTGTTTTATTTTTTTTCAGCCCTGATACCTGAAATTAAAAGCCATTTGTGAAAAAAGTTGGGTCTAGGAATTCAGCTTCACAATCCTTCACAACTTTGCCGCTGCCAAAAAATCTCACATCGCTGCATTCCTTATATTCTCACTCTATGGTACCAGTCTGCACAGCTTCCACTTCCATTTCCAACTGTTTTGTCCACACTGTCACTTCAAATTAGGACTTTTTCCCTAGCACTCCTCCTAATCTGACACCATTTCTTAATTTTCTTTCCTTTCAACAGCCCATTATTTCTGACGACCTCTTAGAAGAAAATTCACATTCAAATCCACATCCTGTAGTAGCCTTATTTCGAACTTCTATGTGAAAAAATTAGAGTGTAGGAAAAACCCAAATGTGCTATTGAGCCTTGTAGAGACACCTGGATACAAGGAAGAAGAGCTATTTGAACACAGCCATGTTCTGCATGAGTTGGTAGAAGTTCATGGATTTCCAAGGGGCCATAAACTACAGTGCGAGTGTCACCAGTCAAAATTATTTACCAAAATTGTCCTGACTTAAAAGAGAGTTTCAGTTTGGACAGATATGATTCTTCAAAAAACTTGGAGGAAAAATACTGGTTTTGTCTGAATCTAACCATGCGTATTCAAATTAGTGACTAATTCGGTGGAATAGGAGGAAGCCAGTATGTTACAGCTGCTGATGCACAGGTCTCTTATATGAGGCTGAGGATGCTTCTTCAGACTAGATTTAGCCCAGTCTCCAGAGCTCCATGTTTCCATGACACAAGCATTTCACAGCTTTCTGGCAGAAAAAGTGTTCAGTGAATATTGTAGATGATGGGTTCACAAATCTGTAAAAATGGGCATCTAATACCAAACTTCTTATTAAATTACAAACTAGTGTAAAAGAGAATTTAATAGCTTGATTTTTCTGCTGAATATGATTTGCCTTTGCTGGCACTGTACTCTTGGGTTTTTGCCCCTTTTTTAATTCATGCTTTTCTGAAAAGAGTTCATTACTTTCCAAAGGCCATTTTTCTTTTAAATTCTTTGATGAAGTTTAAAAGAATTTTGTTTCTTCAAAAGAAGGGTGTGTATCTGATGCTGACACTTCAGATAAAATCAGATAGGTTTGTCTGTTGCTTGCAGGAGCTTACCTCTCACCAAATGTTTCTACTGAGTTTTTTTGTTGTTTTCATTTTTTTTTTCTCTTTTCTTTACTGGAAGAAAGAAAATGCTGTTCGCTGTATTTCTGCATTTGGCTCTGAAAAGGGCAGGCCTCAGTCTCCAAATGGGAGGATATTTCATTCTTTTTATATTGGTAAATGAGAAGTGGTTGCTTGAATGGAAATACTGAGGTTCAGAACCTCTGCTGTAAAGCACAAGGGGATACATCCCCTATTACTGGACACACTTACATATATGGTTATTTTTTGTAAGTAAGTCCAATAGATGTTGAACTCATTTTTGTATAATCCTAGGGTCAGAGACTTAAGTGCAGCTCCAATATTGCAGTGATGCTTCCATCCAGGTGGATGCTGGATGCCTGCTAACGGGCCAGCAATCGCACAATCAGACCTTATGTTTTTCCCATAGATATTATTTCCTGATTCATAACATGAAACCAGATTAAATACCAGATGAGCTCATTTTACAGGTGCATAAACATAAAAGCTGTGCTCCAAGAATGCACACTGACTGCAGTGTGTTTCTTTGGCAAAAGTGAGAGGAAGAAAACGCAACCATTATCTAGAGTATATACTTGCACATTCCACAGCAATGTAAGTATGCTATAAGCAGTGGAAGACAGGCTTCTTAAAGCTGAACGCATCACAAAGCAAGTGAATATTGAGCAGTCTGGTGTCAAATCACCACCTTATGCACAAGTTCAGTATCAGCAGTTATATTCCACAAGCTACATCTGTAAACATATTTTAGGTGTAGAGGAAAAACCAGCTTTTGCTATTGGTTCTCAAAGAATTGTCCCAAATGTAAAACCTTTGGAACGTCCGTATCCAATACTGACACACAAAGAGAACTGGTTTGAGAACTGATTTGCCTGAACCTGGTATGTAATGCTGATAAATTCATATCCAAAGGCTGTGGGGATTTTGATCGGGAGAGCTGACTTTGGCTGTTATAAGAACTAATAAGATTTGTAACTGCTGGCTTAGAGGGGTTCAGTTTTGAACAGCAAGAAGAACACATACTTCTTTTCAAGATTTATATAAATTTTTACTATTACTTGATGAGCCTTCAGTTTTCACTATGTGTCCTAAAAGCACCTTTCCAGCTGGAAAATTACATACAGCATACAGCAAACTGTGGGTTGTTTCTTTTTTTTCTCAAGGGTTTTAAAATTGATCTTGTATTAGTAGCTCAAATGCATTCACTTCTAGAAGACATGACAGCCTGAAGTAAAAAAAGAATTTAAAGGTGAAAGGGTTATCAGCTGAAGAAAATTGTCCTGACACCAGTCTCCTGCAATCATAGGCAGATGAATTATGTGATTTTAAATAAAATATCTTCGGTAAATTTTCCACGCTAAAACAAAAAAATTTTCAAAATAATTTTTGCCTTGCATTTGTCCCTCAGATATGTAAAGAAATAAAATTATTTGCTTTGAAAGAGAATGCTTTTATAAAAACCTTTAGCTTTTTCCTGAAAAGAAAGGCCTACACCATGTTTTGTTTCTAATTCTAATGTGCTTGTGCAAGCATGAGTGTGTATATACATATATTTATTTCTATGTGCTGAGACACATACATATTTTCTGTGTATGCATGGAAAATACAGATATCCACACATGCAGAAAACCAATAGTTAAACATTCTGGCTTGAAGTCTTTTGAACTAGACACTTTAAGCAGAATTTGTCAGGGTTAGGTCAAATTCTTTGACCTGCTCATTTCTAAACAGTAGTAGATCTCAGTTTTATTAGATGTATTTTACAAAGGCAATCTTGCTGCTGTTATACAGCAAGTATTGTTTTCATCTGTCAGCTTTAAACCATGTTTCAGAACATTTTCTTGCTGTTATAGATAAACATTAAAAAGAAGAAGAAGGAAAAAAAACCAAACCAAAACAAATCTCCTCTGTTTCTTCAGCAGAGCCACATTCAGCTGGGAATTCCATGCAGTTTATAGACTTCCCACTTTACCATAGGCAAAGCCATTTTTCTGTGGCTTAACTTCTTCTTCTGTAAGAATGGGGATTAAAATAGAAGTACCAGTGGAATGCCCCATCCGTGAGTGAACTGTGAGTTGTAGGGATTGAACCTAGGCACTGAACAACTAAAGCTTTTCCCTCTCCATGTTGAAAGGCCTCAAGTTGCAGGCTAAGTGGGAGCAGGAACTCTGTAAGCCCCCAGGAGTCATTTCGAGCCTCACGCTTGCCCATGATATGCCTTGGATTTGCCTTACAAAGCCTCATTTCATAGAGGAAGGTTATGAAAAGGAAGGAGGATAACAGGATCCCTGACTCCATAACCAGGATTAAATGGATGCAACCACTGAGCACCCCTGACAGGTAAAGAATAACGTCACCACATGTAACTTGATGTGTCTTTCATAAAACTGAAATTAAAGTCTCAGCCTGAGTATGGGCGCAGATCAGATCATTTTAGCAACTTGAATATATCCCGGCCCTTTCTCTACCCCTGAGACAATGTCACACGTTGACCTCATCCCTCCTACTAAAACTTCCTACCCTCCAAAGGAAACCAGTGCATCCAAGCTATCCTTGAGCAATGGACCCTGCCCCTCCCCAGCTCCCAGGCTGTGATTAGGGCAGTTTGAGTGAGTCCCCTCAACTCCAGCCAGCCCCCAGCCAAGGTCCACATAGGACAAGTGGCTGAGTTTCCTCATGCACTTTGTTTTATTACTGCATTCAGAGGGCTTAGTCCCCTGGCCGTCCCTTCCTATCACACTGGTTACACTCGGCCATGCTGCTTCTAATTTTTGCCTCAGCTTCCTCCTGGGTAACATCATAAGAATATTTATCACTGAGGAACTGTATGAGTGCAACATGTAACAGTACCTGAGAGTTGTTAAAATAAAGAGTAGGAACAAGAAACTTGGACTAAACCAGCTGTCAAACTTAAAGATAGCTTCCCTTTGTGAACAAGGCTAAGCCAGTTTACAGAGCCTTGCCTTGGACCACAGGAAAGGAGGTGGGAGTTAAAACAGAAACTAACACAGCAATGAGTCATGACCAACATTATAAAAATATAAGCATATGAAAATCTGAGGTGCTTGAAGCTCTACAGAACCAAAAGGGCTGTATTTCTGACCTAATCGTATGAGGTAGCTGAAGTTTGAAGCTCCATATATGAGTTTCTCTGGTTTTGGATAGATCATGTAAGTAAAAGTACAAAGCTTGTGGTTGGGGAGCAGTGCTGCAAAAATGTCCTGGGGGTCCAGGCAGGGGAAACTGCAAGAGCCAGCAGTGTGCCATGGCAGCAGCCAGGGACACCAGTTGGCTGCAGGCCAGGAGCTCCAGTGTAGGTGTCATCCCTGGAGCACTTGCCTTGTGAGGACAGAAGGAGGGAGCTGGACCTGTTTAGCCTGGGTAAGGGGCAGCTTTGGGAGATCCAAGAGCAGCCAGCCTGTCCCCCAGAAGAGCAGTGAGAAGGTGGATTGCTTACTGCAGTGCTTGGCGAGAGTTTGAGACATAAGAGGCACATGTTGAAAAAAAGGTGTTCAGCTTGGAGGTACTTAGAGGAGAGGTTGTGCAGGCTCCATACTTGGAGGTTTCCAAGACCCAAATGGAAAAAGCTGTGAGCAACCTGGTCTGACCTCATAGTAGACCCTGCTCTGAGCCTCCTAACGTCCCTTCCATCCTGAATTATTCTGTGATCCTATAATCGTACAAGTTCAAACTGAATCGCTGGTAATCAGTGTTTTGGGTGTTTAATTACAGTAAAGACTCCACCTTCTTAAATCAATCATAAAAAACATAGTTCTATCAAGGACAGTAACTGTTTTTTTTTACTGTATAACTTTTTTCTTGCAATGCAAGGCCCATGTTATAAATCTAACCTCAATTTACTGTTGCATTTTATGTTCAGACCAGAAAAAATGTCAGAAAGAAATAAAGACAAACCAGATCCTCAGCAATTGCCTAACTCTAAGCTCATTTCTATTGCACAGAAGCCAACCAAACCAGCACAGGGTAGTGCCAAAGATCATCAGAACAGCCTGCCAAAGAAAAAGCCTTAGGCCTAGCTGCTGCTACTGGAAAACCCCAGACAAATGCCTGGCAAAGAACTAGCCCTGGACTTACACATTGTTATTGTGGAGGAGGGGATGATGACACAGTTTCCTGCACAATATTTATACACTTGTGCCCTGGAGCCTTGGCTTCTCACTTCAGTGGATATAAGAAGAAAACCAACTGCAAAAAAGGCATTTCTGTTGCCTAAGGTTTCTCTGTGACTATTTATACTTTTTTTTTCTTTCTATTTTACATTAGATTCCTAGATTTCTATAATGATCATAAATCAATGGGAGGATGCCATCTTCGTATAGAATTTGCCATCACCGAAGACAAAGCAGGCAGCAGCTCATGGAGAAATAAGGACATCAGAAAGGTGATATAAGGTGGTGCAGTAAGACAGAAACAGTGCTGAGAATCTCCTGACTCCCTCCTGTATGGGCTTCATCCTTCCTACTTAGCTCATTCCCATCCAGACAGATTGTGATTCTTAAATTGCTGTGTAATTACAGCAAAAGCCAGTCCTTTATGTGCATGACCACATGTAGGTTCCTAGCCTTATGGATGTCTTTTGGGATAAAGGCACATATAGCTTGTACAATTTATGTCAAACCCATAATTCCAATGTCATTTCATGTACACACTTGTTACAAGGTCGCCAAAGGATATTTCTCCCAGGGCATTGCCTCACTTTCTTTTAATCAGTGTAACTGTTCCTGGACTATGTGGGGGTTTTGGAGGTGGGCTTTCATTCTGAAGTAGATTTAGATTATTGTGAATAAACTGAGGGACTTAGCATTATAGAGAGGTATTGGCAAAACTCTGAGGGAAAAAACATGATTTATTAACATGATAAGTGTATTGATAACTTTTTATAAAAGATTTTCTGATTATGTTTACAACTTCCTGTGTGCTTCCTGAAATGTGCAACAAACCTCTCTTTGCAGGTAAAGCTGTTTTAATTAAAGAGCTGCTCCTCTGATCTTCTGAGTGGTTGAGTTATATTAGTATTTATTTTTTCTAATTCAGAGACACGATTACTGAAAATAGGATCCAGCTATGTTAAATTCTGTGCATTGATACACTAGGAGACAGTTCAGCTCAGAAAAATTTACAAACCAAACAGACAAGAAAGGCAAAAGGCCAAAAAGTGAAAGAGGCAATCAGTTGTTTCCATAGGTAATCTATCAAGCTGGCAGCAGAGAGTAGCTGTTTTTATGTTTCAGTCTCTGATTAAACCACGCTGTCTACTAAAGAACCAGAGATCATTTCGCATCTAGAAGAATAATGTATACAAGGTGAAGGAGATTCTGATCTGTTATATTGGTGTAGCAAGGTAAAATAAATGGGAAAAAAAATGCAATTCACACCAGTGTACTAGGATACATCCTCAGGTTTGCAATAATAAAAGCACGCTAAAGCGGCCAAAATGGATTCAGTGTGGCAGGACCAGACTATTAGGAGCAAAACTTGTCCCTTTCAAAAGTTTAACCATTTCTACTGAAGATCTCTCAACGCAACATGCATTAGCTGTCTGCTGCTTACTCCAGTCTAATACAACCTGACAGGTATGCAGGCACTGTGATGGCAGAGTACTGACACTGGTGCTTTTAAAACAGAGAGCTGTTTCCCTCGGCTCTTATTTAAAGTGCATGAAAATTGTTGTCATGCAGTGAGCAAATGACAGCAGAACAGAGGCCAGAAGAATGCTCTTGAACGAGGTGGAAATGTTAAGTTTTCTTAGCGTTTGCCATGGATTTTGTTCTAGTGCCAGAGTGGTTTCTATGCAGACTTCTTGCAGAGTGAAACAGAAATGATGGCTCTACTGCAGCTTTTTCTCGGTCTGTAGCAATTTATCAGCATGATACCAATCTCTGAAAGGTCTAGCTGTTGTTCTGCTCTGAAAACACAACACAGTGAAGATAAACAGGGTTGCTTTACAGAGAAAAGACAGGAGGATAAACACAGGTTCTAAAATTGCAATCACTTTTCTTCATTCTGAAAAATTTGTTACTGGAAAAGGAAGTTCACAGGCAGGAGAAGGAAATAGAGAAGACGCCATCTCTCTGCCTTGGAATAACTGAAGACTTCAATTTTATTTGCTACAGGAAAAGAGCTGCTATTTCAAAAGTTCAACGTAAATGAGACCATCTATAAAATAAAATATCTCTGTGCAGTATGTCAGAGACTGCTCTGCTAAATTTATTTTTTAAAATAGTTCTTGTTTAAATAAATAGACCCCAGCTGAAAAGGAGTTACTCCTTCAGTGAGGGCTAAAGGGTTTAGAATACATAAGAATGAGCCATTTCTCCAGGAATTAGAAAAAAAAAAAAAAAAAAAAAAAAAAAAAAGATAACAGCAATTGAAATATTTACTAGCTAAACCAACAGTAACATCAGAACTATAAAAACACCTCTCAAAGCCCAAAATATTTACTGCAAGACAGCAGCTATTTGCCTTTGCAACATGTGAGAGACTAGCACTAACTTCCCTCTGCAGAATGTTGCATTAACAGGCTTCCTTTAAAACCTAGTGGGAGTAAAAGACCTCTTTAAAATACACTCATTTTTCAAGGTCAAAACTGAAACTGCACTCCATCTTGTGGCATTTTAGAAGGCAGGACTGAAAGCCCAATGGGCCTTTCTTGCTTTAATCTTCTCCCCGCCTTGGGAAGGAAATTTAATTGTGCCATAGTCTGACTTCTTTTTTTTTCCTAGAGACAAATCCATAAGGGCGATCTCATTTTACCTAACTTAGACATCTAAGAGTTTTCCATCTAAATCTAAACTAGTCATCCCTTGCTCATCGTAGCCAAAAGAAGGAAATAGATAACTCCTAGGAGCACAATCATTTCAACCTTTGATGGACGTCTAACTTTCTGCCCAAACTAGGTTATCCAAGAAAAATCCTGTGCATGTCTCGGCTGCGCTCCATTGTAAAAGAGACCTGGGTGCTCACCTGTCTCCTTCCTTACTCTGGTTTCCATGCAGATCAAACTTAAGAGAAGCAAACCCGCTCACCATAGGTCAGTTTAGTTGCAATTAGAGATAATTTGGATGTTTGTTATCTTAAACCTTTGACATAATTAGTTGTCCCCAAAGAGATGTTGGTGGGGGGAGGCAGGGGACAGGGGCAGGGGATGGGGATGGAGACGGGGACACACAGTGTTCAGACCTAAATGATTGAAGTTTTGTGTGATGATCTCACTCAAAATTAATTTCAATGTTTGGCATTTTGCACTCCATGATTTACTTGCATTATGCAAGACAACTTTTACAATTATTATATTGCATGATGTAATCTTTGACATCAGCATCTATGTTGAAGACTTCTATCTGTTTATTCAATTTCTCCTCCATGGGTGAAATAGGTAAATTAATAACATCCAGGTAAAATCACTGGGAAAAGATAGTTTGGAATTAGTTCACTGGAATGAAAATCTGCACTAATAAAGGTTCTACAGTCAGTCCATAGAAACCCATGTCCATTGTACCACAGAAAATAATTATGGTTTTAGAGGTTCTTTATTGACTGGTTCTGTTTCTCTCATGAAACTTAGTTGGGGTTTCCATTCTGGGAAAGCAGGAACTCCCACTTCACCTATTAAGTATGCAGGAATCAAAAATATGTGACGCAATGTGATGCTTATAGAGGAGTTTTCTTACAAAAATGTTTCTTTTAGATTTTGAGGGCAGACTTTACTCACAGGTTACTACAACTTCTCTCTCTACTACAATCTGTACTGCTACACAAGATTTTGAATATTTTTATAATCTAGAATAAGTCTAGATTTAATTTTTTTTTCCTGCTGTCAAGAAAACCTTCTCTCTATCTTCAATGACAGGTAAAATTCCAGGACAATTTTACAGAATTAACATAAACAAAAGTTTTGGAGGGTTTTTTTGTGGGAAAAATACTGGGAGTCCATATATTCAGGAGAACAATGGAAGATTTTATACATATCTATATATAGTTTGTTTATAAAATTCTTAAAATTAGTTTTCCATGTATTAAGTTACAAATTCTAGTACTTTTAAGAAATGAGCAAGGATAAGACTGTCTGTTCATGTTTGCAGGGTAGTTTGTAGAACAACACCCAGAAAAATGGATACAATCCAGCTCAGGAATGATGCCTTTGAAACAAAATCTGTGGTGTAGAAATGAATAACTACTAGACCACATGGCTGCCAACTCTGGAATTTAACATTCTGCATTTCACTTAACCATAAAAAATGAAGAGGACCCATGTTCAAAGGCAAATGTAGTAAAACATTAAATTAATTTTATAGTATGCACATTATAGGTCAAGCATGTCTAAAAGTTCCCAAACCAAACTGCAAAAATGTCACTGAAAAATATTTAATATGGAATAACATAAGCAAAACATAATAATAATAATAAAATAGATTTCTATTGTCTCTCTCTTCTGTCTCCTCATTATATTTTTAATAATAGATGAGGTAGTTTGGGGCATATATCAAAATATTCTCTTGCTTTTTCTGGGCTTAAATCTAATGGTTTAGCTCACACTAAATGTTAGTTAATGTGACTAAAATGTTACCCATAATAAGGATACATCCAGTTCAGTGCTACTTTCTTTAAGATAAGTTATTATTCAACAAGAGCTTTCCCATTAACGTTATTATTCAACAAGAACTTTCCCATTACACTGTAATGTTACCATATTTTGCATTTCAAGTTTTCTTCTTTTTTCTTTTAAACCCCAAACCATTTATTGGTACATTCACATTATTTCCAAACTCTAAGGGAAGGATCTTCAGCTAGGTTATAAAAGCAGAGGTCCCCTAATTCCAAGAATCCAGGACTACAACATAGCAGCAAATACTGTCCACAAGTCACGAATGAAAAAATACATACATTTTTATGAAACTAATGGCATGAGCATAAAAATAATGATTTCTAGGTTGCCATCATTCCTGAATAACATTCCCATTGAAAAGACCTAGAAGCATCCATTTCTGTTACGAGTGTCTTCAGCTGGCTTCCTTTCTTACTGTAATATTAAGAAAATACGATTCCTATGATGGAGGATCCCAGCATTTATTTAGGAGACAGTGTCAGAAGTTTTTAGAGGTACTAGAATATCAGGTGTACCAGAAAACCTGATATGAGCTGGTAAACTAAGCATGCAGACAGTCTTCTTATAACTCACTTTCTTCCCCAAAAATGTTTTGATTCTTCATAGACATGAGATTATTACCCATGGGTCATAGCTGCCAGTAGGAAGTGAATTCCATTTTAAACTTAATCAAATACTCTGAAGTAATCCAAATTAGTCCAAAAGACTGAAGCACAAAGCCAGGCCTGCATAAAACCTTGGGGAATATTTTGGTTCTGTTGTGGGGGAGGTACAAATCTGGTGCCTGAGACACATGAGATTTTCATTAAGAAAAAAAAACCCAGCGGGGTTTAAAACATGGGGAGAGGTACCATTTGCAGTTTGCATCACCTTTCTTTGGTGCAAAGATGATAAATCAGTTGACAGCAAATTCTAAGCACTGCTGATAGTGAGGAAAGTAGTAATGGACAGAAAGAAAAAAAGAAGAGGGAGAATGAGAGAAAGAGAGTAGAACAAGTAAAGGAGGTCATCTGGTCAAGGAACTTGTCTAAAGTCAGTCAGTGTATTTTAGAAGTGTTCTCCTGAATCCCACACAACTGTTCCATATAAAAGAGCTCTCTCAGGTCTTCCTCCTGCACTATATTCTTGAGTTGATACCATGCAGAGAGATAACTTAAGTTATGTCCAGGTTAATGACTAAAAATGCAGAATCAACTACACAAATGTGTAATTGAAATCAAGAGACCTAAGTAGCTGCTAGGAACTTGAAGCCTGGTTCTATCATCGCTTAGTAGGTGGGATTCAGATAGCAATCACTGCAACATTGGAAGATTTCAGAAAGGCTTATAATTTATGAGACTCCCCACTTATGCATAATTGAAAGATCGGGAAAGCTAGCCTGTATTCCAAGATCTGTGATAGTAATCATGCAAAACTCCATGGGTTTGGAACTTGTGCGTGACAGACTTTTTTTGTTGAAACTAACATTTCATAATTATCCGTCATCTCAAAAAGACATCACAGCATGAAGACTGCATTATCTAAATTTACACCTATTTGCATTGATGGTTCTTGGCCTTTGGTACAACAACATAAAGGGTATGAATTTATGCATCACATTCACTTGTAATTTTTTTTTAATTAGACGTGCAATCAAAAGCTGGTGTGAAGCTGGTCAAGATTGCCCAAGCATGCTTTGTCATGTTAGCACTCAAGCAAGTTATCACTGAAGCAGGAGCATTATGAATACGCCATAACATTAAGTACATGCTCTGAAAGGCCTCTGAATAATACACTGCAATAACACAGCAGAAAGTCACTGGTATAAATAAAGTATGGAAACAAAATAAACTCTCATGCTTCAGGGCATAAATCAACAAAGGCCCAGACTATAAGTTAAAAGAATTAAAACTTGTTATTCAGTGCATGTGTGTTGCTTAGCACAATGGGATCACTGGGTTCCTAATGAACTACTACGCTGCTGTAGTAACAACCACCACAAAAACAAAGTGTGATAATTGCAACAATAGTTAGTTATAATGAGGGCATAAAGAAACCTTTCCCTATATGTGGGGAGGATCAAATGATGATTTCCTCCACTGTCTTGTGAAATATTGGCCGTTACGAAGTGCCTCCAGCAGCACCCCCAAGTTCAATTTCCTAACTACACAAGCTATGTTTACATTAGCAAGGTTTGATGGGAGCATAGCTATTAAGCCATTAGTGTTGAGGATGCAATAACACCTTTATACACATTTCAGAAGCTTGGTTTTGAACTAGCTCTGGTTTTGTCCTGTAAATTTCAGCCCATTATCACTTGCTGCATGTTAGGTGCAATGCCAAAGAGCACCCTTTGGTTTATGTTGACCCCAAAAGTATTGATTTCCTGTGATACAAGATCACTCCGTGATGCAATCCAAGAAGCAGTTGGAGGGGTTAACTGGTTGATTAGCTTCAGAAGTGTGTTCCTGACCTGAAGTAAATTGCTGTTGTAGACACACTAGTCTTGGCCTCAGAGCGCAAGCCAAAGTACCACTGAAGTGCTCCATCTGGAACGCCTGAAGGAAAACCCTAACAAGCCCCAGGTGTCACAAAGCCTTTCAGTGCACCCTTTGAAGCTGCCAGGAAAGCTTACACCCTGGTGCCTCATGACATGGAGCAACCTGAAATGCAACACAGCTGTAAGCATGTTCCAGTGCCGTATGTCTCTTCGAAAGCCGTGTGACAGAGGCAGCACAAAATGCTCTCTCATTTGTTAGTGTCTCCATGTTATTACACTAGCAAGAAAATGCCCCTGAGAGGAAGGCTTCTCCATACTGCACAGAAATACCATATTAATCTCTCAGTAGTAAGGACTAAGTATCAAATCTGGCTCCTTAGAAGATGTCAGTCCCTCACTGACAAATTAGAAAAGACCCATGAAGATGATCACATCTTTGCCTTTCTTCCCATCACTTCTGAGGCTTTCTCAAACCTTGTTCTGCCCTGACTGGGGGTCTCTTTTCTGGTATTGGAAGCTGAGAGCCAAGACCAAGTTTGCCAGACAAGCCAAATCTGTCTAGCAGCAAGGCACACCAGAGTTCAGTATGACATCAATACAATTTGATGCTGCCCCCAAACATGTGCATGTAACCTAAGCCAACAACTCTCTCACCAGCTTCTGTAAGTAGCTATGTCCAGCGTGTGCTCAGACACGCTACG
>NW_009260178.1:1030612-1045804 GCF_000687185.1 Egretta garzetta | reverse complement strand
CCCCCCTGCCAATGGCAGCCCAGGCAGACATGGTATTTCTGAACACACAATGGTTCATTATGCAAGAAAACTAAAGCACACAGGTAGAAATGTACCCAGAGGGAATGGGTTTGACTTAGGAGGAAAATACACATCACACCACTGTCAAAGATTCAGCCCATCAGTATCTGCCTGCATTTTTACCATTTAGGTTTGAAATTCTGAGAAAGACTGAAAAGCTACAGACACCTTGGGGTGATCTTCCAAGCATCTGCTGTGGTGACGGAGAACCACCTCACACAGAACAGGTTATGCAAGCAAAACTGATTTTTAGCTGCTTGCATAGTATGTCACTGCTAAGCTCCATTTCCCTCAAGCTATGGTTTGTTAAGAGACCCTTTCAAGTTTTGTCATATTGCCTGGCTTTCGCAGAGTCTTAAACTCAGAGCTGAAGCTGACTTCTTGATAAATGCCTTTTTTCTAAGGAGGCAGAGACCCACGTGTCTCTGCTCTCTTACAGACCTCCTGGACATCTGATGGTTACTGAGATTTAGTAATGCTGTTCCTTGGGATCTTGCTATGAAGCTTTACACACCAGAGGAGAGAAAAATTGTGGCAAGGTTAGTACAGTTTTGTTCTCTCTGGAGATAAAATGTGTAGGTGGACTTCATGTCATCTGCTGACTTTGTGCCTGGGGAAAAAGGCTTTATATGCAAAATTTCCAAAATACACACAAACACACACATGAATGTATTAAGAACATTAACAACATGTTAACGACTACTGCCAATAGTTTGTTCTGTACTCCTGGATCCTGTGAACTCTCTTAATGCTGGACCAGGCTTATGAGCTCCCTCCAAAAAATAAAATATTAAATCCCTCAGCCACATGGCAGTGAGATGAAAGGAACTGTCAGGCCAATGATGTATCCTGGCTTAGAAGTCAAATCAAAAAGGCACATATTTCTTTATAAGAACTAACGAGTCTGAGTAGTTAAGATCACCTTGTCTTATGTGATCTCCCAGGTACACATAGAAAATAGTCTTTAGTGGATTCATGCCCTGGTAGAATTTCCCTCTTACTTTTGATATGAAGTGCAGGTGGATCATACTTTGAATTTGGTAGTCTTGTATTTAGATACATTGGGGAATTTGCGGTACCAGATGGAAGAGACAAACAGTTGTGGTGGGCCCTGGAAGGGTGGGCTATAAAGATTTGTAACCTCAATGTCTATCTGAGACCCAATGTAAGCATAACTGGAGTAGTTTGGTGAAAACCTGTGTTCCCATGGACTCTGTATTGGGCCACCATTACAGGTTCATTCTTCTGAAGTAATGGAGTAGCGTAGTTATGAACAGAAGACCTCTGGTCTGAACCAACATTGTGGCTTCTAAATGTATTATATTTAGCAGTCTTTAAGAAATAGTCTTTAAAAGAAACATTACTATTTCTTGGAATAAGTGGATTATTTGGAAATTTAACTGCATATATAAAATGGAGTTAAAACAATATTAAGGTTATATACTGTAATAATATTCCTTCCATATTGTTAATCAAAGGATAAAACACAAGAAACTAAAATAGTGACTCAGTTGAAGAAAAACAGTTTTGCTGTGTGAAACTGTATTATTACCAATTGCTTTGTGGATAATTACATCAATAGCCATGTGCTCTCACTTAAATGCTTTGTTGAATTTGGGCCAGAGTGCTTATCACTCTGTAAGTCACCCATGGTCATTTGGGTCTTACTACTGTCCATCACTATTTTCACATTAGCTCAGCCCTTCCAAAAACATTACTTATGTGCACATCATGGAACAAAGAATTTATGAACTTTGAACCAGCACAAGAAAAAACCACATATCTGAGCACATACAAGGCTATTTTTTCCAGCCATCCTTGCTATCTTAAGTATTTGAAGAAAACATGCAACCCCCAAACCATTGAAGAAATCTTAGATTTAAATTAAGCATGTGCTTAGTTTTTCTTCATAGTAAGTAATGTTTCTGCATCTTTTTCTTTATAGACATGTGTAATGTCTCCTCTGTATTTACTGTATCATGTCATACTATACTATACTATACTCACTATTTACTATATGTGTACATATGCGTACACAGGTATACACACACACAAGATCTGAGTAACAGCAGACAGTCTCGAAGCTAAAGGATTTGCACAAAGGTCAGTCCAGCCCTTTGCTCGCAAGTGTTTTCACAGTGTTCCTTCAGACCCTTTGATCTCAGGGTCTTAGCTCTAAAATGAATATATAACCAGGTTAGGAACAGTGAGGAGAAGCATGAGGTGAATAAAGAGGGGTGGACACAAAAGGGCATTGCTCAGGTTTGGGACATTTGTTTGCATGACTACTTGTAGACCAAGGTGAAAAGTGCAACTGGCTTCTTGGACTGAACAGAGTGTGTAAACAAGCATGAAGGAGAGATTAACCCTCACCATTGAGAAATGTTTGTGCTCTTGAAATCAATGGGTGATTTGTGACAACAAGAAAAAGGCAAATACTGAGACAAAAGGCTCCAGCCTGTGGTTTGCATTCAATCAGCTCTTAATATCAGGTAAACTTGTTCCAGATACACAAATTACTCATGCGCTGGGCAGTGATTTCAGTAAGGTAGGAAGAAGTGTTGATGTAGACAGAGTAAATATAAGCAGCAGACTATCTTGTAACTGATCCCTCTTTAATCTTCCTCAACTGATGACAAATTGCCAGTTACAGAATGCTTTGTGCCAATGTAAGCCCTTCAGATAACAGAACCCCCCCAAGGCAGGGAGCTGCAGCAGAAGTGCCATATTGCCACTGACTAACCAGCCTAAACAAACAAGTAAATATAGAGCAAACACTTGGCAAATGTCAGGAAACTTTTTATTTTTCCCTGAAGAACGGCTGCCATGACCAACATGAAACTAAAGTTTCTGTATGTCTTTCTTTAAACAGAGGTTGCTGCAATGTTTATACATATATTGGTCTAAATTAAATACATAAAAGATTATGTTTACAGAGGATTTCTCCTTCTGAAGTTCTGATTTTACTACACATGCAGAGGTCCCCTTAAAATCAAGTAAACACAAGGCTGCAGTAGGAGCTTACTCTCTGGAGAGGGGTCCTGTCACTTGTGAAAGTAATAAGTGTCTACCAAACATCAAGGTTTCTGTTAGAGGTAATGACTTTTATTAACCAGCAAGTTTTAGAAGTTTTGCTCTGCATGTAAATCTTGCTTTAAACACACCACCACAGCTAAAATGTTGCTGCTATGTGCAAGTGATCCCATAAGGCTTTGAACACGCATCTGTCATACTTCGGATTCAGTCTCTATCAGCATCCTTTTATTTTGAGACGCTGAAATGGCAAAATCAGTCCCATTAAAACACTGACTCAAAGCTCAGAACTCCTGGTGGTCTAGAAAAGCCATTGAGCTCTTCCAGAAATTTACCCCAAAGCACTGGAAAAACAGGTAGAGTAGGATCAAAGAGAGTGAGAGTGTTTAATGACTTAAAGACAGCAAGTAAGGTTGACTTAAGTCTGAACTGTTACCTGAGTAATATCTTGTATGCGAGAAGTCCCTTGCAGTTTAACAGTGAGTAAAATATATAGTGTACACATAGCAACTCAAGCGTTCCAGCATGGTCAGGAAAACAGGTTGTGTGTGTTTCTTAGGACAGTTTCCTGAAATATTACTGGTTTATAAAAAACCTGTGTCCTCACTGGTTTTAAACCAATATTGGTGTCTGCTTTGTACCGAAAAAAAAAAAAAAAAAAGGTCAAGGTGTTTACTTCCCTCCTGCTAAGACTTAGATTACATTAACTTAAACAAAACCAGATTTTAGTTTGACCTGTATGTACATAGGGGAGGAGAGAGGGTTGGAGCATATTTTTATTGCTTCACATTGGCTAGTCATGCCATGGACAGCATGAGAACTCAGGTTTAATGAAGCTGCTTAGGAACAGGGCTCAAACAAACCTAGATTTTGTACATCACAGCTGCTGGTAGGTCTCACAGGTTACATATATGCTGGTAGTGTGTCAGGTCCATCCTCTGGACATGATATTGAAAGTCTCTAGATTGTGTCCTTTACCACAATTCTCTTTTTACCTAAAACAGGTGACTGAGCCTAGACACTATAGTGGGAACAAGCTCCTGGCATCATAGAATCATAGAATGTTTTTGGTTACAAAGGACTTTTAAAGTTCATCTAGTACAACACCACACACACCTCCTGCCATGAGCAGGGACATATTGAACTAGATCAGGTTGCTCAGAGACCCATCCAACCTGACCTTGAATGTTTCCAGGGATGGGGCATCTACCACCTCTTTGGGTGACCTGTTCCTGTGTTTTTCTACCCTCAATGTAAAAAAATTCTTCCTTATGTCTATTTTTAATCTACTCTCCTTTAGTTTAAAACCGTTACCCCTTTTTCTATTGCTACAGGCCCTACTAAAAAGTCTGTCCCCACCTTCCTTCTAAGCCCCCGTTAAGTATTGAAAGACCATGATAAGGTCTCCCCAGAGACTTTTCTTCTCCAGGCTGAACAACCCCATCTCTCTCAGCCTGTCCTCACAGGAGAGGTGCTCCATCTCTCTGATCATTTTTGTGGCCTCCTCTGGACCCACTCCAACAGGTCGACATCTTTCTTGTACTAAATGAGCATGTTAGTAGGCAAAGGCCATGTGAAGGAGCATGTAATGAAGTACCAGTATTAAAATCCATGTCTTGGCCTTATTTTATTTACTGGTATTTATATAGCCACAAGTTCCAAGTTGGAATTGTTCAGTGTAGCCCTCACATGATACCCATTGCCTGTGTATTTCCAAGCATGAAATGAAGTTGGCCAGCCCCTCAGGGGATGATGTGTACCAAACCAAGCTAACTGGCCAATCTTTCATCCATTGACTTGGTAGCAAATGAAGCACAGGGCTCTGAGGAATAGAAGCTGCAGCTCTTCATACCACCTGGTGAGAATCTCTGGTCAAAACAGTCTAATTCATCACAGCACTCCATGGTATAGCCCTGATCAAGTATAGGTGTCTAATTCAGGGTAAAATTAAACTCTTTTAAAGTTAAATTTAGGTGTTCAAATTCCTGGTTCTCAGTTCCATGCACTTGTCTGGGTATGCTCTTTTCCTGAGTGCAAAACCTGGTTGGGTAGTACAACCCGAAAAGTACACGTGCCTCAGCTACTAGGGAGTAACTCATGCAGTGGGACATGGGAGAATTGAGAGGTTCATATGGGGTAAATCACTGTTTCTCTGGAGAGGTAGGAACCCAAAGGCAAAGAGTTACTGTTTTCTAGTCTGCTTTTGGAGAAGAGAAGCTATGCACTGTCATATATACTGAGGTAGGGGCAAAAATATAAATGACCCTTTCACTAAATAATTTGGGGAACTCAGTGTAAATGTCTGCTTGGCAATCATTTCCCTCGATTTTTCTCCAGCCTTTTGGACTGATTGGAACCAGTAGATATGCCATAAGTAAAAATATGAGTTTATGTCATCCAAAAGAAATAAACAGTTCCTGGATCCCTGGAAAAGTTCCAGGTCTGTTTAAGGTGGTTTTGTTTTTCATTTTTAAACTGGGGACTTAAAGTTAGGCTTCTGCAAGCCCATGCAGCCCAACTGTACAAAAATTCAAAGACAGCATTGTTAAAAGGTTAGTAAAAGAGAACTTGCTCCTTCTTTTCTCTTGTTAAAAGTAATCAAGATGTCAGTGCATTTTTCTTCAGACTTCTGAGGTACAGTCTGTCCTTTTCATTCTGGTTTACTGCCAGAGTAGCCATATTAGTTGCTTTGCTACAAGTGTAATGCAAAGTGTTAGATGCCTCCACTTGTTGAAAATAAAAAAAATATTTGGTTTTATAAAATAATTGTTTTTCCATTATTCTAGTTTGCTAAAGCAAGACAGAGGATTATAATTGTGGTCTTGCTTCCTTACTTTTTGAAGTAGAAAAAAATTACAGCATTCTTTAAGGACAACCCTATCCTGGTCATCAAACTATAGACAATATGAATGGGACAGACAGAAGGACAAAAATACCCTTTAGTCTTCTCACTGAGGTCGGACTTCTTGGTGGCATAAGTCTAAAAGTGATCTGGTTAGAAGAGAGCAAACAAAATAGAACCTGCTTCTATGAATTACAGACTAGGAAGCTTTTCCAGCATAGTGGAATTTGAATTATCTTGCTTCTGTTATAAACACACTCATACTGATAATACAGTCGGCTTGTATTTCTTACCTTGAAGAGACTTTTTAATCTCAAAGAATGTCTGTACCAGGAAATCTCTCAGTCTTGCTAGAGCAGAACAATCAGAAGTCATAATAAAGGCAAGCAGAAGAGATTTGAGATGGACAAATGTTAGAGGTGAAGCAGTTATATTTATAGGGTATTTGAAGAGAGCGGGAGGGCCAAAAATGCACAGGCAGTTTTGGAGAAGTTGGTTTGAGAGCTGAGATGTTGTTCAACTTAAGGAGATGAGGGGAGGATTAATGCTAGCCCAAAGCTGAGGGCCAAATGAGGAAAAAGCTCAAAAGTTTGGAAAGAACATCTATGAGAAATCTGACCTCATCTAGTCCCCATAAAACATTTCTGTATGTATGTATTTACAGTGGCTCTTAAGTAATGTATAAATATGTAGTTAGGAAAAATACTTTCATAAAAAAGCTTACAATCTAAATCAATAAACTGAAGAGGGTAAGAGAAGATTGTCTTAGTACAAACAAGAAGCACTAAGGATTTTACGGATTTTCCAGTCACAAAGGAAATAATCTGCTACATTTAGTAAACGATCCTAGGGTTTCTGGGTCTTGGACCCATGTAAAATACTAATACTGATACTAAATAATACTAATACAAAACCAAAAAAATTTATGTAATAAAACATCCTTATTTCTGTCAGTAGACATAAAAAATTGTATGGACAATTTTAATGTCATTCCCATTCACCAGTGGTGGAGGAGCCAACAAGGAGAGGTGTGCTGCTGGACCTTGTACTAACAAACTAAGGACTGTTTGGGGATGTGAAGGTTGGGGGCAGTCTTGGCTGCAGTGACCATGAGATGGTGGACTTCAGGATCCTGCCTGGAGGAAGCAGGGCAATAAGTAGGATTACAACCCTGGACTTCAGGGGAGCTAACTCTGGCCTCTTCAAGGACCTACTTGGAGGACTCCTATAGGCTAGGGCTCTAGAAGGCAGGGGGTCCAAGAAAGCTGGTTAATATTCGAGCATCACTTCCTCTAAGACCAAGATCGTTTCATCCCTATGAAAAAGAAATCAAGCAAAGGGGGCAGGAAACCTGCATGGATGAGCAAAGATCTTCTGGTAAATCTCGAATAGAAGAAGGAAGTCGACCCCAGTTCCCTCAGCCGCTCCTCATAAGACCTCTGCTCCAGACCCCTTGTCAGCTTCCTTGCCCTTCTATGGACACACTCCAGCGTCTCAGTGTCCTTATTGTAGTGAGGGGCCCAAAACTGAACACAGTATTCGAAGTGCAGCCTCACCAGTGCTGAGTACAGGGGCATGATCACTTCCCTACTCCTGCTGGCCATGCTATTTCTGATACAAGCCAGGGTGCTGTTGGCCCTCTTGGCCACCTGGGCACACTGCTGGCTCATATTCAGTTGGCTGTTGACCAGTACCCCCAGATCCCTCTCTGCCAAGCAGCTTTTCAGCCACTCTTCCCCAAGCCTGTAGCGTTGCATGGGGTTGTTGTGACCCAAGTACAGGACCCGGAACTTAGCCTTGTTGAACCTCATAAAGTTGGCATCAGCCCATCGATCCAGCCAGTCCAGATCCCTCTGTAGAGCCTTCCTACCCTCAAACAGATCACCACTTCCATTCATCTTAGTATCATCTGTAAACTTGCTGAGGGTGCACTCAATCCCCGTATCCAGGTCATTGATGAAGATGTTAAACAGAACAATCCCCAAAAATAGAGAATAGTGGAGAACATGGAGAACAGGAGAGGTGTCTGAGGACTGGAGGATAGCCGGTGTCACTCCAGTCTTCAAAAAGAGCAAGAAGGAGGACCCAGGGAACTACAGGCCTGTTAGCCTCACCTCCATCCCTGGAAAGGTGATGGAACAACTCATTCTGGGTGTCATCTCTAAGCAAGTGGAGGAAAAGAAGGTTATCAGGAGAGGTCAACATGGATTCACCAAGGAGAAATCATTCTTGACCAATCTGACAGCATTCTATGATGGCATGACCAGCTGAGTAGATGAGGGGAGAGCAGTGGATGTTGTCTACCTTGACTTCAGCAAGGCTTTTGATGTTGTCTCCCTTAACATCCTCATAGAGAAGCTCAAGAAGTGTGGGCTGGATGAGTGGATGGTGAGATACATTGGGAACTGTCTGAACTGCAGAGCTCAGAGGGTTGTGATCAGGGGTGCAGAGTCTAGTTGGAGGTCTGTAGCTATCAGTGTTCCCACAGGGTCAGTACTGGGTCCAGTCTTGTTCAATGATCTGGATGAAGGGACAGTGTACCCTCAGCAAGTTCGCTGATGTTACAAAACTGGGAGGAGTGGCTAGTACACCAGAAGGCTGCGCTGCCGTTCCGCGGGACCTGGACAGGCTAGAGAGTTGGGCAGAGAAGAACCCAATGAATTTCAACAAAAGCAAGTGAAGGGTCCTGCACCTGGGGGGGTTGAACCCCATGCACCAGTACAGACTGGGAGATGACCTGCTGGAAAGCAGCTCTGCCGAGAGGGACCTGGGAGTCCTGGTGGACGATAAGCTGACCCTGAGCCAGCAGTGTGCCCTTGTTGCCAAGAAGGCCAATGGCATCCTGGGGTGCATTAAGAGGAGTGTGGCCAGCAGGCCGAGGGAGGTTATCCTCCCCCTCTACTCTGCCCTGGTGAGGCCACATCTAGAGCACTGTGTCCAGTTCTGGGCTCCCCAGTTCAAGAAAGACAAGGAACTACTGGAGTACAGCAGAGGGCTATGAAGATGATTAGGGGACTAGAGCATCTCTCTCACAAGGAAAGGCTGAGAGAGCTGGGTCTATTTATCCTGCAGAAGAGGAAACTGACAGGGGATCTCATAAATACGTACAAATATCTTAAGGGTGGTTGTCAGGAGCATGAGGTCAGACTCTTCAGTGGTGCCCAGTGACAGGATAAGGGGTAGCAAGCACAAACTGTAACACAGGGAGTTCCATCTGAATATGAAGAAAAGCTTCTTTATTTTGAGGGTGACAGAGCACTGGAACAGGCTGCCCAGGGAGGGGTAGAGTCTCCTTCTCTGGAGATATTCAAAACCCACAGGACAATGCCCTGTGCAACCTGTTCTAGGTGAACCTGCTTTAGCAGGACTAGATGTTCTCCGAGGTCCCTTCCAACCCCAACCATTCTGTCATTCTGTCATTCTGTGATACTGTAATGTCACAATTAAGATTAGTAACGTAGAGATGACCAACTTTAAGGTCACCCAGAAGATAAAAAACAGAGATGAGGCCAGAAACAAATGGTGGTAGTCAGCTCAAGAACAGGGATGCTATCTGATCACCATGCATACTTGCCACCATTTGAAATGGCCTGTATATTGCTGTCTCAAGAATTATTTTCCTTTTGAATCTGTATGTATTCCTATTTACACATTTAAATTACTACTATACATTTGAATTACTACTATTGTTATTATTATTGATAATGATGAAGTATTATTCTAAAAAGAAGTTCTATGGAAATTCTATGAAAGTTATTAAGATAACATGAAAGATATATTCCTGATAATTATAACATTGCAAAAGAAACCCACCCTTATCTAAGTTCATAAGTTTGATATTTTAACTGCATTCTTCAAGTTTCCATGCAAAAAAAAAAAAAGGACCCAAAGGTTAATCTTTTTCTGAGAACATTCAGGCTTTCAGGCAGATGTTTAGCAGCTTCAAAGCTTTTTTTTTTTTTTTTCTCAATTTAAGGAGAATATATTTCCATAAAATCCTCAAGAATAAAGCAGAACAAATGCTGTTAAATGTTTACCAAAAACCTCTACATATGAAGATTTCACAACTTGTTTGCATGTGTGATATTTTGCATTTTGCAACTCTAATATGTTGACTTACATTTAGTTTGGATTCTATTATAACCCTGAGATCATTTCCTTTAGATTTTTTCTCTAGCTAAAAAATGCTATATTGAGCAGATTATTATTGTAACATAAATGTAGTGTGTGCATTTTCTTTATTTATTGATTATTCTTCAATACAGATCACTTGCCATACAAAACCAAAAGAACATATCCATCTTTCTCTAAACCGGCTTAACAAATCCCTTTTTCTTTCTCTCTTATATGTGAGAATATCTTTGCATTATCTTTTGTCTTCTTTATTTACCCTTTTTCTTAACTCTGACAGCAAAACCAGCCTTGTCATGTAAAGCTTTACCACCTCTTTAAACTCGGTTCAAGTATATAGGTAGGTTCTCATGGGCCAGCAGTGATCAGCCCAGCAGTGTAATATTTGCTTTATGAATACTGTAGGTCAATGCTTGTTTGAAAAAAAAAAAAAAAAGAAAAAAAAAAAAAAAAAGGAAAATATTCCCATTGGAATGTTGAACAAATAATCATGAAACTGTTTCATTTTTAAGACTTTAAAAGGTTTTTTCTTTTGGGACCTAATGTGACCTGACAGTGCATGGAAATTGCATGCAGTAACCAATTTTGACATCATATTTAGAACTACGGTGTCACTCTTTTGTATGCCCTTCACCTTGGTGTTAATGTTAAGTACTGCAAACAAGGCAAACATTTTTCTAATATACAAGGAGTGTAATGTTAATATACTTACAAGCAAATTTAGAAAGGATGAAAACAAGAAAGGTCCTTGATGACTTTAAAAAAAAATCTATATATTTTCTCAAAATAGATATAGATGGCTTCACTTTGGATGCAGTTCCTTGTATAAAAATGTGTTCTATTGACATAAAAGCTGTGCTTTATCATAGGACTGAAATTATTTTTAAAAACCCACCAGAGACAAAATACCTAAGAGTGTCTTTTTAGAGAAGAATCTCAAGTCAGGACGTCATTGAAGCCTATGGTTAATTGGTTTCCTGAACAGAGATGGACTGACATAGTATACTTAAGTGTATTTTCTATACACTGCAAGCCAGAGTGATTTTTGTTGATGCATTGGTGGATAATGACTGTTTTGGAATGTGTCACTTTGTCTCCCTTTGGATCAGGAATTTGGCCTGGCCAGTGTCTCAATAGCAGAGTGGATGAGCCAAAAAAACAGTATTGTCATGACCTCTGCCTTTATGGACAGTAGAAAAGAACTGGAGTGACAGTTTTCCAAAATGTGGCCAAGTCTAGCTTGGGCAAAGGGTTGTGAGTTGAAAGGTTACATAAGAAAAGATACAAGCAGATCTCACAATCTCTAGAAATTTTGATGAGATTTTTCCTAGTTTTTCCTGTTTGAATGACAGGATTCGCAAAAGAAGTAGGAGGGATTCACAAAATTGAATTAAACAGAAAGGCTTAGTATCTTGCTAGAGTACTTACTAACTTTGCTGTTCTGATTACTCCTCTTTTTATACCATCCCCCTGGGTGCTAAAATTATTCTTTGGTAATAATTCCCTGCTACTACCCATGTGTCATACTACCCATGATCCTTTGTAGAGAGCACAACCCTGCACTGGGCACAAGGACTCCCCGACATGACGAAATGGGAGTGTTAAGCACATAAGAACAGCAGTCATAAAATTCTGCCTGCTGGACATGAGATCACCTAGCTCAGGAAGTGGGAGAGAAGGTCGTGACTGTCATCTGGAAATCACAGACAAAAAATATGTCTTGGGCTCTGACAGTTTAGCAAGCTCTGTCTCACAAAACAATTCTGGGAGTAGTGGTGCCTAGATGTCACCTAGTTGTTAAAGTATGGTGTCTGCATTTGTTTTCTCCTGGGCAGACTGAATGTATATTTGCCTCCAAGCACTGTACCAACCAGGTTAGAGGTTATATGGGGAGGGAATTTTTCTTTTCTTGTTTTGACACTTTTATTTTGTATAAAAACTCTGGATTCAGGTCTCTTGTCTCCTAAAATATTTCCCTGTTATTAGCTATAGATTACTATGAGATGTGGCAGTAAAAGCAGTTCCATTTCTTAAGGAATAAATTAATATTTGCTTGGCCAAAGAAAGAAACTATGTCCATACTAGTAAGTCCTGCCCAGAACTCTGGTTTGGCCTTGAGGAATGGCACAGTGTGACTTGTGTTCACACAACTAAACTCTCTTACTTCAGAAGCAGAATGGTTGGATCCATACTGCCTACTGGGACTACTGCAGTACTGTGGCATCATCAAAGAAAGTACTAGAAAGCACCCAGGCCAAAACCAAATTTAATCCTGCAGGGAATCATAGGACTAACTGGTAAAAAGCAGGAAAAAAATCTTTTGTGCAAGAGAATACTTGAACTATAAATCTCCAATTAGCATAAGCATCAATTAGGTGTTTATTACTTAAACACCTCTGGGCATGCCTACAAGCATACCTATAAGTAACAAGATGACCAGGGAATTTAATGCTGGAAGCTAAGAACATGGATAACATTGAGGGGTAGGCAACATTTAAACGGCACTTGAGAGATTTCATGAATTGTGTTATAAGTCTCTCACCACTTTGATTATAGTAAAAGCATCCAAATATGTCCTAGTTATAACAAGTACAATGATACTAGCCTGAATTTGTGGAGAGGCTGTAACCATATTTCTGTTGTGAGATTTCCCCTTTCATTTACAAAAGGAAAAAAAAGTAACATAAGTACATTTGATGAAATTTGAAATGTCAAATTATTTTCTCTTTCTGGCAAGTAGGGAAAAGACATTGTTTTAGAAGTCTGAACAATTTGTTCCAAATAATTTCCAATTTTTAGATAGACCTGCAATAACCCAAGTTTGGACTCATATGGGATACAGTGTTTTCACATTCTTGAAAAGCTCTTGAAAAGTATGTCAGGATTCAAACGTTGATTAAATGCAGAGCATTTATGTTGCTGTCTGGAGAAAAGGACCATCATGTTCCTGAGCCAGTTTTCTCTGCAAAATGTGTCCCACTTACGTCTGTTACGGTTTTTTTTTTCCTTCTAGTGAAAGAAGGGGAAATAGATGCCTTGTTGTTAACGCTATGGACAACTTTACTCATATTGAGTTCTGTGCTGCTTTTTGAAGAGTCATGTTGACTTAATTGAAACAAGACCATTTGAGAAGGTACTATTCGCTGTGACAGCAAGTACTGCAGCCTGGTCCTTAGCAATGATTCTGAACAAAATCCTATCATTTGTTTGAACCAGTACTGTCAACATTTAAGAACTGTTTTATGGATCATCAATAAAATAGAAAACATTCCTGAGTCCTCTGTAGTAAAAATGATTTATAATTATCTTGAAAAATTCCTGTATCTGATGTGGTTTTAGCTCCATCAAAAAATGTCAGGATAAATAAGTAATTTTCATAGCTCTTAGCACCATAGTTAAATATCCATGTTAGATGTGGCTTCAGTAATGAAATTTCTTGACAAAACCTTTCCATCAAAGCTTGTTTCGTGAAATTCCATAATTTCTAAGTAAATCAAGTCTCTAGATCACAAATCCCAGTTCTAATGGGAAACATTAATCTGCCTGACATCTTCTGGATCAGCAACATGGAAGCAGGGATGTGCTACAAAGGAAAAATTTCGAAGTGTTGCCCAGGAATGCAGTGATGGTGTTAGGTAAGCCTGGTATTTTAGTAGTAAAAGGCTGAACAAAGAAAATAAAAAAACTGTTGCTGAATGGGGCAGGTGGATTCGTAACAGCAGACACAGATAAAGCTAAGGTATTTAGTACCTTCTTTGCCTCAGTCTTCACCAAGAGTGTGTCCCAGGCTTCTGTCTTCACAGAAAGTGCTCAGAGAGGTACGAACAGTGGTGAGGATAAAGTCAGGGGCTGTGTGAAAGAACTCAACCCATGTGAGTCCTTGGGACCATGTAGGCTGTGTCCAAGAGTGCCAGCCAACCACTCTCTACTGTCTCTGAAAGATTGTGGAGATAAGGGGAGGACCCCAAAGACTAGAGGAAAGTAACTGCTGTGCATATTTTTAAAGAAAATCGCAAAAGGATGATCCAAGGAACTACAAACTCGTGAACCTCATTTTGGTCCCTAGGAAAATCATTGAGCAAGTCCTCTTGGAAGCCATTTCTGGGCATGTAAAGGAGAAGAAGGTGATTGGGAGCAATCAGCACAGGTTTCCCAAGAATAACTCATGCCTGACAACCTGATTGTCTTCTGTGAAAAGTAATCAGATCTGTAGATGAGGTGAGAGCGGTGGATGTCATTTACCTGGATTTTAGCTGGGCTTTTAGCCCTGTCTTCTTATCATTCAAGCTAGAATGCTATGCTCTCAACTGGTAAAAAACTAGATGGGTAAAATCTGATGTGATGGTTGGGCTTAGAGGATAGTGGTTAGCAGGTCTTACTCTGGCTGGAGGCTGGTTAACCAGTGGAGTACTGCAGGGATCTGTCATGGTGCCTGTCCTGTTTAACATTTTTACTGATGACCTGGAGGAGGTCTTGGAGTGCAGTTTGTTTAAGTGTGCAGGTGACACCAAACTAGGGGGACTGGCTGATACTCTGAATCGGGGGCACTGAGAGATAACAGAGGCAAGCGCTTCATGGTAGTACATGGCGGGAGGATGAGCGACAAAGATAAACTGAAACAAAAGCAGCTCAGACTGGATATAACAAAATACTTTTTCCCCATGAAGACGGTGAAGCAGTGGACCAGGCTGCCAAGAAAGGTAGTGCAATCTCTGTTCTGGGAAGCTGTCAAGACTTGACTGGATAAAGACCCCATAGCTGTCCCTGCTTTTATCAGGAGGTTGTACTAGAAGCCTCTAGAGGTCCTTTCCCACCTAAATTATTCTGGGATTCTGTGAGTAGAGTTGCAACACAGAAGTGTATATTGGTTTTTCATATAATTTATGAAGCAAAAGTGGTGGCAGCATGGGTTGGTTTTAGTTATTTCTGCTGGAGAATTTTGTGTGTGATGGGCTTAATTCTCATTGTTATCTCCATCTTTTCATAGTTTTACACTCTGCTTTATTTAGTTAGTGTGATTGATTCTAGTTACTGGCTTGTTTAATGAAAACCACCCTGCCAATAAGCAAGTTTAAAGAAAAAAAAAAAAGCAAAAAGCTATTAATCAAAACACAGGGTCCTTCCCA
>NW_009260178.1:1021462-1030404 GCF_000687185.1 Egretta garzetta | reverse complement strand
GTTTTTTTAAAAAAAACCCCCCCTGCCAATAAGCAAGTTTAAAGAAAAAAAAAAAAGCAAAAAGCTATTAATCAAAGCACAGGTTCCTTCACAGATATTAGCAGAACCAAACACAATGCATAGAAGTGAATTGACCTAACAGGAAAGAGAAACAAGGATTTCAAGAACACAGCTGGTTTATTTCCCAGTGACAAAATACACAAAGAGAATACAGGCCCCAAATGTCTAAGGAAAGGAAAGATGTTTTAGTAGCTTGGCTTTATCCTGCATAGGCTGTCCTGAGTCAGGCTTCTTTGAAAGTGTTCATGACCATAGTGGAAAAAAAAAATAATTCAGTACACAGGACTTTTTTTTTTTTTCCCCTGAAGTGAACCGGTTGTTTCAGAATTTCCAGTGAAAAGTAAGCATGGTCTCTTATTCAATGTTTCTCATAAAGAATAAAAATAACTCCACTTCTGGCCATTATCATTCCAGCAAAAACCTCAGAAACTTTTCAGGCCTGATCCTGTAGCTTTGAAGTCAGTGGGAACAGAATCATAGTCTTAAAGCACAATGTTTTGGCTAGATGTTGTCACACAGTTGCTCACATCTTTGTTATTTTCTATCAGTAAGATTAGTGCTTCATACTTTCTCAAAAGTGATTGCTGTTGGTTTCTGGAGGCTCTTGGAGGCTGGAGGAAGGGATTTCTACCCGTATATCTGTCTAGAGACTGCTTCCACTGAAACGTGCAGGAAAATGTGACTTGACTTCTGTAGCTTTAAAATGGGTTTGTTATGAATTGTTTCCTGTGGCTACTAAGACTATGTCCATACTAGAAAATTAAATGCGCTCACAGCCGCTCTCTGGCACTGCATCTAACCAGCATAGAAAGGCCTACATCCATTTTATTGAATCCTTGTGCCTTCAGACCACTGAGCAGCCACATCCAAACTGCCTGTCAACAACAGACTCTGGCCCCAACTCACTCCAGAACTGGTTTGGATGGCAATAGCTCACCTGGGTCAAAACCAGACAGGTACCATCCGAAGTTGTTTGCGTTTCAGGCAACAAAGTGGCAGGTCATGTTCCCTTCTACTGTTTAATTTACTAGTGTGCATAACTTCAGGGTGCAATTCATCTACGTTAATGTAGACATCTGAAAGTTCAACATTTAAACCTCTGCTAGTTACCCTGGCTTCCTGTTATACTCAGTGGAAGCAAATCCAGGCCACAATTCATCTGACCTGTCTTGTGTACTTAGCTCAAATAAGATGGATTGCAATCTGGGAATGCCCTTTTTTTTTTTCTGACTATAAAGTGAGTCTGAGGTCACCGGGTCAGACTTAGACCTCTAACTATTAGGCACCTGAGATAAGGTGAGACAGATACCAGCCTAATACATACTAATAAGTTTATCAGGATATCTCTCACTTTTAAAGACCATGTCGATTAAATTATAGGTTTTTACTCAAGAAAAACAGTGGAAATACTTACTGAGAAATTTACCTGTCAGAAGACCTAAGCTGTTCTCCACAGAACAGAACAGAGTGTGGAAGGGTGAAAAGTTTATTTTCTAGAGCAGTTGTTCAGAAGAATATTCTCTCACATCGCTCCCAGAAGTATGATGTAATTTATCAGCAGTTGTGCTGCCTTCATTCTTGTTCTAAGCATGCAGTAATACCCATTTCATTCATTTTTTTCTCAAGTGGGAACAAGGCTTGAGTGGCTGGGAGGATCTACCTGAAGTTGTAGGATTTCATTTCTCGTCTGTGTCTGGAGAAGTCTGGGCAGCTGCAGAGGAGGACGAGGTCAGGACTCTGCCCTCCAGCAGCATAATTGAGACAGTTTGGCTTAAGTTTCATTAATAACCCCTCTTCCACTCTGACCTTCAGTCATAATAAATACCTGGGAACCATAGCTGTTGATTACATTTGCAGCTGATGCCAAGTTATATCATTTCTATTACCATTAATGTAAAGAAAATATTTGTGTCTGAAAATAAGTCACGCTGCAGCCCATACCCATTTTTTTGCAACCCTTAGTCCTTGTTACCTTCATTAGATATTTTTCTAATGATAATTATCTGAGAAAACATGACCTAAGTAAAGTTATCAAAGGAGAGCAATTATGGGAACATGTGCCATATTATTCCAATTAGGTAACTGCTCATGGTGGTTTCACTCGGTAACAGCACAAAACTACTGTTCAGCCCACTATTCCCACTGTTACATTGATAAATGATCCCAAAGCTGCCTTTCATTCGACAGGTCTGTTTTTGGACAAGGGCCAGACAAAACAAAATCACAAGATTTATAAGTAGCATAGTGGGAGGGTAAAGAGGATCTGAAGGGCATGAGCCCTGGTCTGTCTTCTCAGAACAAAAGCTCAAGAAAAATACTCCTGGTGGACCAAATCCTAAGGACTCCATTCAATCCTTAACCAGCCATCATTCAGGCAAGCTCTTGCAGCCACTAGTACGGACATGTCTGAAGAAATACACAGCTGAGGGTCAAATTGTGATTCATACTTTTTGTTGTGGGAGGACAAGAAAGTCCCAGCCTTGGTGGTAGAGTATTTCCCCACAGCAGCTTTCCATATGTATGGATGGGCTTGTGAAACAAGGAGTAGAAAGCAAGTACTGCCATGGCTCCATGACTCACTTCAACTCTGAATCACCATGAAATGCAGGGCATCAGCATTGTGCATCCCCCTGGTGTATAGACAATAAACACTGACAGAGTTTGTGCTTTCCTATAGTTCCCCTTCCTCTTTCCTCTCTAGTCAGCGGCATAAACGTTATCAAACCCAGTCTGGAGAAAGATTTTTGGGCTACGGACCTTTATGGAATCTGTTGACTGAAATGAAGTTGGAAGACTTCATCCTCCTAAATCTGGTGGAGGACCTTTCATCATCAAATACCACAACCTCAGAAAAAGACGTCTTCAGTAGCAGTACTATAAAAAAAAATGTATCTTTTTTGAGAGAATATGGTCTCTAAGAGAAAACAGAAAAGACAAAAGGAAAGGATAGGAAGTTAGCACTGGTTATGGTAAGAGGTTAACAGACATGATCTTACAATTAAAGATATTTACCAGAGAAACTTGAACCCCATTATTCTCTGGCTCATGGTACATAAGGAAGAACTGTTTTACATCATCAAAGACAAAAACCAGGTCTATAGGTAAGCTTTAAGAATAATAAACATCCTGAATTCAAGAATAAGTCTGTCAAATGAAGGGATATTGATTTTGGAACAAGGAATATTATGTCAAACAACATTAGTTTAATTGATCTGAATTTAGTTTAAGTACTAAAAGCATTTATATACAAACAGCAAATGAAAATTAACTGCAGCTGAGTCCCTTGATTCTCAGATTATACAATATGCACAAGCAACTGAAAGTTCTTGTAGGAATCCCAGCAGCATGGTCTGGGTTCTATTCCCATAGCATGACTCAATAGAAAAGCAATATGCTTTCTTTCAGAAAATATGAATATTTAAAGCCATGTTTTGACTTTTAAAAATACACAAAACTTTTCCTTTCCCAGAAAGAATTTATAATAAAATGCAGAAAAAACACTAGACTACGATCACTGCTAACATGGTTTAGTTCAAATATTTCAGCTTCTGGAATGAGCCATCCAGGAAAAAATCATTCCTTCTGAAACAAAGCCAAATGGATTTGGTTGTTGTTGTTGTTTTTTCCCTTCTCCTCTCACTTACATTACTTAGCTATCTTAGATACTGCAGAGACTGCCTTTGTAGGAACTAATCCATAGAAACTTGAGATACTGACCACTAAAAAACGTTGCTGTTGTTGTTACCCATTGGAGAAAACGCCAAGTTCTTTCTATAATTTATTTAATTTTGGTTTTTTTAAAGACTTGGTTTTTTTTCAAAATGGGAAGACTTTTCTACAAATTCCTTAGGCTTTTTTTTTTTCTTTTTAAAATTCTTTGGATTTGCTAATAATGAGATTTTAAGGAAGTCATGATAACAGGACAGACTTCACAATATATACCCACAGGTAAAGAAGTCCAATCACCACTTCACATTCTCAGGTACCTAAATTACTTATTAAAATAAGACTAATGCTCTAAAATTTCTTGATCTTATGTTTGTGAACATGTTGACATGTTTCAACCAATGAGAATTCAAAAAATCTGGAACTTTTAAAATTCTACCTATAATCATAATATTAATTATATTTATACTATAACATAAAATAGAAATATTAATAAAATAAAATTATAATTGTGGTGTTAGTGTAGAAAAGAAACTAATGGTGGAATTCATCTTTCCTAATAACAGTATCCAAGACTTGTCAGAGGAACTGTATGTCTGATTTAAGCATAGATGATCCATTTCGAATGTCTAGAGAATAAATCCTGTCTGCAGTGAATGACAATTTATGGGGTAAACCACCAAAACTGTTACCTGGATCATCAATTGGATGATTAAAACCCAAGTTTTTATACCAAAATCAGACTTTTTAGGTCTCTCTAAATATTTCTTTATATATCTTTATCTCACATAATTAATGTAATTTCTTATTGGTTTTCTTCCCTCTGCTTTGAAGTCAATGCCAATGCCAAATGTGTAGGCACAAAAATCTTTTCCAGAGTTGTAATAATAATTTCTAGAAATATTTTTTACTCATAACACTTGTTATCCATATATCACAGTGAAACATTAAGTGAACATAAAAGATTTCATATTTTACCCATCAGTGCTGAGTTTGCTTCCAAGTCTTATGGTTCAGATTGTGTCTAAATACAATCTGTACATCTGCTGAAGAATTTACTGGGGAAATATCTGGGCATTCCACTTCCCAGCCTCATTCAGGGTTTGTCTTAATAAGTCAGGAGTTTGCAGCCTCTTATGAAAGCCTGTTGTGCACCTCACTAAAATACCAGTGAATCTTCCTGTCAATTGTTTGGCTTGCTAAGGAGTTGTTCACTAGTTTCTTTAATTATTTACAGTTGATTTAGTTCTTGCTTGAAGTGTGTCTTATTAAAAGCATTGTGCCTTGGTTAAGACTGACTAGGAAGCCCATGGGTTAGCCAAGGATATTTAACCTGCCATATGGAGCAAAACAGACAACATCCAGAGGCACAAAGAAACCCAAGAAAGCAAGGACATGTCACTGAGAATGTTGCACTAGGAACTTGCTGAATATCGGTGCTCATTGCTGTTGAGAGGAAAGAAGAAAGAAGCTTGGCAAGTCTCATTTTGCCCATATAAAAGTTGTGGGACCTCCTACATATGAATTTTTCTTCTTAGTTTCAGAAAGTGTGCTCAAAAATTCGTGGGCTAGAGGGTCACAGGGACACATGTAAGAACTACTCCTGCACCGAGCCTGTGATGAGCTTGGCAAGGTTCCTAAAATATATCAGAAGTGTAGCTAACAGGGCAAGGCTTAATTCAGTGCACCAGCTTCAGATCAATTCTTCGACAATGCAGCTGAGTACCATTTTACATTAGTTGCACAGCCAGCCTTTGCTGATTTGTGGGAAAGTCATCATTATGTATAAAGATGCCTGTAAAGAGGTCAGTAGCTATCAGTGAAGTAGGATATGCTTTCCCCCCCGCCCCTCCTAATATTCTATCAGAACTATGTTGAAGTCTTTCTCACTGTAAACTTATGCAACCTTCCTGCCATTGGCTTAGGAGGAGATGAGTTTCTGCTTTCCTTTCTCAACAACTGCTCCCTCCAACACTGCCTTATATTTATACCCAAACCAAATTTATGCATCTCGTGCATAAGAAAATGTTTCTGTACAACCTCATAGTAAAAGCAGCCCACTGATCTGAAGCTGTTTGTTATTTCCATGATGAAAATTGCCTTCTAGCAGCATCTAGGCAGCTAGCATCTTGTTAACATTGATTGTCTGAAAATTATTCTACAAGAAATCTCAGAGAAAACATGGCATGTTTCTTACAGTACTGTTTTCCTCTCTTGTCTTATTAGTCCTTCCATTTCTCTTTTCCCTACATCTTGTTTTTAATTACATTTCAATTTTGTGTTGATACAGAGAATATTAGCTGTCACATACACACAGCAACTAACACATTGCAGGCAGAACTCTGCTGAAGCAGTAGCAGTTGTATCACTAAATTTGTGATGCAGAAAGATGCCTGGCTGATGTAGGAATGCTGATTGCCAGGCTGTGATTGTTCTAACGTGTCAGTATAGATTGAAGAGCAAAGAGCTTAGGTAGACCCTGAGATTATGTCTATAGTGACAAGTTAAATACTGCTAGGGTCGAGACCCAGGTGCCAGAACTAGATTTTCTTGATTGCTAGGGCAAATTTCGACACAGGTTTTGTCAGTCTACCTACCATTCTCCAAAAAATGGCCCAGTACAGTTTGCGAATCAAACCATTCACAACAGCCAGTTTTAGTGTAACCACTTTGTTTTGAACGATAAGAGATTTTTACAGCATGGATTAGCTAGACTATGCAAGTTGGCCTCCATGCCAAATCCTAGCACTGTTAAAATACCAGGTATAACTAGCAAAGATGCAACTACAGTCCAGTGAATTTGTGTGAGAATTAATGCAATGTCAGGGAACTGCAAAGCCTGGTTGTAGTAGTCTTGGTACAAATTCAACATGTCTGGCTTTCTACCTGTCACCGTATCATTGTTGTACATGAAATGCAGACAGGATTCTAAACCTCCAGGTTAATGTTATCACTCTAGCTGATGTAATTGTTTTGTACAATGTGTAGCAAATAAACCTTCCAAAACTCAAGATAGTAACTAAGTATGAATTACCGTACGGGATGCATGCTCTTAGTTGTCATTTTGCTAAGGAAGGTTTGGCACTCTGCATTTGATTGCCATACGCAAAGTGTTCCTTTATAGGGCCTCCTGCAGACAATAACAGGGGTGGTGGAGAAACCACTTGGCAAGAGAAATACCTTTCAGTCTCTGAAAAAAACCTGATTCCACAGTGGTTGACTTATTTACATTCCTTTTCCCAGGGAGAAAAGAATGCCAGAGACAGGTAGGGAATGAAACTCATAAGAGCTCAAGATACTTCGTGCCATACTGCACAATCATGCAGAATACACGTGCCAAGTCTTTTAATACACATGTCTATAAGAGACCTGCAAAATGGTTTAGTTGGAGTAGCTGTAATCTTAAAAAATATTTCTTTAGCTTGAAGATAATCATATTAAGGAGGTATCATCACTGAAATAATTTAAAAACTTTTTCACAACCAACCTGTCCAACCCAGTAGCATCTTTGTTACTTTAATGCAAATTTTTTTCCTGCATTTTAAGTGTAAGACAGGTATAGCTGTTCTTAAAACTATACTGAAGGTCAGGAGAAAACTCATCAAAGCTGGTAAGTTTAAGGACAGCCCTTTATTCAGAAGCATATCAATGGAGCCAAACAGCTGAAACAATAGTCACCCCAGTTATAAGTACCTACAATGTCATACTGCCAGTAAAAGGATTAATAGCATGCATAAGGACAGAGATGAGAAGAACTGATTGCTGCTGTGTGTGAAACAGAGATGGTACACAAAACAAGAAGCAAAGGAGGAAAGAAGCCAAAGAAGCCATAGATACACAGTCCTGCAATGAAAATTACAAGTAGGTGACAATAACCAGAGCATATATTATATGTTTGCATGTACGTAAGCTTAAGACTAAAGCTGTCAAGAAAAATGTATAGTTTGGGATTTTTTTTAAAAATTACTTTGGCAGCTAAGGAAGTAAGATAATACTTCTATGGGTAGAGAATTTAATTTCAAGTTTCTTCAGTACTCTCCTGTCTTTCCAAAGACATGAAGGAAACAAGGTTTCCTCATGCTAAGTAAAAGGGATGTTCTTTTTCTTGTACCAAAGTCCCACTTTTGTATCAGAATGTGACGTTTCATTAAAATCTGTTTGCCCATATCTAGCTGGTTCATTTACATTTAGAGAAAAAAATTTGAAATAATTTGGATAACAAACAGAAAGGAATGTTTCATTTCAAATGATTTTTCATTTCTAAATTAATATTATCTGATGTAATAAAAAGTTGAAGCAAAATATCTCTGTGTTATCAAAACACAACATTTCAACTGACTCAAACCATTTTTGTTATGGCTGCTTTCAAACGGATTGAAATGAAAGCATATTGTGGAATGGAAGAATTTGCAAAACTTAGATTTCCAAATTCCTACTCTACTTAGAGTGATCAATGATCCGTCTTCAGTAAATAGGGACTCATAGATGATCTACAGAGCCATGATGGCAAGATACGCAATTTGCATAACATTCAGATTTTTCCATCTGTCCCTTTTTGATTTGTGCAGTTACAACGAATTCACAGAGTAATTGTTATAGGCCTTTTACTTTTTGAATCATACCCAGGGACCTAAACTCAGATCTTCATGTCCAGAGAAATTCCTCTGCTTAATATTCTACCAGTATAGCTGCGACCTTTATATTTCAACAGAATTGTCTTTGCTCTGCAATACTCTGTTAGGTAAGATGCAAGAGATTTCAAAACCATACATGATTATCGATAGTAAATAATAATTCAGTAGCAGCAACAGCCTTCAATCAACATCGTGATGCTATCATGCTCTGAGATGCCAAACAAATTCATGGCCTGAACTGCTTATAGAGAAATTTATGCTGACTCCAAAGCCTAGAGATAGCCAAAGACTCAGATGAACTCACTTCTGGTAAAGTGCTGCTCCTGTAAAAGTAAAATAAACCCCCACCCACCCACATGCATGCTCGTATATATAATAACATCTCAAATCGCATACAAAAAGATCTGATCTTTCCAACAAAGAAAGTCAGTGCAGTGCCTGGAGTTTCTCTTTTCTCCCAGGTCCTTTCCAATAATATTTGGCTCAAGTTCAGCATGTTACAGGGCTCCCAAGCCTCTTTCCCAGATATATCTGTCTTGTCTCTCTGGGTAAAAGAAACTTATTTCTGGCTCTCTGTCAAGC
>NW_009260178.1:1003394-1021450 GCF_000687185.1 Egretta garzetta | reverse complement strand
TTTTGCTTTGATTTCCACAGAGAATCATAATTCTTCTCTGCTTCTCTCTCCCCTCCTCCCCTCCCTTTTAGGTGACAAATGGCTCTCTAGAAGTCACCCATCTCTTCATTTTGACCTTCTGTTCACCTCCTCCATTTTTTTCCTCTGCCATGGCCAATTCCAATTTGGGTAATTATTCTGTCTACAGTACGTAAAATTCTCTCTTTTGTTGTAGTCAAAGATAATAATCCTCTCCTTCTGTTCTTAAATGTAATGCTATGCCTTGATAAATCATTACTGTGGTTTACCCCAAAATGGAAAGACTGAGTGATTGAGGACTGATATCTTTTTAGAAAGTCATTCCAGTGTTCAGGGATCCTTTGGGATGAGTAGTGTTATATTATTAGTCCTTAATCCCTAGATGATTTGCATTACAACTATTATTCTCTCTATTGTACAGCTTTTTAAAGGGTGTCTATTTATTAAAGTGAATTAACACTAAAAATATGTAAACCTTTGCCCATGGAAAAATGAAAATAGCCATAGCTTTGGAAATGTTTTAGCAAACTGAAATTCTAGCTGTTCTAAATACAGCACTGAAGAGACATGAAATCCAAACTGTGACATTTTCCTCTTTTTCTCCCTAGGCTTGCACTTAGAGCCATACATTTCTATTCTTATTACAAAGAAAGATTTACAGACACAAAAGATGTAATGGCCCTTTTTTTCAGTTTTCATCTTCAGAAAGGACCAATACCTTTTCTGCAAACTCGAGTCCACCTTAAATAGTATTTCTCTTATTATGCACATCAAGTCATCAAGTCATGCCTTGGGTTGAAACACTTTGTAGATGAGGACAGCTGTTTGCTATGAAGGACCCATTGTTATTTTTGAAACAGATGCTTTGATTTGTTGGAAAGAACTAATATGTGCTGATTTTAGCCCCAATCCAGTATGACACACAAGTATGCGCTTAAATCTATCGTTACTCAGGAAAGCACTTATACATATGTTAAAAATTAAGAATGTGCTTAAGTGCTTTTCTTAATGGGGATGATCTTGAGCACACATTTAAGTGCACTGTTGAATCAAGGCCAGAATGCCCAACCTTAGGTATTGTGAAGCTTGCTATCTTTTTACTACTTTAAGAAGTTCAAACAACATAGCAATGCTCTATTTCATGTCCTTTGCAAAGGAGGCAATTGCACACTTGACAAGAAGAAGGAGTTCATTGCATCTTGCAAGCCAAGTAGTGGGGAGGATGGGAAAGCCTGCATAAAATTATCAGGCTCCTCTCACTGGTAAGCATGTGAGATGTGATTCCATCTGTGGCTGCTCTTCAATGGCTATGAGCCTGTTTCAGATCTCAGCTGGTTCGTTAGACAGCAAGGGCTCTTACTTTTTGCCCTGCTTCACAACTTGATGATGGATGAAATGGCATTTTTCATAAAGACTGCAGTGAATGTGCCCATCCAGTTGCACTCCTCTCTGCAGAAGGTGCATAGCAGAGAGGCAGATGTCACTCTCACTTTTTATATGAAGATATCATACATCAAGACATCTTACGTCATCTGTTTCCATTATGATTTGGTGAAACTGTCTGCCTCATGTTTTGACATTTTGACTTAGGGAAAACTGACAGAGTCCATATAATTTTTTTTTTAATTTTTGTGTGAAGTTTTTTTCATATTATTCCCTGTGAAAGCCATCCACAGCCAAGAGGACTGTTCTGGGAATACCTGGATGGTTGGTTTTCTTCTGGTTATTAGATTCTGTGGCATTATTTTTTTTCAGTCATCTGCAGTACGTATGGTATGAGACTGTCATGTTTTAAATTTCAAAATACAATGCATAAGAAAATATGGATGTTTTTTGCAGTTTTAACAGTTCTTGAAAGTGAGAGCAGATCAACAAATTATACTGAAATCTTTTTTAACTTCCTGCAGATACAGATCTGAACACTTGGACTATCCTGAAACGGATGGCTAGACCAAAATTTTTGTGATTTAATTTCTTGGGTTTAGGGGGAAAACCTCATTTTTCAAGGTACATTTGCCATCAGAAGAATAGCAATGCAAATCTGATATGTGGCATATCTTCAGATCACATCTGCTTGTTTCACCAAGATAAACTGTTTTCTGTTGTCAGCAGCAGAAATGCAATGAATCTATGGGGGAAGAAGATGGATTCCATTCTGCTTCATGTGTCATCAAAGATGCCATCTATATTCTGATTACTGAACTTCTCTATTAATTCTTATGATGAAAGGGTGAGAAGAAAGAACAAAACTTGTCTCTCATGTTTCAGCTTGAGTTTGCAGTGCTGGCTGTCAGAAATATCATCTTTTGAAGTCCTTACTGCCATCTATACACATTCACGCATAAAAGTATAATTGCCATTTAACTAATGGAAAAAGTATTTGATAATTTTCTACATTGCCTCACATTCATTGTATGTTCTGTTCTGCTGTTTCTTCTAATATCCTCATATTTACTCATATTTTCATAATAATATACATCAGGGTTTTTATTAAAACATTATGAAAATCAGGGGGGAAAAAAGAAAAATGTAACAATAAAGATCAATTACATTTAATAGTTTGATGATGGAAATACACATTCAGAGCTCAAATTCATTACAAAGCCACACTCAAAATATTTTAAAGCTATGGATCCACTACAAAAAAAACCCCCTGCTTCTGTAATCGGCAGAGAAAAACTAGCAGTGGTACTGTTTAAAACATCAAAGAAACACTGTCATCTTCTTCCCTACCTCTTTAAAGGAAGGGATTAGTTGAGAGGCAGTTCAAAGTGCAAGCCAGAGCTGTTTCAGGGAACTTCAGAATTTGGAGCAGGTGTTATTACCATATGTGCTAGTAGTACATCCAGTAGCAGTGCAAGTCATCCTGGCTTAAAGGAGAAGAAAACCTGACTCAGTATTCCCAGCAGATCTCCCAGACAATGAATCACAGGTTGAGGAATCAGAAGATATGGACAGGCAGAAATAGAAATATTTTAGAAGGGTTACCATGAGGATAAAAGAAAGGAAATAATGCTTAAAACAATTCACCAAAGCAAGTAAGTTTGTTAGAAAAAGTTTTTGTTTGTTAGAAAAAAGAGGATCCTTAGCTAAATTCACACAGAGGATATGTTTTGATGACAGAATTATAGAAGACTGACACCAGTATTGGTGTATATGGGTCATCCTTCTCTAGCCATAAAGCTGTAAGGAAAATGGCAGTGTCCTCCCAAGCACTGTTGTTACTTAAGTGTTATTACAGACACCTAAGGTCATACTTCCCATATTTCTCCTTTCTGCAGTGAACTGGGCAACTCGCTGATGCTTTCCTGGTGAATGACTAGGGAATTTGTCTGTGCCAAGCCATTTTGGGGACTAATGGGTAGGTACTAGAAGATGTCCAGCCTTTTAATGCTTGTCCTTAACCTTCTTTGGGAGTGACTGCTTAGCTCTTTTCCACATGGAAAAGAAATCCAAGTGTTATCCTGATAGTTCTAGCCAGTTAGCCCAAGTCTAAAGTGCAAACCATTTCAAATGCAAAAGTCTATGGACAGAAGGGGGTTTGGGCCCCAGCTAGCACGCAATGTTATATGCAAATATCACCCAGATTTCATACAGAAGATTATTCTATTCAGTAGTATAAACCATGAATAACAGGCCTGGAATCTGACCTTTCAAAAATATAAGCAAAGGAGTTGTTCCACTTGCTCTGTTCTGTGCAGCTTCACAGATAAAAAGCACAGTCACTCCCAACTCCTTGCCCTTAAAATATCACAGTTATTGCTGTGATACTTGGCTAAAAAGGCAAGAAAAACCTTCAGTCTGCCATTAAAGAAAGGCATCAAAATCATAGCTTCAGTGTACATAAAACAGTGCTCAGTGGAACTCTCTTGTACTCAAAGCAGAATAGGGAAGGCCAGACTGATTTTTGCTATGCCTACTCAAAGAAAGAGAAATTCCACTTCCAGAGGAGTAAGTATGGAGACATGAAGTGTTTGTTGCACCTCTTCAACAAGGGCGTAGAGGGAGGCTGGAGAAGAAATGATAACTTTGTGTCCAGCTGCATCACTCATCACAATTTGTACTGAAACATACTCTATGAGTCACTGTAACTTTTTTTATAGTTAGGGACTGGAATTGTTTTCAGGAACTGGACATCTTAATATTGCCTGTTGATTCATTGCAGAGAAAGTCACAATCCAACCCTACTGTCCATACAACCTTAGGATAGTTGTGTTATTTTCTCTCTGGAATATGGCATCTCCAACCACCAAATGCTACAGATTGACCTTTGTGATAGGACTGCTGCTGGATAAATATTACCAGTGTGAGTATCTGAGCAGTGGCCGACAGTGTCGTAAGTCATGCGCTGTTGCTGAGCAAACACCCATGCATCTACACAGTGTAGAGCAGCACCAGACAGAGACACTGTCCTAAGTTCTGGGAAGAGAACAGCTTGGCTGAGCTTATCACATTCAATTAAGTTCTGTGCTAAAGTGCTAAATCGCTTTCAGTCTTGAGATCGTATCCTGACAGTTGAGAAAGGAATTAGTTTGCAATTTTCTCACCCAACTGGATAGGCTATGGTCTTGCACTGGGATACAGCTTACATAATTTTAATGTCAACATTGTAGATAACTATATGTGAGTTAGTCACCATAGATTGCTTTCATCACCCATGAAAATAAGTCAACAATTTGGAATACAAATCATCTGGCCTATATTAAACATCTGTGAGCTGACTTATATCGCAGAAATGCCTGGTTTTCTCATTGATGAAAAGAGAGCTTAGGGTGACTACTTGAGAAAGAACCTCCCCCCCAGTGTTGTAGATATCTCCAACCAGTCAGATGAATTCTGTGCAGGGAGACTAACAAGTCACAGAGCAGGCAGGCAAGATTTAAGCCAAATCTGCTCAGTATTTTTTTACCCTGATCCACTGAGAAATTGTTCTGCAGTCCATTCAGTGCAAAACAAATGAATACAGTACAGCTGCTCTCCAAAAGTGAACACCGAAATATAGGTCTGGCTACAGGAATGACAAGGTCCACAAAAGACTACTCATGCCTCAGGTTTAGACAAAGCCTTTCCAACTAGTTTGCCTTGTCAGTCTACTCATTCAGGTCTGCATTATGCCTTACCTTTCTATCTGCCTAAAGACATATTCAGAAAAAAGTTGTGCAAGTTTTGTGAGGAAACCAGAAACCATATTTTCTCTTTGTGACTGAACAAGATTGTAATTTGTTAGTGATCTCACTCAAACCAGTGTAAATCAGGAGTAATTACATCAAAACTGATGGAGATAACCTACTAAGAAGTGAGAATCTGGGTCTACTGTTTTAAAAATAACAGCAAACTTACATTACATGAATAACAGAATGATGCAATTTAGTTCTAATGAAATGGTGTGGTCTTTTTTTATGTAACAGAGAGAAACAGCATTGTAGCTGAATTGTTGAATAAAAGTTTTCACTTAACTTACAGTGCATTTTACTGTCATCAAAAAAGCATTTGGGAATAATAGTTTCCAATGAGTTTCTGTTGAAATTTTGGGATAATAAACTTTTATATCTTAATATTTATGATTCTAATAAACTACCACAATATTAAAATGAAAGATACAAACTCTGAGGTCAAAAACTACAATTTGTTGTAAGGCAAAACAATTTTGAATAATAAACCACTATTGAAATCTAAGATCACTTCCTATAATTTAATAAGTAATCCCCTTGGTGATATATCCCGGATATTAAACTGGTTTAACTCACTTCGACCAGCTGTTTTAAATTGGTTCATAACATTCTGCCAAATGATAATACAAAAATAAGCATGAAATAACATGGTAACCATTTCAGTTCTGTTTTTTGCCTTCCTTGCCTACCACAGTGATCACAAATTGGCTAATCAGGGATCAATTAATTAGTTCATTACTGTTAATAGCAGTGAATGAAAAGTATAAAGATAATACTTTGTTTATTAGCTCACCTATAGCACTGTTAGATAAGACGTCAGTTGCCCAGATGCAAGTGGTTGGTTGGATAGCGTATCTCACAGCTCCCAGTCCAGCTAATACGCGCCAAAGCAGTTAGTGCTTTTTTCACCAAAAGCATCCAGCTGCAGACTATCAGTGCTTCCATAATGAAGTCAGTATAGTTTTTACTTATAAAACTTATTCAAAAGATGCTCTCTGAGTCTGAGAGGAAAAACATTTTCAAAAGGCTCTGTCATGTGCAACCAAAATGACTCCATACACGGTATCTTTTATTATATTTCAAAGACGCTTGTGCTAGACTGGTCAGTCATTAGAGATGGCAATTTATCCACTACTTGTTCCATATGAACACGTTTGCTGATGCACCAAGTTCAGACTTTTCAGTCCTGTGTGTGGTACATGATGGAAACTGCCCTTTAATAACCACTTTAGAAAGACGATGAGCCAAAGCCAAAACCATGGCACATTTATCCTTGATATCAAAGATATTCAGTGGCTACAGTTTGCCTTGCTACTGGGTGAGGAAATTCCCTGCCCATTGCAAATGATCTTGTGAAACCTATAATTTGTTGGAAAATGGAAAAAAGCTGTTCTAAGGTACTGTATAAGACCTTGCTCAATAGGGCTTTGAAGTGCATGGAAATATAAGCAGCAGTCACCACAACTGACAGAGGCGAGAAACTCATGCTGTCTCATTCCCAGAGCAGGTACTAATGCCCTTGGGTGAATTTCTCCTTCTCTGGTCAAGAAATCACACATTATGTTGGTCATGCAATAGGACAGGCTGCAGCCACTAAAATGTGGAACCACATCCCACAGAATCTGGTGCATTTGAGAGCTATGTTGGCTTGAGGTCTATAAAAATGACAGTTTTATTTATACAGTTGTTCCATTATGCCTTACTGAAGGGAACAGAGAGAGATTGCTTAACATGCTTCTCATTTGTTTATTTGTTTTTCTTTATTGGATAAAAGTAATGCTCAGGAAATAACTAATGTAACTGACAGCACTGACTTGAAGAAGGGATGATGGCAAACAGGGACAGTTCTGTCTGGGAGTAGGGAATGGCAGGTTCTCCACCCACACAGAAAATCCTTCCTCAAACAAGTGCCCTCTATGGGTGGGGGAAGATGACCAAGAATATTTCCATTTGTGAAAGAATTGTGGTCTAACCTCTCAGATCAACAGACCTAGTCAAATCAACTAATCAAAGCAAGTGCTTAGCCCCATTGCAAACAAACGTAGACTGCATTAGCGTGGAAGCTGACTCAGGAAAGTCAGTTATGGAAATACAAAATGCAGGTCTATCCTCGAAGTTTGTGACCGACATTAATGGAAATGGCAGTTCACTCTCAGACTAAAGATAGGTTGGGTTGGGGGAACATAACAATTTCATAAGAATCAGCCCTTGTTTATTTATTGCTAAACCCTTAGAGGTGTCAAATACCCCGTACAGGTCAGGAAAGAGATATGTAGAACTGTCAATGCTCCTAAAAGTTTGTGCTGGCTCATTAGAGTGTGGCTTGCGGACTGCAGTTATCACAAAAAAAAGCAATGTCTCTTTGCCACTCATTGAGAGATGCCAAATACCTTCTGAATTCTGCAGTCGTTGATATAACTGTGTGCTGAAATAGCCCTGCACCATCAGATCAGTGGAACAGCAATAGCATCTCTTCTGAATATCATATTTGTGGTTTTCCTCTTTCATTATAGTTGACTGAGTCAGGGTAAGACACTGGAGCAAATGTAAAACCCATCAATTTAAAAAGTGACATCTTTGTATCTGATCCTCATCGGACATAGATGGGGAACATCCCTATGATGATAACAAAGTTGTACCTCTTTACTCCTGGCCCTGAAACAGCTGGATTTCTCCATTTCTGTAATTTAGACAATATGACAAAATGCTCTAGAAGTAGCAGTTCAGATTTCCTCTGTTTTGTAAAGCACCAGACACTCTGGGGGGCTCAGGAATAATTCTCAAGTATTGTTTCAATGTGTTTGAACGTGTTTGAATTCACTGACTATTCTCAGCTATACAGGAACACACACACATGCATACACAAATAGCTCTTGAAGGAAATCAGAGCATCTGAAGGAAAAGGTTTACTTTACTCTGGATGATCTCAGCTACATTATTTACACACAAAAATCTCTTAGAGGGAACCATAAAAACACATCAAAGTGCAGTGACTTTCTTGTGCCCCTCCCTCCCAAGCTCTTACAACAGATTTTGCAGTTTATCTTCTCTTCCTGGTCAGTCTCTTCCAGATCTCATAATAAAACAGAGTACATGAAAACTGAAACTTTTCAGAAAAAATGTTGTTAAATATTTTCTTTTAGAAACCAATTCTTCTCTGTTGAGATTTGTGCATATTTTTACAGAATCTTTGTCCCTCTCTCTTCTTGCTCTGTAAGGGACTCCTTTAGGAGATGTATACACATATGAATATTGTGATGCTATCAGACCCTGTGCTTTGTGGGCCTCGTGCTTTGGAAGCATTAAACTAATCTAAACCACCACCTTTCCTGTTTGTTCCTTTCCAGAGCAGGGAGCAAGGCTGTTTGCAGAACTACCAAGTAGGTGCAGTCCTTCAGAGATGTTCTCAGTTGATCTGCATATGGAGCCTGCCACAGCCAGGAAGCATTAGACCTAACTGTGTATGCTTAGTCACAAAATTGGAGCAGAGCAGGACAACTGGCCATGTTTGCTAAAACTTTCCCTGTGTGTAGTGCTTGTACATAAGAAATCAGGACTCAGGAGACTCAGTTGCTGTTCAACCACAGATTTCCTATGTAGTCCTGAATAAATTGCCCCACCCCTCCATACCTTGGGTCTTTGCCCATAACTTCAGGATCTTTAATGGGAAATAAGTACCTGACATTATTGACAGTGTAGCAGTCAGATGTTATGAAAATGAGGTTCAGCAAGTTCAGCAGAAAGAACACTCTCCCGTTTTCTGGACTACCAGTGGATAAAGTGCACACAGAACACAGGCACACCTGCACTTCAGTTCCTATGTGGGACATTTACACTTGGGATTTGGGATTTAAGCACTGGCTGGATTCTGGTTATCCACAGAAATTCACGCTTGGGAAGAGGTGGAAACATGAGTCAGGACCCAACAGGTCATCTAGCAGCTGTGGGAGGATGTCTGAATGTCTTGCTGTAATAACATCTTTGCACTTTCTCATAGCCACTATCTTCCTTTTCAGATGGAGGGGAGGAAGGGAAAATCATTGTTTCATTACATAAATCAAAAAAGTGCCTTTTATTAACACATCTTGTCTTACACAACTGATAGCAGATCCACAATCTAGCCTGACTTTGGAATAATAATACACTTCCCTTTCTCTTTAGGCTTCTCACTAACTCTGTGTTAGGCACTTGCCCTGCTTGACATGCCTCCTCCAAGATGCACGTACTGAAAGTTAACATTTCATATTTCAAAGAGATACAAGACTGATGATCTGGCTTGTATATTCACTATACCATGACATTTGTATTGGCTGCTGTGCTTTCAAATTTCTGAATTACCCTTGAGTGTGCTTTGGCCACTTCCATTATTTAAGGCCTCCCTTTTCCTTATGAGTCCACCTGGAAAATGGCAATAAAACTTACAAGCTTTAGGGGGCTTGTTTTCCAAAGTTCACTGCAGCCTAGTCAGTTTTAAGAGAGCTTATCACTTTATCAGGCATAAAGGATTGTTATAATTCTGTATGCCTAAATACATGTGGTTAAATGAACAAAATACTTCAGTTTGTGCAATATCTATTCAGGACATGGTCTGTTAAAATACAGGTGACAAAAAACCCCATCATTTTAATTGTTGTTTCTAAAATATCTTACACATCCCAACAAAATAGATTCTATCTTGTTATGTGGAAGCTTCAGCTTGGAAGAAGAAGGTTGGAAGTTCAGTTCAGACAGCAATAAAACACCAGAATCTTAAAAATTAAATACATAGTCATTCACAGAAAGATGTTGCCTATGAGAATTTTGCTCTTTGTTATGTTAAATACAGCCTTTTAAAGTTAGATACAGGTGGATTATTCTCTACATCAAAGATGGTCTCTCTAGACTGAAGGATGGTGGCAGCCTGGAGACAAGCAACCATGATCTGCCCTCTTCTAAGAAGATAAACAAAGAAAATTCCCAATTAGTCACATAGTTCATGCTTTAAAAAGACATAATTTCCAAAAGGTGAGGAAAGTTATAGGCAAAATTACTGGAAAGTGAAATGTAAGCAGAGAACTTTGAATGAAACATAGGAGCTCTTTTAGAAGAGTTTATTAGATGGCTAAATTCCCATGATTTCACAATCAAGAAAGAACAAACTTTGGTTAAAAGCCCAACTTCATTTTGTGGAAATTGGGAATATAAAAGCAATGTATAACATGTATAACACAAGGCATACTTCTACCTCTAGTGCCAGCTCTCAAGGATTGCCTGAAGGGTGACCACATCCAATGTAAAATATTCCTAAAATATTGGCAGAAAACAGTTGTAAATGACACAAAAACTGGTGGAAGAGCATACAATGATACACAAAATTAACTGACTTATTTAGCCAGGTGAGACAATTTCAATGAACTGGTTTAATGCAGTCAAACTTCTGCAGCTGTTCTAAAATGGATCTTAAGAGACAAGCAACAGAGCAGAAGTAATTCACAAAAAAAACCCATATATGAACCTTTTATTGTATAAACTGAGTAACAAATACAAGCAGGGTGAAGAGTTTACCTCTGTATGTAATATTGATGAGATTGATACTATAATATTGCATACACATCTGGTGTCCATATTTGGTAAAAAAAAATAGTTGAAAAATTGGAAAGGATGCAGAAAGGACCTTAAAAATCATTTCAGGATGCAGAAAATGCCTTATAGTGGGGCACTGGAAATACTCAATCTGCTTAGATTATGGGAGATTTAAAGGTGGCTTGATTATGTATGCAAGCACATTCATTAGGAAAAACACTGAACACTGAAAGGACCTTTAAACCAAAGAATAAAGGCCTAAAGAAAATCAATGGGTACAAGCTAAAACCAGATAAGTTTAGTTTGGAAATAAGGCACATTTTTCAGCAGTGAGGGAGATTAGTCAGAAAAAGCAGCTACAAAGGAAAGTAGTGAATTCTCCTTCTCTTCATACCAATATTGGCTGTGTTTCAGAAAGATGTGCTTTAGCGAAACAAAAGCTATTCTTTAGTCAGAGATTTTTGCTCAATTTAATATATTAAATTGCCCAATTATTCCTTCTGAACTTAAACACTTAATGTAGGATACAACTCGTTTAACTTTAGTTGTCTACAGTGTAGCCATCTGAACCCCAAGTAGCCTGTCGAAGATTGCTTTGGAGTCAACAGGCACTTTGGGGGCTGGATTCATCTCACCCAGTTTAGAAACCTGCATTAGGATGAGATAATCCTGAAAAGTGCCTATTTCTCTCTACTGTAATGGGAACAAAAAGAGGATATAAATGGAATTTGAATAACTAGCTCTCACGTAGAGATTTCCACTGAAAATGCATTCAGTCAGATGAATCCTACCTGGGGTTTGTGTCTGCATGTCAAAAAGGCATTTTAAGTAGCTCCACAGACATTCCTGAGCAGTAAACCTAGCCCAGCAGGAAAAGCAGTACCTGGACTTCTGCTAGGATTAGGTGAGGTAGAGGTTTATGATATTTCTACTGTGCCTAATGTGTAGCTGTTTACATACATTTATTTAGATTTTGTCTTACATCTGTTTCAGGTTCAGACATATTTTAAAACATAGTAACAAAAATTTATGTTTTCCCTATGTTTGAAACAGAGATTTTCAAAGGGAAATTAAAGATCAAAATTTGAATGTCTGTGTTCCCTAAGGGTCCAACTTTTAATTGCCATCCAGTAATTCAGCCCAGTGGGAAGACATAGAGCAAAATGATATCCAGTATGAAATAAGATCTTGCTGCAATTCTGAATTTTGGGATGTTTTCCTGTTTGCTTTGAACTCTACATTAAAACAAGGCAGAATAAATATTCCCAACAACAGAAGAAAACTTGAGAATGAACGAAGTTACAGCTCTTAATGGCCAACAAGCCTCAGTCACTGGGAGCAGCCACACGAACACACACAGAGTTAAAGGGCGGGTGAAGTTTGAGGGGGTTTGTATTTAGAAAAAAGCAAGATCTCCCACACCAGAGCCCTGGTGAACTTTTTACACAAACAATGTGCCTTGAAGTCAAGGGAAGATTTGCCTCGGGAAGGACTAGAGGGTTGGATTCTATGCACTGTTCATTATGGCTATTTTTCCTTTTCTTTATGAGACACCTGGTAATCTATCTCCCTGTTTCAACTGACATGAACTATTTTGTTTCAATGTAATTTTTTACTGTTCTAGCCTGTATGCTTTATTGATGTTGATTATAATTTGGTTGCTCACCAACTTAAATTGAAAGGAAAAGCTGCAATCCAAACCCATTTCTGCAGTGATTTAAGAACAGCTAACATGTACAATGTTTGGACCAAGCCTTCTCATTAAATAGCTATTACTGAAATTTTTATTTTTGTTAAGAAACCTTTTAATACCAAAGCACATTTCACCTATATGTATTTTAAAGCGCATAATGCTTCTTCCAGATAGACTAATTACTTAAATGAGTACATTATACAAGCAATGAAAATTATTAAGGACTTAAAAGACGCACTTGTGGAGCATCTAGAAAAGGTAGGATTCAGCTTGGACATTATACATTAACTGTGTGCAATAATTATGTGCAATAATTAATGTTAAAGATATATGCAACTTGGAACGTCTATTTATCCTTACTGAAAATTGTGAAAAGATTCACACACTTAAAATGATAATAGAAATCTTTTCTCCCTAAAAATCACTTCATTTGTGGAACTCCTTGCTACAAGATAATTGGAAAAAAAATCCCAGCATGCCTTTTTTTAGATCACATTTTTATGATTGCTCAGAGTACAATTGTAAAATAATGCGCATGGAGACTTGAAAATTTGTGGGTTAACTATTTAATTAATGAGCCAAAACTTACTTTACCATCTTCTTGAAGTTCAAAATAAAGTTCTCTGTGCTGCATTTCTATTATTTATAGAGATCGGCAAAGGCATAAAAAAATTACACCAAAAGCTAAGACCGTAATTGAAGTCTTACTGAGCAGACATAGCAGACATAATTTTTCAAATATTTTTTTTCCCTGAAAGAAGGATGAGGCAGAGAATGGACCAAGCATTAGCTAAATCATTACATTATTAGAAGATGGAGTGAAAGTACAAGATTGAACATGACCTAAGTTCCTATACAGAACAGATGTAAACTGTTGACTACCCATAGTCAAGGAGAAAATTCTCATCCGGAGTGACTATTTCTACCAAATTGTCAATAATGGGACATCTCTGAGGGTTTTTTCTAAGTATCTGGCACTCCCTAGTGATTCATTATCAGAATTAAGAATACTTTTCTGAAACCCAGTTCCAACTTTCAAATAATGCCGCAGTCATACCACAGGGAAGGCCACAGCTCTGGTACGTGATCATCCATATGGTTAAATTGTTAACACACCTTTGGTCTATGCCAACTAGCATTCCCCCAGGCAGTAGCTGAGCACAGTTCAAGGTGACTATATAGGTCAGAACTAATTTCCAGTAGACACTTGGGGTGTGGCTAACCTGTTTCGCTAACATGGATGTGAGCCATGCTGTGCCATCTGCCCTCAGGTCCAGAAGGCAGGCCCTGCAACATTCTACTTACAGCATAGGTTTAGTCTCTGCCTATAAGTAATAATGTAGTGATATGAAAATCTTGTCCTCTGTCCATAGGAGGATGTGGGAAAACATCTCTTTTCAGGTATGGGAAATCCTAAGAATATTTCTGAAAAACATGAGGGACCACAAAAACCTGCTAGTCAAAAGAATGGGGGAACCTACAGATGAACGCTGCTTTCATTGAGCAAGAAGAAATAGCAACATGGCATGTCATCTGCTAGCAGCAGAGTGTGCTGCTGATGGCACAGCTGGTGAGGTTGGGGGCAGCATGATGGGAGGCTTGGGTGGGTGGTAAGAAAAGCCAAAGGTTGGAGTAAGAACCTCATGGCCATGTCTCTATATGGTCATTCTGATCTCTTTCTGATCTTCTTGTAAAGGTCAGCTGGCCCAGAATGGCTCAAGTCCAGTTGAACCGCATCCAAAAAAAAGCCCACCTGGCCCCAAAGACAGATACAAAAAGCAGGTGCCAACATAAGAGCATAAGAACAGAGTAAGCAGCTAGTAAAACAACACCTACCTCCAACCACCTGTGATTAAAGGACTTCCTGAGCTCAGTGGATTTCTCTTTTTTGAATTTGTTTCTTTCTCCTCTTGGATTTTGACACATACAGCATCCTATGGCAAGGAGCTCCACTGCTTAACTGCACCCCAAGTGAATGAGCTTCTTACCTGGTTTTGTGCCTTCCTTCTTGTAGCTTCAGGTAAATAATCAATCCGTATGGCCTCCTCAACATCACTCTAGGCTGTACAGCCCTTTTCCATATCCCCCCAGTCATTGCTTTCCCAGCCCTGAGAGTCCCCATTTCTTTCGTCGTTCTTCACAAAGAAGCTTTTCCATACCCCTTCCTTTGTCCAAATCTTTTTTCAGTCCTGCTGTTGTATTTGGATGATTGTAGTACTGTGCACTTTTTTAGTTTTTGTGAATTTATACAGTAGCACATCATGCTTTCTTTTTAAAATTCTCTATTCCATTCCTAATTTCTAACAATTGCCTTATGTTTTTGTTTACTCGCTGTAATGTGAACTGATTGTGTCACTTGGGGTAAAGCCTGGCTTGGTACTTACCCTGTGGGCTTCTGCACAAATTCACTGGCCTTTCATGATCTCTACAAAGTTTGTCTATCGCATTCTTCCTACTCGAGGCTCACAGCTCTGGCTGCCCTGCCACATCCCTGTTGGTGGCTAGGGATATTCCCACAGTCCTTTTCTTTCCTCACATTCCCTTTCTCACCCCAGCCCAGGATAGCCTGAGGTACCCTACCACAAGGCCTAGATCTCCTCCTGCCCCCATGTGGCTTATTTTTATGCCTGAAACTTTTGGTATTCTTTAAGAGGCAATACTTTTTCAGCTTGCCTTAGATATGAAGAGTGGCCGCTTAACCATCTGTCACATTTATACTTTTCTACACAGTGACAATATGGGTATAGACGGTGGGCAGAAGGACAAAGAAGGATGCAAGGTCCAATGGGGTGAGTATAAGTTGAAGAACCGGGTTTAGTGGATAGGAAGAGATGTTGGGTGCTTGACTGATTTGCTGGTGCAGTCCTTGGACTATCTAACAAATGAACCACAGGTTGTTTGAGGAGACACCTAATTGCTCAGCTCCAGGATGGATCCTGGACATGACCCAATACACTATGGGGACAGCCTGGGGAGGAGGAGCATGGTGTGAAGCAATTACAAGGTTGCTGCAAAGAACAGAATAATCTGTTTTCCAGATTCCCCAAGGAAAGGAAGAAAAACAGTGCTTTTAAGTTGCAGGAAAGTAGAACTACATTAGACAGTGGAAAGAACTTTCTGACGGTAAGGAGAGTTGAATCCTGGAATAGTTTGCCTGGAAACTGGTGCGGTTTCTCTTGCTGACAGGTTGTAAGAACAGGTTAGACAAACATGCCAGAAACGGTTTTGGTCTACTTGATCTTCCCTTGGGCCAAATGAAGAGATAAGGTCACTTCTTCTGTTCTTCCCATACTCACCTGCTAGAATATTACAATTTTTCATCCCAGATTGCTAAAGATAAAAAAGAATTCTTTTTCCGTGTTTTCCACTACTGTGAAGAATATTCTGACTGACACAAAACCACATTCTGTGCTTGTAAAAGTGAAAAAACCCACAGTTAAATCAAAGGATCTCTGTCCAGTTCTGCCAGTTTTGCTTCATGTGCTGAAACTAAGTATGACACATTTCATTTAATAATACAATATTTACTCAGTAAATATATTTACCCCATTTCTTTGGCAGTCTTTACCTTTTATCTGTTGATTCTTTCACAAGCTGAAAAGTAAAATGAGTGTTATGGCAGAAAGCCTCTTTTCAGAAGTTGCAAATAGAAACCACCTCAGAATACCTCTGGTCAGAGTTCGTCTTGGTTTGGCTTTGATTACAAAATTATAGATATCTGCTTAAAGTATTACAGCCAAATACAGGCCCAGGAGGGATTACATTCCCAGTTTTGAGATTAATGCATTGTACAGCCCCCGGTCATGAAATTTAAAAACATTCTAAATAGTGGCCACTGGCCGTTTTATGTGACAGCCTAAATAATTAAAAAGGTCTGCTTCAATCCTATATCCATTGAGTACCATTTTTTTATAATGTTTTGCTGCCTAGAAATGGTCTCTGCACCAAAATGTAGCACTAAAATGAGAATTTCTCGTGTATCAGCTAGGCGTCCTGGGATCTGTTTTATGATTCTACAAGGGTGTATAAAAGAAATAAGCTATAGCTATCCAGTAGAACTTTTCCCTATTCAGAAAGATTATTGCTGAACATTATTCCTTCTTCTTCTGTCCAAAAAATCCCTACTCAATATTTTTCCTCAGTTCTTTGTTGACTGCTTATAACCTATGTGGAAATCCTTAGGTTGCTGATTGGAAATTGCCAACTTTAAAATGCCTGAATTCACAGGCTTTATTTCTAGCTTTCAAAGAAGCCATAAGTTCAAGACTGGTTAAGCACCTGCCTGTCTCTTTAGACACTTACTGTACCATCTAGGTAGAGTCATTCCCAGAATTGTTTCTCACATGTCACCCTCTCTATAAATACATAGTCTTTACCAGTCATTATGTTCAAGCTCTCCTCAGCCATGAGCATGTTCCACACGTCACGAAGGTCATGTACAGGCTGCAGCCAAAGGCTTCACAGTTTATTTTCAAGCTTTGCTATGAAACTCTACCTCACTAGTCAAGCTTAATCCTCTAGGTATGTACAAGGTATATCTAATATTGGCTACCAAAATGTGAAAGGACAGCTTGCTTTGTATGTGAGAGACCATTATGGGATATGCACCTACCTGAACAGGACACTCATCTGAGATATCATGATACAATTCTCCTTCTCGGAGTCAGGATGTGGGACACCTCCCACATCCTAGATTTAGTCTTAAGTTCTAAACTGTCAGATGGATACTTTTTTTGCAGCTTTGGTTTTCCAAATAGGGTGGGCAAAATATATGTTAAACATCTGCCTCAGCTTAACAAAATATCAGGATAAGCTGATGGGGAAGAGAGATAGCTATGGGGCAGTTACATTTCTCCAAGCATATTTCTAGGTGTCTTTGGCTAAGTCAGCTGCTTGTGCACCAAAATCCATCCCCTTTGTATTCATTGGAGTTCTATTCTGTCAGGTGCCTCAGCCATGCGTCCTTCCACAGTGCTCCCAGACTCAAGAAACAGTGTTCTCCTTGCTCAGATAAATGTGAAAATAAAAATTGTCAGTGTTATAAACATAATGAACAATGTAAAAATATTTCTTAACATCTACAAAAGATGGTTATGAAGAACTGAGTTATTCTTGTTGATAAAAGTTGATTTTCTATGGAAATTTGCTGACACTACAGAAAACACCAAGTAACTCCCCACTGACATCCTCTGTCAGTCTTAATGTAATGGTAAAGGGGGTTGCTAATAGCCCAGGCATGTAAAGCGCTCCAGGTTTTGAAGGAATGACCAGATATTAAATACATTAAAAAAAAAAAAATCAAAATCCTTCATGTGGCAATTGTATTTAAAATATGCACACTCAAGATGTAATACCAGGGCGTGGGGGTGGTGGAGGTGGTTTCTTTTCCTTTGAATCAGCAGTAACATTTATTAACTTCAAATTGCCTAATTTCTTTCTCCATGCAAATGTTTTTCCAAAGGCAGGAAAATAGGAAAATAGTGTTTTCTAATTTGGAGAGGATGTGATGTGACATCGCCAATGTCTTGACTTTGTTTTTCTTTCCTTCCTCTTTAGGTTCTTTGGAGCTAGATACACAGAAGATAACAGTCCTACAATTTATCTATAGTCCA
>NW_009260178.1:997421-1003346 GCF_000687185.1 Egretta garzetta | reverse complement strand
AAACAGTGAAAGAAACCAAAAAAAGATGGAAAATAAAAAGATATTGAATGAAGGTGACACAAAAAAGCTACAGGCATAGTTGAATCATCTGTGTGATTGTCTTTCACATGTAAAAATTTTCGAAAGATTTGCATGACTAAAAGAAAAAAGGATATCCTGAAGAATATTGAGGAATTTCCACTTATTGTCGTCCACATAGATACCAACTCCACACAAGTGAAAGGCAATGTGCAAGCTGGAAGGACAGTGTTGGATACCTAGGAAAAGAAAGTAAGCTAGGCTTGGCAGAGTCATGTTGTACAACTCACTGGTGCCGAAGAAGTTAGGTACCAGGTGTGAGTGGGGTACAGTGAGAAGGAGCTGTGGGCAGGGGCTCCTGGAGCAGCAGTGCTGGGAAAAATGATGCAGAGGTTGCACTTGCATCCAGCCCCTGACTTCAAAACTCACCACACTTTTTAGGATGCCTTTGAGAGAGAAAGATTAGGAAGACACTGAAGAGGAACTTTAATTCGAATACGTAAAATTAGTATTGCTCCTATACAAAGCAGTCATACGAAGAAGAGTCATCCTGACTGAGATCTATTCCAAACTGAACGGCAAAATCTGCCTCACAAATGCCCATTTCAACTTTAAATATTGTTAGTTATATCCACTCCTGATTGCTATCAGTCAATAGTCCTGTGAAAATATTACATTATTCAACATGAAGTCTTCAAACCAGAACCATGTTAGCAGCCTTGTTCTCATACCCTAGCTAAGAAGCATCCTCCATCATTATTTGCCCGATATGTTAAGCTCCAGTTATCCAGATGGACATGACCAACTTGAGATTCAAGTTGTGAACCGCATTCTGTGTGTTATAGTAGATGCTGTTAGAACATTGCCCATCTGAACCACTTGGAAAGTATTTGCACACAGAGTCAGGAACAGAATGACTGGCAAGCATAGCGGCGAAGCAGTCTCATTAATGGACAAAGATTAATAAAAGAATGGGGCTACTTTTTGCCTATGTTAACGACCAGTTTTCATTCCCCTTTTCCTGTTCTTCCGCTGTGTCACCACACACCTTTCCACTGAGCAGAGGAGTAAACAAAAACTGGTCATACGGGTTGGCATTGATAAAATCGAGTTCACAAGAAGATATTTCAAACCCTTTATTAGCAAGGCCATAAGCTACATATGCTGTTTGATTAGGATACGATGAAAAGAATTTATTAGCAGATGTGTATTCAGCTACGCTGTTTTACTGGCAGCTTTATGAGATTCTCTCCTGGGCTGACAGGTGCGGCCCTGCCAGCTGCTTTGTACAGTAAACAGGGGATGGAGAGCATGCCATGTGCAATGATTTAATCACTTACCATCAACTGCTAGAAAATAAACAAGGTTTCGTGCCTTTCTTTCAGTTCCATGTATATTAATTGAAACCAAATATTACAAGTGACACTGCAAGAGAGTATCACTGATCAGAGAAGACTTAAATTTAATAGGACACAGCCATGTAATACATAAATATAATAAAACACAGTCATGTAATACATAAATATTTGGTTAAAAGATAGCAGAATTTTGTTAAACTTGGCAACGGGAAGTCTTTTGAAGTCTCATTTGTCAGTTTCCATTCATGGGACAGTCAAACCTCGTCATTTGGGTCACAGCTGGCAAAAGAAAGATGATCCTCTTGGTTTATTGTTCTGATACAAAATTGTCATTACAAATTGAAAACACAGAGCAAATAAAAGAGGGCAAATGGGGAACTTGTGTGGTTACGTATTTTTAACTGTTGCGTCTGGCTGTACTTTGTTTAATAGGGGTTGCAGAATTCAAGATGTCTATATCCTGGGTCTCATTACTATTGTTTAAAAATTTCTATACCACTAGTTTACAATTAAAACGTTCTTTCTCGACTCAGTTCTCATTTCCCATGTTTTCAGTGCTCTAAGTACATGTAACCTGAACTAATATTTTTAGTAAGTATCTGACAGCTGCATTGAAACGTTTTTATTTCAAATATTTGCATGTCAAAATAAAGAGATCTAAGATTTTTTTTTTCTGCAGCAAAATGAGAATGTTCATACATTAAAAAAAAAAATAAAACCACTAAGTTGGTGCAAGAACATTGTACAAAGGATGCTTTAGCTTTATTTTCTGCATGGTTATGACAAAGAATGTCATGATTACACTGCAAGCAAGGACAGGTTGAGAAGAGCTGCAAGGCAGCTAGAAAACTCTCCAAACTCATTGCATAAGTCATTATAGCAGTGATCTGTTAAAAATCATGAAAATTGAAGCCATGGGAGTGTTTTGGAAAAGAAGTGGGCTTGTCTTTGAAGTGTCAATACATTCATTTTCTTTTTCTCAGCTTAAGCACATGTTCAGATTTTAGTAGATTTTCTGTGCTGGTTATGAGTCAAGTTCTTGCACAGAATCAGAGTTGTTAGAGAAGGAACTGCACCAGTAGCAGAAGACTTTATTCTCTCTCTTGTTTTCTGATTATAATAACTTCTCTGAAGAAGGCAGAGATCATTTTTGTTCTTTTGCTGCCAACATTTTTGAAAGGACAGGCTGCACTGCATTCTCTTGAGTGACTTCTCTCTGGACTGGTACAGATTATTAAGTTTCTAACCCACAGAGATGCATGTCTCTTCTGAGAGATGTTGGTTATTTGACTGAGAAGCCAACTCGTGGCTTCAGGTATCCATTCTTGCTCCTTATTAGGGCCCGTGGTGAGTAAAGATAAAACACTCATTTGAGAGAAGGGACAGTGGTATTTGTTGATGGTACCAGTTAACTGTAAGAAACAAAACACTGAGGATAAGCAAAGAGGAGGTAACCAAGAAAGAGTCTTGAACATATGCACCAGAACTTTGTTTTGGATTCAGAAGAGAAGGAGAGGCAGCTGAAAGACTTCAAAGAGCGTGTGGAAGTGATGCTGTTGTGAAGGGATATGTGTGGATTTCAAACTACTTAGGGAGATTAGCAGCAAACAGAAGCGCTAAGGATGATGGAATGAATGGGTGGAAACTCACTGGGAATAAATGCAGTCTGGAAGTGGGAATTTTGGAACAAATAGAGGAAAAAAGATTTGAAATAATGCTATACTGGCAGGGATGAAGACTGAAACCTGCCTCCTGTTAAGAAGGGTCCTGCAGTTTTGTAACAGGGACTCTTCGATGCAGTTTCCCAGGAGTGGATCCAGTGGTCCAGGATGTCTCTTTCAGCTCTATATATTGCTGTGACTGGAGTGAAATGCTAAAAGGATCATTTAGGCAACACTAATATTAACGATTTGAGAGAGGTGAGTTTCTAGTAATAACAGCCAGAGGATCTGAAGGTGTGATAATGACTGCAGGCCATATTAGGTAGAAATATGGTATTTTATAATGGATTAAGATGTACTTATTCACCTTCACTCTCTCTTTTTCTCTTCATGCTCCTTGTTGTATTTCCTTGTTGAAGCATAGACCGCAGCTCAGTCTGTTCAGGATTTTACAGGGACACGTGTTACATCAAGTGCATGTGCTGTACAATTTATTAGGAAATAACATTTAATACACACCCGCCTTTGAAATCAGCTTTTGCAATGCCTCAGAGATTTTGTTTTGAGCAACTACCAGGCAGTAACCTCAATCTAGGCTTTTCCATGAAAACAACCTCATCGTATTGCTATTCTATACATTCGCAATGTAAGGTGCGCCTTAGGGCACGCATGTACCGGAACACTCTTTGCACCCTTTCCATAGAGATGCTTTGTCTCTTCTCCCAAGTGACAAGGCAGCCTCTGCATCAGCTGGAGGTCCAGGACAGGTTATCTCCTGTGCTTCGCTTCAAAACCTGCATCTATACTAGTAAACTAAATGATGTTGTAGCCCTGAAGCTAGCATACCATGATGCCATTATCTCCACCATATTAAACTCTCTTCACCTCCAAAATAAGATAGCCACATTCAGACTCATTATTGGGAATATCTTCATCCTATACATTATCCCCAAGCCACACCTGGGAATCATCAGGGAGAGTGCTAGTTATCTTGAGTCAGAATCAGGCAAGGCACCATTTAACTTTACAGATAACGGAGGTTTAATGTCTGTGCCTGTGCCCTGTTTAACTTGCTGGTAAAAATGAAACCTTAGGATACAGCTAAAAAGTCTGCAGTCTGGATCCACAACAACAACAGACTTCAGGATGTAATAAACCCATCATAGGATACATTTATATTGCATGTCAAGCTCAGGTCAGTGTTCTGGATCTGAACTCTAACTTACCTACAGTGCAAAAATTTACAGCTCTAAAACAAGGTTGCAATTCCCTCAATGGCAGGTTTTTAAGGCTCTTAAGCCTTGAGAATATTACCCATCTCCCAGTGGCTGGGCACCAGTAAGCTGTTTGCAGAAGTGGCCTCCTGAGGCACCAAGGAGCATGAGGGAGGTCTGCAGAGCTCTGCTCAGCTGGTGGGAGGGCTATTCACTATTGACTGCTAGCTAAGCCTCGCACAGTATCAGTTAGTCCATAGGATCAATCTATGGTGCAAGTCTTCCAGAGTGAGAATACAATCTTCTGGTGCTGTTCTACCATGGAGTCTACAGTTATTCTAATCCTGTCATATGTAGAGTTTTTCTGACTTTGTTCCATTTGTCTCCAACATAGCTTATGTGTCATCTGCTGGCCTGATTGCTGTTCGATTTCCCGAGCGGTCTTGCTCCAGTCTTCCTTTCTGCCCAAAAGTGAACTTTGCCATCCGTGCCCTGTCCCTGATTAGCTCAGGCACTGCATGACTGTCATATCAGAGATATCCTCTTCTGGTTTCATTACCAAAGTTTCTCCCCCTACCTCAGCTCTAAACACCTCCAGCAGGCGGGCAAGGGCTGCTTCTGTAGAAGCCCCCTGCACCGCTTTACAGATGGGTGTTGCGCATGCCCAGGTACAACCTCAAGCACTCCTCCAGTGGCTTTGCGACTTTTGTGAACATGCATATTCTTCAGTATCCATATGTCCAGATACTGAGAAGACAGGAAACCCACATAAGTGACTGTCCAACCATTCTGCTCAAATCTCTGGAGTGTAAAATATCATGCATTTGTATTAATCGATTGGTTTGAGCTAAGCACATGCACTGCACCTACACAGTAGTGGTCAGTATTTCCTAGATATTTCTGGTTCTCAGTGCCTGCATATAAACAGCAGCATATTTTTCCTTTGTGCAACTCACTGCCTCCTGCTCTCCTCCCTGCTTTTACAGACTGGTGTACCTCTGGAGAACATAAATGCAGGAACACTTATACCCCTCTGGGTCCTTTTGGCCCTGATGATTTCCTAAATAGAAGGTAGTTTCTTTTTTATTACCCAAATACACAGAAGGATCAGGCAACATTTTGTCTGAAGCACAGAGCCCCTCCAACATATTCCTAATGTTATTTATATGGTATTTTTATATGGAGAGAAGTTATCCTCTGGAACCCTGCCAAGGAAGTTGTGCAAGTAGGTGAGGGCCTAGAAACAACTGCTAATCTCAGAGAAGGCAATGTGCTTCCATCTCCAGGGGCTTTGTTTAAATTCTTTGCTGCAGATTATATACACCACCGAATGTATTCTTCTTGGACAGATGAATTTAACCACCTTGAATCTGGGCTTGCAGTCTAACTTCAGGATTGCTGCAGTACACCCTAGCTGCAAATACAAAATTTTTGAAAAGGAGTAATTTTATTCAGTGATGGAACTAACAGGAAATTTTCAAACCCCAGAATTAAAATTGTCTGGTTTTGCAAAGGTGGTGGATTTCACAGTGAAATCTGTAAATCTTTTTCAGTCCTGACATCTGCAAAGAAAATTACCTGTGACAGAGGGATAGAAAAAATGAACACGACTTGAGAAAATATTTTCTCAAAACATCTTAATAAAAATCTCTCCACTTTTGCAGATAACACTCT
>NW_009260178.1:950462-997407 GCF_000687185.1 Egretta garzetta | reverse complement strand
CTCTTTCCTTAAGTACAAATGTAATTAAGAAATGTACTTAAGAATGTACTTAAGTACATTCTTCTTGCTACAGGCCAATGCTTCTGATCTGTGTTTGTTAATTTCCACTAGAAATGGTCGCTCATCATGCTCATGGTTTTGGTGAAGGTCAAGAGAATATAGACATATATACATTCCTAGACCCACCTATAAGATGGCATCAAGCACACTGGATGACATGTGATGACAAAACATGCTTCTTGCTATATATTACGTCTTGCAAACACTTCTACATGCCATTAAATTCATAACTGTCACAGAAGAATTTTGTGACCATGAAAACTTGGTAGGAACTCATCTGAGCGGTAACAGCCAGAGAGTGATGAAAGTCAGTGTAACTACATGTGAGAGAAGTCCTTGGTGCACGTTAACATTTGAAGGGCTGGGGTATTAGTTTTGACTCAAACCTGGTTGTACTACTGCGAAATGCTCTACGCCTGCTTGGCAGAACAGCAAAGTGTGTGTCATGTCCAAAACATTCCTCCTGGAAAAAAAGAGTTTGGCACTATAGTGAAGGACAACCTGGGAATTGCTGATAAAGCAGAGGTGTTTTTCTCCTCCAAACAAAGATGCTAGAGTTAATTTGTTGCGGTTTTGTCTGCACAAGACCTATTATATGGGCTGTAATTTCACGGGATGGAGACTGTGAACTCCCAGGTCACTTGTAAACCGATCACTCCCCAGCCTCTCCTCCTTGTGCTTTTAAGTGTTTTGAGCCTGGTAAATTGAAACCTGAAGAAACACAGAGCTCTGATCTTTGGGACCTCTAGAGCAAACCTGGACTTTTGCTGATTTGCTCTAGGAAGTAACTGCTTACTTACCCCATAATTAACACCACAAAGCTGATCTTTGGAAGATAAAGTATGGGAGGTCAGAGACAGGATCAGGGAGAAGGGTTTCATTAGAACTGCAGCATTTGGGGCCTGATCCTCTTCTCATTTGCATCAGATTAATCCAGGAATTATTTCACTGGAGTCAAAGGTGTTACTCAACTCTAAAATCTCACTGGATTAGAAACAAGTCATTGCTATCACATCTAATGGATTTTAATCCACATAGTTAGTAAAGAAAGCAACAGAAATTGTAAGCTACATGACTAACCACACTTTTGCTCTTATCTCACAGCAGCAGCTGCATTAGCACTTCCTTACAAGTCCCACTTTACAGCAAGGTTTCAGACACATAAATAAGTATTCCAGTTGATTGGCTTGCTTTAGCCAAGCAACTAAGTACAGCAATACTCATGACATTGAATAAACACTGTTCAACAAGCTCTGCAGAAAGTAATGTTTCATTTACCATTTTTTATTTGCATCTTGCTGCTGAGAATAAAAATCACTTTCTTGTATTAAAAAGAGAAGAAAAAAACCCAGAAAAATGGGAAAAAAAAAAAAAAGATAAAAAATAAAATCCAAAAGTCCAAACCCTCAGCTGGTAGAAATCAAAACAGCCCCACATGTCCCACATTTGCACTTTGGTAGATTGATTTCAGGTTGATATGCAGTTTATATTAATGAGGAGTCAGTCCAAAATATGTGATATAATAAGTAAAAGAATCAGTTGCCATTTCTAAACTACAACTTCCATGAACAATAACAAGAACTAAATAGGTATATAACATATATTTAGACATTCTTTTCCAACATCCAGTTTTAGATGAATGCAGATTCCTGCATTCCACACAAATGTGGCTGTACCACACTTTTATTGTTGACAACCATTTACATCAGAAATAAAGAATCATGATTTTGAGGTTACAGCAAGACTTATTTATACTACACGACTGGGTCCCACCACATTTTAAATTTACTGGATGAATAGATTTTGTGTGTCCCTCATTTTGAGTCTTTGTCATACACTGCATCCCACATTCAGGCTTTGGCATGCGAGAGTTATGCATCCCAAAGACATTTTCCTCATAAAACTGGCTGTTTACTTTTTGAACAGCAATACCACAAAGCTAATGCTCTTTCTTTTTAAGAGGGTCAGGGTCCTTGGGTCTATTTTAAAATGAAAAATGAAGTAGTGCAGATCAACTAAACTTCAGAACATAAATCAAACCTCAAATAATGGAAGGGACAGCCTCTAATTTCTTACCCAGAATATGTGAATACTGAAGATGGATAAACAGCCTGTTAATTTGCCCTCTTGTTTTAATCTTTATCTCAAATGTGATTCTAATACACAGAAAAAGAACAGACATGAGTTTGTGGAGTAATTTCCCTGCCAAAAATAAGTTCTGGCATGCAAGCAAGAAGGCATTGTGTTGCCAGTTATGGACACAATAGTCCCTTTCTATGACTATACCTTTGCTAATAAATTAACTAGTGCCAGAGAATATTCTGGGCACTGCAACTCGATCACTTACATGGTTAAATTTTAAAAATGGCCCCTGGCATGGTTTTGTTCAAATCACCTAGCATTTCCCAAACAATTCCCTGGCACAGTGCAGAAGTTAATATGGGAGAATGACCACTTGGAACAGGCAGTTTGAAATAGTCCCCGTTTTGGACATAAAGAAAGCTTAATAATACGTAAATGTCAAGACAATGCCAGCTGCTCCCATGGTCAGAGAACAGGCCCTGGCACTGTTTGCTTTGCTAGTATAAACCTAGCCTGTATGACTAAGACACCTCAACACAGGAACACAGTATTTCTGGATGCCTCATCCCAGAGGCTCTACCAAGTGAAAGGAAATCTATGAAAGAAAAGAGCAACAGAAATGTCCAGAAGGGTTTCCCCCCCACACACACATTTAAAGCTTCGTATTTTGTAGCTGACTGGGGGATAACAGTAACACTGGGGATGTCAAGACCTTGTGCATGTATTCCTGACTGTAAATAATAGTTGACCTGTGGTCTTCATATGGCTTCTTCACAAATATACTTCAGTGCTGTATAATTATTTTAGGTGCCTAAACCCAACTCAAGATACCTCCAAGAGTTTCCAAACCGCTTGCAGACCCTCTCTCTGGGGCACACATTGCGTGAGCAGTGGAGCAGAGTGCAGAAACCCCTGCAAGGTGCACGCACACTGCATAGGGCAGTGCTGTGGAAAGCAAGCAGCAAAGCCGTGAAGGCATTTGTCAGACTGTTAAACCTTGGTTTCAGTTCAGGGACCTCTGATGCCTTTGCTTTCCAGGTCTTCCCTGCTCTGTGATAATTCTTCTCTGGTTACAGGTGCCATATGCTTGTGTTGGGCTCCTCTGCCTGACTCACCAGCAATGTCAAGGGCAGCAGATATTCCTAGAGCATCCCTAAGACCATGAGAAAGACTAATAAAAAGTGGCCCTCCCTCTAGCCAGGTTTAGATAGTTCTGCATATTTCCTCAGGTTAGTGTGTTTTTGAGGGCTGGTCTCTACCCACCTTCTCCTGTTGTTCAACCTCCCCCAAGAGAAACTGTAGCTGTAGACCAACTGTATTGGGTCGGGCTGAGATGGAGTTAATTTTCCTCATAGCAGCCCTCACAGTGCTGTGTTTTCTATCGGTACGTAGAAAGGTGTTGATAACACACCAGTGTTTTGGCTACTGCTGAGCAGTGCTTGCACAGCATCAAGGCTGAGTCTCCAACATTCCCCCACCAGTGGGCTGGGAGGGGGCAAGATCTTGGGAGGGGACATAGCCAAGACACCTGACCCAAACCAGCTGAAGGGATATTCCATACCATATGACATCAGATTGGATATAAAAGATAAGGGAAAGGAGAAGGAAGGGGGGGCATTCATTTTTTATGTTAGGTCTTCTGGAGCAACGGCTGTGCACACTGAAGCCCTGCTTCCCAGGAAGTGGCTGGGCATTACCTGCTAATAGGAAGTAGAGAATAAAATCTTGTTTTCCTTTTGCTCCTGTGCACGGCATTTGCTTTTGTTTTTTATTAAACTGCCTTTAACTTGACCCACAAGTTTTTTTTTCTTTTCCATCTTATTGTCTCCCTGCCTGTCCTGCTGTTTTTTTTTTACAGTGGCTTGGTGGCACCTGGCGTCCAGCTAAGGTCCAACCATCACACCAATGCTGAGGGCACTTGCCTAGAACCTTATTCCACTGAAGAAGTACGCTTTGTTTTTGCCAAAGGAAACAGAGGTATTTTAACAAACCCACAAAGTTATTCAGCTGGACCATTTGTAGCAAATGCAGGTCTGGAGCAGAGAATGAGAAAAGAATGTTTGGAGTATGCATTTTCCATATAAAAGGTAAGATGTATCTCACGCAAAGGAAGCAAGTTCAATATCTCAATAACAATTTTCCTTCCCTGTGTAACCCTTCCTAGAGACTGCAAGGAAGGCCTGTACTCTGTCACAAATTCAACCACACTCAGCCCATTGTAGTTCATCATGGGCTTCTGACCACTTTAGTAAGCAAAGGGCATAAGGCCATAATCAGTAAGGAAGGAATATGAGAGAATTCAAGTGGAGAACCTCAAAAAGAAAACTTCACAACAGCAAGCACTGTAGAGTGTTCAATTCATGTTTTCTTTTTTTCTTCTTTTTTTGAGGCAGAATAAATTACCAGAAAAAAATCTGGTGGGGAATGGTTCTATTTTGAAAATAAAGAACAATAGAGAACCTGTCAGACCTTTGGAATCTTTGTTGGCCCTAATTTTATGAACAAAATGGGAGCAATATACAGTTGAGGACAGCTACAGAAGGGAACTGACTGGGTATGTTACTTGACTCGAACCTTCCTGTTAACAAAACTCTCCACTGTCAAAAACCTGTCAAGGGAGTTCCTGTATTCAAACGGACAGCAAATTAAACATATCACTAACCTCAGGGAACCTAGGAATACCAAAACAAGGGATATTTTTAGCCTATTTAGCTACTTGGGGGTGGTAAGTGTCTGCTCTCATTAAAATCTTACAAGTGTTTCTCCCAAATGTCAAAATTGTAAAGCTGTTGACTGATGCAGCTGAGATAACCTGGGCAATGAAATCCCACTGTTTTAGGTGACAGTGGTCTCCTCATGACAGTGCTAGGGACCTAATTTAGCTTTAAGGGAAATTAAGATTCCTTCCGGGTTGGGTTAGGATACCTTCATGATCCAACTCATATCTTGGGTGGCTCTTCAGTATCAATAAGCAAGTATGAACAGTGAGTGAAAAAATCTACTGACCCAGACTGGAAGCTCTGCTTTGCCTTCACTTCATGAACTTGCTCTTTGCTGTGGAAAAACCAAGGCCAGGATTTCTAGCCGGGCAAAAGCTCATGCTATGCAAATCAGAAGAAAAAAAAAAAAAGGCTCAGCCCAAACCAGCAGTTCAAAAATACATCCACCATGGGCAGGAAGCCAACAGTAATGTTAGAAAATACAGAACAGAATATGTACAAAACCAGCTCTGTCGTTGTGGAAATGCATATCAGAACATGGAGAAAATCTGTGTCTGTGTTACAAAAAATAAGGTTGGACATGCGCATGGTGGTGCATGGAAAGAGGAACTTCATTCCTTCCCTGAGGAAAGAACTTTATTCTTCTACTTCCAATGTCACAATTTTTTCATTGCTTGCATAGGAATAGGAAGATAAAAGTATACTCTGGGCTCAGTTCCTTCCTACCTCTGTCTCTCTGATGGCTCCTCTGAGTTGATGGGGAAGAACTTTTCACAAGTTCATCTACTATTTTAAGCTCCTTTGCATTCTGGGGCATCAAACAACTGCAGGGATATTATAGACCCCAGGAGCTGTTGTTGCTTCTGGTCCAACCATTCTCAAAACTCAAAGGAGAATTGAAGGTGTCTGGACCATGAGGAGAAGACAGTAAGCTGAGAATTCTACTTAGGGTAGTCATACAAGAAGATATTTGAGAAAGGAATTTCTTACAAATGGGGCATTCTTGCACACACGGGGTTGAGAGGATGGGTGTGGAAAGAACATGTGTGCTTGTCCATCTTGCGCTCGACTAATCTGAATAATGTCTGGCAGCGCTAAGCGTGCAGAATCCATAGCAGCCAGAGCTGGTGATTTGTCAGCCTTGCCCAGAACACGAACCTGAAAAGTTTGGGATTCAGTTCGGGGTCTCAAAACCACCAAGTGTGAGGAGGATCAAGAAGCCACAGCTAGGCTGCACTTACATAAGGCTATTAAATTAATTAGTCTTGCAGCACAGTACGAAATGTAATTCAACCCCGGTGATAGGTTGGTCGATTAATCACAATTTACAGCCTTGTAAAGGCAGATACAAAAACAACAACAAAAAAGTATATAAAAAGAAAAAGAAAAATATTCCAGTACTCAGTGCCTTTAACTTCCAGTGACAATTAAATGTATTGATGGCATTTTTGAAAGAGAAACTATTTCTCCCTTTTTCTCACTTTTCCAACTGAAAATAAAACTAGGGCTTGACTGGCTTTGGTTTAAAAAAAAAAAATCTGTTTGAGTTTTTCTTTTTGAAATGAAACTTTGGTATCTAGAAACAGTTTTTATTTCCTGGCTTCTTTTTGAACAATTAAAAAATGTTGATGAAAGTGATTTTTCATTGAAAAGATCTTCAAATAAAAAATCCAGCAACCTCTAGTCCTAATCCTGGACTAATATGTTCTTCCCCCTTTCTTCTGAATGACACATGAATTTTCTTACACTGGTTTCTTTTTAAAAAATCAGAAAAATATCTTGAATTTCAAGACAGTGAAAGTCCATTATAGCCTTAAGAACCCACAAAAACCTTTGTAGGGCATTTCAGAAGTGAAAAGCACCATTTTGGGCCCTAAGCCTTTCACTTCCCATTCAAAAGTCAGCACAAAGATATTTCAGTGATAAAACCCTGATATTGTCTAACCTGTACATGCTACATGAAAAATATGTGCATGACTTTAAAAGTGACTTTATGTGTTAGTAATTCTTACAGCAAAGGCGTGGGCTTTCAGCACATTCCCTGAAATCCTTTTCATTGTAGAGGCTATCTATAATTTTAAATTTTTTTGCTGTTTCACAATAACATGCTATTTCTTCATTTCGGTTGAAAATCACTTACATCAATAATAAGAACAGTGAATTTGAATTCCCAGAGTTGTTTACTCCAGTGGCAGAAATCCCCTGAACGCAATTATCTTGGACGAGGATTTCCATGTCCCTCACTCGGAGCCTTCCTAACACAATGTGTTTTGCCCTCAGTTGACTGAGAGGGCCTGAGTTTCAGAGAATAAGGCTTCAACGCTTCCTGAAAGTGTGACAGCTTCAAAGTATGTCCAATGAGACCCCAGAACCACCAGTCATTTTGGAAAAATGTTGTTGCTGTTTCTCTGATCCATTGTCTTTTTCAGTGTGGCACAACTGTGTTTGCTGTGCACAATTCCCAACAAACTGATTGATGTGGAAGGCGAGCCAGGAAAATCTCTGCTCCACCCCATTTTGCGTGTTCCACTGTCCAAAATGTTCAATAACTGCCCAGATGGGGAATATATTTTTTCCTTTCTGTTCCTGTACATATTCCTTCTGCAATTTGCATTATTATTGGGTAGCTCGCACGCTATTGACTTCATTCTACAGCTTGTAACCCTTTACATAGTCTCCCGCCTACCGCATCGCTCTAGAAATGCCACCAGTGAATTCCTGCCATGAAACGCTCCTGCAAATGGGAACAAAGCGAGCAAAGGGATCCTTTGATTAATCCTTGCTACACACCCACCCACCTTGTTTTATCATCCGAATGAAATCTGCAAGCAGTCAACATGCTTGCGTGCAGCCCTGTGCTGTAATGACATTTGTATCATGTTCTGCTCTCGTTGCGGTATTGTATAACCATCACTGCTACAGCTTACGTCTTCATTGCTTCTTAGGTTACATGACCAACACTGAGATTAGTAACAGCTTTTAAAGGATGTCCACGTACTGGTCATTTATCACGCACACATTACACAAATAAATAAATAATGCACACATATACATCAACTTAATTGCTGCACATATAAGTACCTGATTTCACATAATGAATACTTCAAGGAAGCCTATACCCCAATAGATATTAATTACTGTGTCTGAAGCAGGGTCCTCACTTTTCTCCTAAACATGCTACATTCAGCGGGGTATTGGATTTATGCTGCTCGTCACCATGGTGCCTAAACACTTTGCTAAATCAAAAGCAAGAATGAAATCCCCAAAAGAAAGGACTTTTTTAATTTTTTTTTTTTTTTTTTTTTTTTTTTTTTTTGGCAGGGAGTGGAACAGGTAGCATAGTTTTGGAGTAAGACCCAAAGAAAGTTTCCTTTGCAGGTTTTATTTATATGATTTAATTTGTATTGTTTTGGTGTCAAGGGATAAAAGCATTGCAAGTATTATCTTTGGAGCAAAAAATTCTTCTGCCTGGGTAGACTTCTGGATAACTTGCATAAGTCTTAGTTTACACCAGTGTAACTAAAAGCTGATGATGATTTTTTTTCTGGTAGTGGTTTTGTGCCATCACCAAGAGCTGGGTTTCTCCCCAGGAGCGGTCCCTCCTCCCCGGGTTGGCCCAGGCAGCGCTGGTAACAGCACAGGTACCGACGCTTCCTCCCAGGAGGAAATTCCAACTTACATGGGGCCACCCGCAATTTCAGAGGAATTTTGTATGATTTAGGACCACTACAAATTTCTGGTCATGATCACAGTAAGCCTGAAGAGGATGCAGTCTTGCAGCCTGAAGGTGCATTAGGTATAATAGCCCCGCTTGTGTTTTACTCTGTTAAAAGGACACCATTATACTAAGTCCCTAGTAATTGCTAAACTGTTACACTTCAGCAAATTTCCATGAAAGATATACAAGTCCCCAGAGATGTTCTGGCACAGGAGTGTTAAGTGCAGCATCCTTATTTTTTAAGTAGGTGATTCTTTGCTACATAAATGTCCCAGGCTGCTGCATGCACAAAGGTAAGATGACCCTCCGGAGACATTAACAGGCTTTTTTACCTCCTCTGTGCCTTATCCACAGGCAGCCAGCATCCTACCTCCCCACTCCAGCCCCGCTTTGCTTATTTGTGTTTATGGTACACAAGGAGGTAGATAAACAAAAAGGAGTTTTAGACACTTTCTGTTCTTAGCTAAACCTTTTAGTTACACATTAGGGAACAGAAGTGTGGTATGACCCTCTGTTTATTTGTGGTTCTTTTAAGTGATGTCCAGAGACCTACATTTCATGGTTGTTTGAAAGTTTATATAACAGTGGGAAGCTGTTAAACAGCAGTTTACCTTCACTTTTTTTTTTTTCATCATGTGAAGGATTTGAAAATAACACTCATCCTACCATATTATTTTAGTCACTACTCAACGTTCCCCAGGTTTTCTTTTCCCCTAGAATTTATGTTTCCTGTAAGTAATGATAAGAGCATTCGAGTCAACAAATTTAAAATCTATTTAGTAACTATGTACTTTGAAATAGCCCTTGAAACTTCCACAAATAATTGCTGTTCAGCTGTCAGAAAAAAAAAAAAATTGTGATTAAAAAGAAAAATCTTCATTCTTCATGTTAGACCTATAAACAAGGCTAAAAGTACTTCCAAAAAAGAAATATTTTCTTCTTATATCCTTACATTCTATTGAGTAATACGTAATTCAATCTTTTAAATTAACTGGATATTTTTTTTAAATGTTCACAATGTTCTTGCATGTCTCCCAGTTCTTAAAGCTTTGTCATGTTCAAACACCTTTAGGATCTCTCTAACACTACACTGTATTCAGGATATAAGCTTTTCTTTCATATGTCTAAAATATCCCATTTTTCTTTGTATATTTTGACCCTAATTCTGTTTCCTTAAGAGTCAATGGTACTTTTGCTTTGCTGTAGGATCTGTTCCTTTTACTGCTTTATATAGCTGCAGCTCCTTCCAACAGAGAGCGCTTCTTTCATTAAGAAAAAAAAAGTAAAAAAAAAAAATCCAAATTAAATATATACTCTATTTACAAGCCAGGTCTTAATGCAGAGTCACTTTGGGATATTGGATATGTTGTTTTGCTTCAAATCATCTTAAACCTTCAAGCTAAGAAACATAAAACAACTTTAATGTAAATCACTAGGCATATAAATTTGGTTTTGACTGAAAAATAACTGTATAAAAATTGCCAAAATTTTAATGCAGAGTATGCATTATCTTGGCTCCTTACATCAGAATGAAAGAAACCCCACTTTTTAATTATGATTTTAAGTGTTTGGAAAATAATTTTAAACTTCAGCTTGAAAGACAAGCCAGTTTTGTTGGTTTTAAAATTATTTCTGTCCAGGAATTTTTCTGGGAGAACATAGATGGAATTCATAGTAAAATAAATTTAATATAATTCCATCATTTTTTTGGAAAGCTCACATGACACAGTCATATCCCATTAATTCACAGTGATCACTAGAAGGCCAACTGAAAACTACAGAATAATACAGGCTCAAGCCAAAAAATTTAAACGGTTCACTACACAAGACCTCACTTATTTTAAGTTTAAAAAAAAAAAGACATATTGTCTTCCCCTTGTTAACTTTGTGCAATAACTCTAATTTAAATGACCGTATTTTATAAAAACAATTACGCTTCAGGGTTATGAATTCTCACGGTATAACGTTATGTGTTTATATTTTTTTCTGGAACACTTCTGGATGCAGATTCAGACTCTGCTACAAACATGTAAAATATTCTGCACTGCAAGAAAATGCCTGAAACAAAATTTCTCTTCTAAAGTTGCTGAAAACTCCAGCGTTCCCGAAGACAAATTTGTCTTATTATCATTACTAGTATTTGTCAAGCTATTCCTTCTATTCTCTAACTCTTCCTAAAAGAAAACCTTGGTGAGTGACAGAACTGCAAATCCAATCAAATACCATGAAAACTGGCCGTAATAAACTTTGTTATAGTGAAACTCCACTTAGGGTGCAGCAAAATGAAAATCACGGAGCACATTTATGTTTTTTGAATGTGCACGTTACCGGTACGGAGCCACTTGAAACTGCTGACAGCCAAGGGTCTTGGGAGGGAAAACAGCCACACCGAACGTCTTAATAGGTAATGAGAATAATAATAGGGATTTCTGCAAACGGTCACCGGTACAGCTCTCAATAGAAAGTAAGCAGAGCGACCAACTGTAACTTTTGAATATTTAACCTAAGTTCGGCTCGTAGCTAAAAGACAGATGTGGTGTGAAAGCTCTAATTCACAGTTAATAACTTCCCCCTCCTCAAACATATACAAAGGGGAAAAAAAAAAAAAAGAGATTAAAAAGATATAAAGCCCTGTTTAGGCCAACAAGTTGTTAAATTTTTCGAGCAAGGACGATTTTCTAAGTACAATCATTTCCTCCAACAAGGTAACTCATGTAAACACCATCAGGGTCGTATTGTTTGTTCTGTGCTGCCAGATGGGGGATATAAACCATGCAGAAACAATTTCAGATTTCCACCCTGATTAGTTCATCTTGAATATTTTCACAGTGTGAATCTGGAAGTCAGAAGTTTACATAATGGTTATAAATTAGGGAGAAATCCTGCTGCCAAGAAAGTCACACTCAGGCAAACAAACTGTCTCCTTCCTAACATGTTTTAGGTGTTGCTTATCAAACACATTCTCAGCTGTAGGTGGAAAAAAAAAAAGAGCTTCGATGCCTCTCGTTCTTTGGATTACTGTTTTCCCATCGTGGGCTCTTCAGTCAAAGCGGTGATTTACCCGGTGGGGAGCTGACGCCTCTCCGCACCGTCCCCATCCCGCCCGGCAAGGGGGAGGCTTGCGGCAGCCTACAGCTCCCCCCGTGGGCCAGCAGAAAGCCCACAGCCTCGGAAAAACTTCAACGAGCTCTGAACAGCATCCTCGGCCAGTGGGAAATTTCACCGAGCAAAAACTTCCCCCCTTCCCCGAGTCCTTCACCCCACAGAGCTTTGCTACCAGGCAGCCCAAGGAGCGACCGGATCCTGCACCCCCTGAACCACTCGTGTCCCGACGAGCAGCTTTGGGGTGCGGGACACCGTCCAGCACGATGAGCTGCTTCAGAGCATGGCTTTTGCTGGTTTTTACAGTCATCCCAAAACATAAGCCTTAAAAAACAGTATTATCTTACAAAATCTCAACAGAATGCCAGTTCTCATTAGAATCGATGGTTGCTGTGGTTAAAAAGAAAATAAAAAGCACAGCGTAGCCGTAGCTAACAAATACCCGAGTAAGGTTTACGCAAAGGCAACTCTCAAGGCACAGGCAGATGGAGCAGGCAGAAGGTGAAGTTTACGCATTCTTTCCAATTGGCTCGGCTGAGTGATAAAGCCAGCAAAGCCCTTGCTTTTATTCAGCAATTATTTAGATTTAAAATTTTTCATGTGCCAGATATGCAGTTGAAATTTCTGGTTATTATAAGTTGGGGGGGGAAACTTCTGCCCTCTGATAGACGCGCAAGCTCAGCTTTCCTTTAGGATCATCTGGGTTAATGTACATATGTGTCAGGGCAGAGTTTAATATTATCTCCGTGGAACAGTGAACAACATTAGGTCAAACAAGCCGGTTTCATTCAAGCCGGTTTCATTTAATACTAAGCATGTGTAAGAAGAAATGTCAGAGTTCAGTTCCGCTGGCTCGTGATGTAAATCAGGAATCACCGAAGCCAGACACCTATCCTGATCTTATACCCGGTTTGCACTAGGATTACTCCACTGAAATAAATCAGTTCTTTACCAGGAATCTATCCTACTGACATATGAGCAGTTCATAAACTTTACGCAAACAAGGAACTCAAGCTATGCAGGTGAGTAAATTTATTTGTGTGGTTTAACTACTTGCTACAGTTACTTTTTTGTTGCTGCTGCTGAAGCATTTTCAGCTGAAAATGACTTTTCTTTTTAAAGGAATTTTTTGCAGGAAATACCTTTTTCTTTTCTTTTCTTTTCTTTTCTTTTCTTTTCTTTTCTTTTCTTTTCTTTTCTTTTCTTTTCTTTTCTTTTCTTTTCTTTTCCTCTCCTCTTTCCTTTTTCTTTCCTCTTTTCTTTTTTATTATTTTTCCTCTTTTCCCTTTTTCTTTTTCTTCTCCTCTTCACTGTACTCCCCTTCCCTTCCCTGGCACATTTGTAAAGACCTTATGAATGAAAAAAGTCCTCAAATAAATTTTTCAAAATTTTCTAACAAGATTACAGGTTTTGACTTGTTAGTGAAAATTCTGTGGGTTGTTTTTTTTAATGAGAAAGAAAATTAATGTTTCCCAGTTAGTTCATTTACCTACAGAAGCAGAGACAAGTTTTCCAGGAGGCAGAAGCGCAGATGGAGCCTTAGAGAGCGGCAGGCAGAATCCCACCCCAATTCATCTGTGGCATATTTGGTTGCATTTTGCTGGGCGGTAAGATCTGTGTTAACATCTCCGCTTAATATTTATTCTGCAAAACTTTCCGCTATGCTAAAGGACCTCAAATACTAAAACCATACATTAGGGAGGGTACGCTGTACTTTCAGATGAGTTTTCCGTGTTCGTGGTCAATACCTTGCTGATTTTTTTTTTTTTTTTTTTAAAATCTTCAGGTAAACTTACTTCTCTGGTACACATAAAAGACATAGTAGCTAGTGTAAACATATGCATGTATTTCCTTTTTCGAATATATATTTGTCTGTCTGAAAAAGACTAGAGAGAGGTATCTCACAGAACATTAGAGCTGATCATAAAAAATTTGTCCTTCAGGAGCTGTGATATCTAGAAAATTCCAGTAATTCTTAATGCATGCATTTAATGAAACATACATGCAATTTAGGATTGATTCTGGATCATATGGCACTTAGCTAGTTCACTGTGGATGGTAAAAATGTGAAATACCATACCTGTGTCTATTGCCTGTACTTGACAATGATGTGAAACAGAGTATGCCTGTACTGGGAACTCTGATACTTTCTTCTGATGTGATCTTTATATCTGTACTGAAGTGTGAGTAGTACCCCTGGGGCCGGGGGGGGGACACAGGCAGGCACCATCGGAACCCAGCATCGCTCCCGCCAGCAGACGCCTCACTGCCCGGGGGAATCGCAGCCCACGGGTGCCTGCTGTCCCCACGGAGTAGCTCGGGAACATGGCAGAGGTCCAAAGTCCAACTGAGCTGCAAGGTGAGCGGAACCCTGCTTGCAGACCCAAGCTGTAGCAGATGCTGTCTGCAAGGGCCACACCTCCTCTTGGATTATGTGTCCTCTATTTCATAGACTCATAGAATGGTTTGGGATGGAAGGGACTTTTAGAGGTCATCTAGTCCAACCCCCCTGCAGTGAGCAGGAACATCTGTGACTAGACCAGGTTGCTCAGGGCCCCGTCCAACCTGACCTTCCTACCTGCAAACCAAGGAAAACCCTACATACACCTAAGAGCATTCGGCCACCGAGGTCACTGTCCTTGACCAACGCCCGGTAAGTGTTGAGCCACAGCACTATTTGCTGCTGTGGTGCATAGAGAAGTCCTCACATGGGAGCAAGGCAGCATTTTGCAAAGGTATTGACTGCAGAAGGAGAAAGGGAAACCCAGGCACTGCTGGTGCCATTCATGTCTGTTCTGATTCAGTTGCACACAGTTTCAGTACTGTGTAAATTAAATGAGTTTAGAACAAGCAGCTTTCCAGAGGATAATGGGGTAGCCAGATTTCCCGAGAATATGTGCTAATACAAGTTATTTGTTGACATATCTAAGGGAATCTGCCTTCACATACAACTACAATGGCCTCAGCTTTTTTCATTACATACCGATGTGGCTCGACCAAAACTCAGGCCAAATGGGACAGACAATATTAAGCCTCCAGACTTTGGTCTGACATAGTTAACTGTGTAAATTTCTCATTTTCACATTGTCAAATATTTTCTTCGTCAAGTAAATGTCTAATGCACCCAGTAAGCACTATATGAAGTATAAATATTGCAAATGTAATTAGGACTTCTATAGATGATTTTAAACATAAGGCCTAAGTTGCTCACCCAGATTTCCTCACATCATTTCTCACATATATGGCAATACATTCAAGTGGATATGGAAATCTATTGCAGTAACATTGAAAAGGACATATTTTAGTGCTCACATATAAATGTACTCCCCCTGAGCTTTCTGCCCATAATATACAGAGTGCACCACCTGGACATTTCAGCCCTGAAGAAGATGACAGTACTTCAGCCTTTTCAAAACATCTCTGAACTATATCAGGAAACAGTCCTGGTTCTGCTCAGCTATGTGTTTCAGTCCTGCGGATAATACCTAGCTGGTCTATGAATGCTGATGAAATCACAATGTGTAGCATATACCATAACTGCAGGCGTTTGGATCAGCATATAAAATAACTGTTCTCAGAATATCTCCAAGCCTCACACTCTGCAAAGCACTGCCTTTCTCTTATAAACACAACTAACTCAAGGAAGAATGTATAAACTCTCCCTTCACTCAGCTTTGCCCTTCTCTCTTTAGGAAAAGAAGAATCTCAGCTTAATGCAGTTCTATCTTTGGTGATTATGCATCTACAGCCTTTCAAGAGACGGTTGTTCTCCCTCAGGCTCTTCTTTTACGTCCTAAAAACCCCACAGACCATGGCCAAATATTATCTAAATGCAAGCTTTCCTATCAAGGTGGAGAAAGGTATTCACCTGATTCCCAGCAATGATGTCTCTATAACCCACCTCTCATGCTAGGAACATCACGCTCTGGCCACAATGCTCTCCCAAAGGCACCGCAACAGGCTGAGCATTTGTCACATCCTATTTCTGGATTTCCTGGAGGCTGTCTGTCAGAATTACCCAGGCATGCAGTCAGCTTGTGCATAGGCATATGCATTCCAGGTAATGTTCATCTCTCCTCCTTACTACTTTTTTCTTCCTTTCTTTTCACTCAGGAAAGACCCATGCTACAAAAGAAAGTGTGTGGGCTACATGCAGATTATGACTATTGAGGACTTCTAGTGTTTTTGCCACTCACATGACTGAAAATTGAAAAGGGGAAGATTTTTTGAGTTTTCATTGAAATCTCAGGAGTGCCCTGTTTCTTTTTGTTTATAAGCTATTTTTTTTAAAATTAAAAAAAAAAAAAAAAAAAGGTGGTCGTATGTGCAGGTATCTTGTATCGTCTATACAACAGGGAGACCAAATCTTACTTACTCTTGTATTTCTTAATCTTTTTTTTTTTTTTTTCAGTGATGCATTTAATTTTATTTAAAGGAAAAAGAAGATGAAGAAGTGAAGGGGAAAAGAACTGCTGTGTTTGATAATTTCTCCATTTAAACCTTTGAAAGGCTTTGACATGAGCTGGGGAATGGAAGAATGGGTGGAAACCATTCCCAGGACTACTGCTTGCTGGGATCAATTTTCTGCAAGACTGGTTTCGTAGTGCCACGTCACATCAGATTATGGTTTGATTATTATATCTTTTCAACATTGAGAAAGAAAAGTATTTTGCTAATTTTTTCAAAGTATAATTTGCAAAAATATAACAGAATTCAGCAGGCACATTATTGAAAACCATAAAACCACAAGAACCAGGAACGTGTTCATAAGTGTGTTTCAATATGGCAGTCACTGCTATGCCAGGTTTCTCAAAGCTATTCATGTGTTTAATGGTCAGGTAAGAGTGAATTGGATGCTCCAAAAATCAGAGGTAGCCACCAAAGTGAAAACCTCCTTACAACTTTATCTACAGGCAGGAAAATACTGTTAAAATTACCAGCCATCACCACTAGCTTATGATGCCTTGTCCGAATGGCTGGAAAAACATCTTCTTCCTTTTCCTAAAAATAAAAAAAAAAACCCAAACCAAACCCCCCTGAAAATATTTTGAACTCAATGGAAAACAAAATAAAAAGTCTTAAGCTGAAACTGAAGGACATTTCTGCTCCCCATGTACCAAAAAAAATTAAAATTCAGTAAAGGGTTTGTTTTTAACATTGAGTACTCAACATTACAACACATAAGGAAATATTTTCTGAAAGTCAGAAACATCTGTAACTACAATTACAATGCCTATAGTGCGTTACAATGGCCAAGTTTAATTGGGAAACTCACTGTACGAGACACATAAAACAGAATCATAACAGGCTTCTTCAATCAACGACGTCTATTCCAATCCTCTTCATCAAAGACATGGGCAATTCCCTGGCTGACAGCAGCAGGACTGGGTTTGTAGCTGATAAGCCACAAGATAACGCACCAGAGGAGCGGGCTCTGGACTAAGCAGACATTAATTGTTGGCTCCGAGGAGTCACGGGCAGGGATGCTGCCTTGAGAGACATCAGTTCTGTGGTTGCAGCTGGGATTGGGGGGGCAAGTAGTTTTAGCTCATTTAACAGCTCCATCTCTGTAATTGCTTGTGGGGGTGATTTGAGAGCATCAAGGTCTGCTCAAACTCAGCATTCCTCACCAACACCCTCCAACTGCCAAAAGTGGAAGATGGGAGAGGGACCACACATAGCCACGTCTCCTGCCTGTTAACAATTAAAATCTGCTTGAAAAAAATTAACAATGAAAACTCCTAGCTATGTCATATTCATTCCCTCACACATGAATTACGAGGTGAGCCCTTACTTACGCACATATTTTTGATATCACACTTCCCACACTGTAATATAGTCTCCTTTTCGTATTTATTCAATGGAGGCCGGCTGGCAGCAAATGGTAGACTTTGGATTTTCATGAATATGTTATATGCGCATAAATTGGGTATGGTTGGAGGAAGAGAGGCACATGAATAACTAAGAAATTGAAACAAGTAATAGCCATGATATCATTCTTGCCTTCTCACAGCATGCTGAAAAGGGGGTTGGCTGAATCACCTGTACCCTGTAGCTGCTCGCAAATGTAGATGCTGCAAATGGAAATTGAATTAATAGCTCTTGGTAGCTCCTTAGATTTCCCTGTCTGTCCTCTAAGTAAAGGACTGTCTGCCCATCATGACCATGATGCCTTGGGCAAAAAAATTCCACAGAGTAGGAAACAGCAGCAAGAGCACAGTCTTGCAAGTAGTGACTAAAGCAGAGGTTCCCAGTGCCGTCTGTCAGGCCCACGTCAGCATGGTTCAGGGTGGTGCCACGTAATGGCATCCATCAGGCTCCGGGCACCTTCCGGCGCTCTGAGGATTTTCAGCAGAGCAGGTTGCCTCATGCTCCCTTCCTGCTCAATGGGTAAAAGTAGGTACATGGGTACCATGTGGCTCATTTAACAAGTAGACATAAAAATGGGTCAGATTTTTCCCGTCATAACTGCACCTCTTTTATCTCCATTGGCTATGAAGGAGACCCAGTACAACTACCTCAGATGCAGGTACCTACACTGTAAACAGAAAATTAGGAGAGATCAGTTCCACCCAAACTAGGAAATGCAAACTAGGAAATAAGCTTGGGGTTTTTTACAAAGTCCCAATAATACCTCTTCCTACTTACTTTTTTTTTATTCAAAACACAGGCATTAAAAATGAAGATAGAATACACTGTGGTGTGCTGACGTGTTTGTGAAAAGAACAAGGGTTTTGGTTTTGATGTGGAAGAGCCATTTTGAGGAATTTCTGGACTGACAGGAAGTTTCACAAATGGGGTTTTTTACAAAGTCCCAATAATACCTCTTTCTACTTACTTTTTTTTTTATTCAAAACATAGGCATTAAAAATGAAGATAGAATACACCGTGGTGTGCTGACGCGTTTGTGAAAAGAACAAGGGGTTTGGTTTTGATGTGGAAGAGGAAGTTTCACAAGATGGAAGGGAAGAAAATAACTGGAATAAAAACATAGAGGAAAAGTAAACTGATTCACAAATAACCATAACTAGGAAACCTTTAGATGCCCAACAATGTAGGTCAGATCATCAACTATTGTTTATTGGTGGAGTTTCTTGACTTAGAATCATAGAATCGTTTAGGCTGGAAAAGACCTTTAAGATTATCAAGTCCAACCGTTAACCTAACATTGCCATCCCACCACTAAACCATGGCCCTAAGTGCCTCGTCTGCCTGTCTTTTAAATACATCCAGGGATGGGGACTTGACCACTTCCCTGGGCAGCCCATTCCAATGCTTGACATCGCTTTCTGTGAAAAAATTTTTCCTAATGTCCAATCTAAACCTGCCCTGGTGCAACTTGAGTCCATTTCCCCTCACCCTATCGTCCGTTACCAGGGAGAAGAGACCAACACCCCCCTTGCTACAGCCTCCTTTCAGGCAGTTATAGAAGGCGATAGGGTCTCCCCTCAGCCTCCTCTTCTCCAGTCTAAACAACCCCAGTTCCCTCAGCTGCTCCTCATCAGACTTGTGCTCCAGACCCCTCACCAGCTTTGTGGCTCTCCTCTGGACATGCTCCAGCAATGCAACGTCTTCCTTGTAGTGAGGGGCCCAAAACTGAACACAGTATTCGAGGTGCGGCCTCACCAGCACCGAGTACAGGGGCACGATCACTTCCCTGCTCCTGCTGGTCACACTGTTTCTGATACATGCCAGGATGCCTTTGGCCCTCTTGGCCACCTGGGCACACTGCTGGCTCATATTCAGCCAGCTGTTAACCACTATCCCCACGTCCTTTTCCACCAGGCAGCTTTCCAGCCCCTCTCCCCCACGCCTGTAGCATTGCATGGGGTTGTTGTGACCCAAGTGCAGGACCCATCACTTGACCTTGTTGAGTCTCATACAGTTGGCCTCAGCCCATCGATCCAGCCTGTCCAGATGCCTCTTGTAGAGCCTTCCTCCCCTTGAGCAGATCAACACTACCACCCATTTTGGTGTCATCTGCAAACTTACTGAGGGCACACTCAACCCCCTCATCAAGGTCATTGATAAAATTTTCACCTCCACAGTTTCTGGAGAATTTGCTCCTGCTAAGCACTAGTTGTGCTGTTGCTCGGGGCAGTTTGTGCCCTGGCCATGGTGGCAGGGGTGCAGCAGCATCACCAGGTGGCACTGTCACAGCTTCTGCTGAGCCGTGCTGAGGGTCTTGCATACGGAGCTTTTGCAAGTAGCAGAAATATCAGTTCCAGTCTTAACCTATTAATCATATTTAGCATATAGGATTTGGGCTTCTTGATTTTTTTTTTTTTTTTTTTTTTTTGGGGGGGGGGTCCTACGAGTCCCACATTGATGTTTGGGTTGAAATTCTTGATGGCAAAGATTTGTGGCAGTGCTATTTGTGACAAGCCCCTGTCAAGACTGATTTATATGGTAAAATTAAACAAGCAACATTAAAAATAAACCCTGATGTGCCTTGCTAATTTCTTCTATGTAAGAAATGATGTATTAAGGCCTGAAATCTGCTGCCTCTCAACAGACGGGCCACATTATCGCAGTGCTCTCTGTCAATAGATTTATGAACTTTCATGGATTTGGAAACAGCCATTTCCAAGCTACATATATATATTGGGGGAAGAAAAAAAACCCTTCTCTTTAAGTGGATAAAGACTGGAGAACAGTCAGAAAATAACAAGGCTTAATACTGTTTGGAGAGATACCTCAGGTTTTAGAAGCTTGTGACTGAATCTGTGGCATTAGACTGCATATCTTGTGACAGCATCTTTTGTTGAGAAATCTTTGGGTATTTTCTCCTTCTGGTCATGGTTCAGTATGTTGAAGACACTGCTGCATACCTTCTTAACCAGAATAAGGAGTACGGAGGAAAGAAAGAAAAAAATTACTACATCATTTTTAACATCAAATTCTTTCAAACTAAAGGTTTCCTTTAAATTTTCTAAAGGTCCAAGTGTTTGAGCCTGTTCCTCCATTTTCAGATATAATTCTGGAAAGAAATGAACTATTTCTCTGGAGGTGAAAATGTTTTTCAGCATTTTCAAAATGCATTTTCAACCACTGCAGTAGTATGTATTGTGTTGTTTATTCATGTCAAGTTGGCCACATAGCTCTCAGGTACAGTATCCAGATGCTCCTAGCTGCATTTCTAGACTTCTGCTCCGGTTCTCGTGTCACCTGCTGAAAGAAAACGCTCAGACAGTCTGAGGACTGAGCAGCCGCTTCTTTGAAGCAGTTACCAGCGCAGCTTCTGACTCCAGTCCTCTGCCAGCACACATTCAACCAGCCTGCAGACATCAGTAGCTGGCTTTCCCCCACTCCGAGGCTTCAAATTAAATTGCTGTTGAGACTCCATGACATAAATTAAGAACAGAAAAACCAGTTTTAAGCTTACAGCTCTGAAGAAATCACCAAACGAGTTCTATTTTGGCAGCCTGCTGCTCACAACTCAGAAAATACGACAGCAAAGCAAATCACATGTCCAGCGTGTGTTTTATAACCCTGCGCAGACTAAGCCATCTTGTAGGCACATGCTTGACTATTTTTAGTGGCTGTGCTCCCGCAAATATGGCAAAGTCCTTTAGCATTGGCGAGTCACTAGGGGCTACTTGAAAAGTAGCAAGAGATGTCAGTCGCTGGAATTTTGACTGAAAATAATAATACCTGGATTTCAGATTTGCTGCACAGATTTGCCAAAGTGCAAATGAAGTCAGCTCTGGCAATGTGACGATTCGCTGATTACTGCCTCCAGCCACAAAAGCGCAGGATCTGACTGTATTTTATTTTCATCACCATTGCTACGGCATCATTTTAAAGGTACAGGACTGCTTGTGGGAACGTCAGTTTTCCAGGGTGTCCATCTGGGAATCAAACATTTCTTCTTCGGTTCCAAGCAGGCACTGTGGCATGTCCAGAGGACCTATAACTGACACGGCCCATTAGTCATAGAAACATCCCACTAAAATTAGCGGCAGCTTTTCATCTTTATGGGCCTCATGCCTCGGTCCATATGTAGAACATACAAAATGGATTTTTCTTTTCTTGGCATGTAACCCCGTCTTTCCGGTACTTTGGTTCCAGACCTTCATGAGCAATGCAGGTGGCTTTTGTTGCTCCACAGCTCATATTCTTGACAGTTACTGCATCCACACAATACTTCTGGATTCAGCCAGGCTGAAACATTCTCACAAACAGTTACTTAAGATTACCAGCATTAGCACATAAATATAATAGTAATTAATAACACTTTGGCTTCTTGAAGATCCCCTGTGCTGCTCTGTTGGCTCTTTTTCAAAAGCACCTAAAAAGCCAGCAGCAAGGGCTCCCCCTGCCCCCATCTTGTTTTCAAACTTTGCGTGGTTTGTTTTTAAGGTGTGCAACAGAGGCACAGGGATAAGCTACTGTGATTTTCACTTTCAGAGCCCAAGGTTTTCATTACTCCCTCACATTTGGGACTGCATCTATTTATTCATCTGTTGGGTCCCAGCCGGAGACAGTTCAGACCTGATTTTCGGAGGTGTTGGGCAATTAACAGCTTCCATGTGAGCCAAGGGGAACTGCGACCGTGCAGTACTGTGCTGGAGGTGGCTTCTGGTTTTTTGAAGAGAACACGCTGTAAGAGAAGCCATTTCAACCGTTTACCTCGCATCCTTATTCTGAGTCTAAATTTATAGCAAATAGGGACTTGAACTACTTCTGTGTCATTTACAGCCTTTATGAAATGAGTAAGGGACCCAAACTGATTTTTGACACCATTTATGTATATCAAAAAGAAAATCTAAGACTTCTCAACCCTACCCTCCTGCTGGAGTTTCTTGTTTGCTGCCCTAACATATGAGTCAAGCACTGAAGTAAGATTCTCCTTTTCTCGTGAAATAGTTACTTCGAAGCAGGGATCAGGTTGCCAGTGAGACCTTTTCAACACCATTGCTTTACCTGGCACACAGGATTTTATTTTCCAGTGCTGTCAATATACAAGTCTTCCATAGCATTTTACCTGTTCAGAAAAGACAACAGTATGCCAGATTGCCCTATTTGAAGTCCCCAAGCTTGTATTTCCCATTAAAAAAGAATAACATAAATAAGTTAACTGCCTGGATAAAACTCAGAAGAATACTCGGAGCTGACTAATAGCACGGGTAGCACTTTTGTACCATACTGTGCACCATATTGCAATGCAAACAACGGTTGTTCCAGTCCAGAAATAGAAAAGGTGATTCATTTTGGTTTGGAATGAAACAGCAGTGTGTCTTGGTGTTACTAGTAAAAGCCTTTAGGGTTTTGCTCCCCGCAGGCTTCATTGCAGTAATCGGCAGCGCTTCTGTTAGCTCATTATCAGCATCGCTGGCAGCGCAGGAGGGAGAATTGGTTGCACATTCGGATTATTATTGTCATTGTAACACTTTGTATTAAGAGTGCTTTAACAAAGGATTTACAAGCCACATTCGAGAGAGTGCATCAATAGAAGCTGTTACAGAATCGTACTGTTACTATAAGGACTGATTAGCCTTTTATTGACACCCTGTGAAAAATTTACTAACCACCCATTAACTGTTTGTAAATGGAGCTGAAGTATTCAGAAGAACATGAGGGACCATTTTGAGGATTTAATCTGGCTTCCCGCAGATTGCAGGTCACAGCATCTTGCCAGCGGAGTCCTGCAGTGAGCCAGCAGTTTCTGGATGAACTACTGCATCTTTCCTAGAAAACCACGCATTTTGGACCTGAAGTTCTCAAGAATCCTTAATTACTCAATACTTCAACTTGTAAAAAACAGTATTCATGCAGTTCCAGATTTCAGTTACTGAATAATTTGCTAGAGTAAAGATCCTTCCACTAATGCAAGCTTCCCCCCTTCTCTCTCACTCTTTCTTTCCCTTGATCTATGTTCTATATAAAGTAAAAACCATTACTTAATATTTTGGTAGAACTTAACGTTACTTAATAAGTTTTGGTAGAATCTGAGCTCCGTCCAAGCTAGGGATCAGTCATGCTGATGAGCAAATGCTAACACATCCTTCCAAAAATTACATAGGCAACACCTAACAGATGGATACAAAATGTAATGACTCGGAGGAGGCTGGCCACAGAGAATGGAGTAAAGAAGTAATGGGACACGTGCAGCTCTTAGCCACTTACATGCCAGCGTGAGGCATCTCCCCAGAGCTGCACCTGCAGGGGTATATGCCTTTGCAGAACCCTCTGGAAAAGGTCTCCCTCTCTGAGAGGGAGATGGTGGCCAGGGTGCCTCCTACAGGTTGTTTGAGATAGTGAATGAAAAAGAAAACTAAGCTAAAATAACAAAAACTGAAGACAAATTCTCCCCATACCATGTTACAGCATGCATGGAATCACTGTACTTCAATGGTGTGGCAGACAATAAACAATGTGAGCTTGACCGTATCACTACTGTTCGTATTCATGGGTGTGGCAGACAATAAACAATGTGAGCTTGACCCGTATCACTACTGTTCCTATATTCATAAGCTTTGCATCTGATCCTACGTTTCTTTGAGACCACTCCGCCTTTGCCACTCTCTCCTGAGCTTCCCTTCAGCAAACTGCCTTTGCAGAGCTTTTCAGAGCACACAGAGTGACTTGGTATAGAAACCCCAGGGTCCTCTTCAGGCTCATAAAAGAATTTGGATCTCCTCTTGTTTTTCTTGAATAAATGCAACACATTCTTCCTATTTTTTTCCCAAGGTGTTTAGAAACGGTAAAGCTGGGAAGTGAGGCATGCTGGCAGGCCAGATCAAGGCAGTGTGCTTACTGCAGGGATATTCTCCCACCAGCTGGTTCTGCTTCCCTGTAATTTGTTCAGGATTTGCGTCAGGACCTCTGAGTTCACCTTCTGCAAAATATTTATTAATTCTCTTTTTTTCTCTCTCTGAGAGAAATGTTCCCCATTCCCTCTCTTTTTTAGAAGAGAATAATTTGCCACTGGATTGGAAACAAATTAGTACCATGTTGGCAGGGCAGGTCTGCTTGTTTCCCAGACACATTCCTTGTATTTGCTAATTCTTTTCATCATGAAAATGGGAGAAGAGGTGAAATCATATGTATTCAAGGAGCTCCTTTCATAGAGGTAGATCTGAAAAGAAGTGAGGATTCATCCTCCATAGTTATAAATGCGATCTGTTCCCACTGGCTACAGTACACCCCAGACATCATAACGTTGGTGGCTCTTTGGAAGATTCATGGTTTAAACCAGAACTGACAGGTTGTTTAAAAAATCGTCTTAATTGAAAGATACTGTTGGATCTCCATATTACCATTTATGTATATCTGCCTAACTCCTTGTCTCTTGTAAATGTTAGACTATTTACCCTGGTCATTAGAATAATTTTTTTGCTATGATGTCCCTAGGACATAAAGAGATTCTGAAAGACTTTCCTGACGTGGGGAAGCTGTGGTATAAGGCTAACAAGTGATGCAAATCACAAACAAAGCCTGTTGTTGAAATAAGTATTACACGCATTATTTTCACCCCTTTTTAGAAAAACAAAGTTCAGATCTTTCTCTTTAACACATTTTGAGAGTAACCCTAAATCTAATGTAAAATGTAAAAAAAAAAAAAAAACCTAAGCTAAATGAAGTATTTTAAGTCAAGCAGTGTGTTTAATTTGATCAGAATTGAAATATCTTTTCTTTCATTTTCATTTTGGCAAAACCAACAAAAAAGTCATTTTGGGTTGACCTGAAACAATTTTTTTTTCTTAGTTTAGCCAGAGAGTGGAAAGATTAGTTATTTAAACAGCAGTACTCCTAAATTCAAATACTGTGCCATTTCCAGCAGGCTCTCCTTCCTGCCTTAAATGAGCTTTTCATCCTTATATATACGTTTATAACAACTGATGAGAGAAATATTGAGTAATCACATAGATCGCAGTCGAAGTTTCAAAATTCCTTTAACTATTTGGCCTTCCTTTCTTGGAAGGGGATCCCATGTGTGTGTAACTTATTCATCATTCCAGTTTATAATGTGATCTTTTTGTTCTTGATTGTGACTATTTGTTGTTTTAAAAATAAAACATTTCCATATTAATTTGCTCCATCTCTTGCTTTGTGGGACATAATTTACAGCGATGTTCCTGGCCCTAAACGAAGCAGGTTAGCTTACAGTAGGAAGAACTGTTGGAAAAAGTACAATGAGTTGTCCCCAGAATAAACAAACTTTACTTTTCAATTTTGGTTCTGCCAATGGCTGTTTGATACTGAATATATAGGAGCGGGATGCTTGCTGACCATCCCACAGATGTCTAATGTTTCAGTCATGTCGAACAAATCACTTTGGCTCGGTTGGCTCACAGAGAAGTAAATAGTCTTTTTCTGATTCATCTTCCAAGAAGTAAATAGTTTTTTTCTGATTCATCTTCTAAGCAGTAAATAGTCTTTTTCTGATTCATCTTCTGAAGAGATACTACTTTGGAGAAGCTATTTATGAACCTGGGTGCACTGAGCGCTCTGTTCTTTTAAATTCCTTCCCCATTTTTCTACTTATAACACCTTTTCTGACATAAGCATGTGCAGCATAAACCTGGTGTCATGTGTTATAGGGTAGAAAATCTGAAATGCTAAACACACTAGCGCTCTTTGGGTAACACCTACAATCATAATGAAGTGTTTCCTGGCACGCTGCACGCTGTACCTTAAATCACTTTTATATTGAGCTCTGTAAGCGTTAGGTCTTTTCCCAGTTTCACCTCTACATTAGTGCCTGAGGAAAGGGAGCCAGGCCATGGTAGGCAGCCCCTCCCAGGGGCAGTGGGGCTGGTGGGGGTGGTTGCCACCATCAGCTTCAGCAGTTTGTGGTGTTCAGCTGAACTCTCCCAGCGGGCACTGCCTGATGTCAGGACAGGAGCATCAGCTCTGCCAGCAGAGCTGCAGATGGGAGCCTCCTGGCTGGAGCCAAGGAAGGAGGAATCAGGAGAGTGGATGGCAGAACTGTCTTTTACACCAGCACAGCAGGCTCTGAGAAGAAGGGATTTGTCCAGAGCTTAGCACTAAAACCCCAGTTCAGCACCATATTTAAGTCTGTGCCCCGCTCTTAACATGTAAGGCGCTCCTTTAACGTCAGTGGGATTTCTCACATTGTTAAAATGGGTATGGACTTCAGAGGCTAATGGGGAAGGTTTGCAATTTTTTAAAGGACAGAGAATGCTTAGAGAGACACAATAAAATAAAAAACAAAAAAAAATGGAAAAACCAAAAATGATAACACAGGGAAGAAAATCATACAAACAGTAATTAACCAAGAAATCAATAATTCTGACAGAAACCTTGGAAACATAATGCACATTAGATATAACATGAGCCTGAAATGTATTGGAAACACTGCAAGTGACTAAAATATGTTAGAAACACCTCAGTTGGGGAGATAATACTCTTTTTCCTTGATTATGTTGGAACTAAATGTGACAACTGTGTATTTTCATTGGCCGTGATGATCTTTGTTTTCCAACTTTTTACATTTGCTGACTGCTAAACATTTTCCTAAACAGCCTGACCATCTGATAGCCCTGACCACCTACAGACCATAGCTCCTATTCAAGCTAGATTGCATATAATCTTTTCTTTGTTAGAAATTACCAAATTACAAGAAAGTTACTGGCCTTAGGAGGAAGACGGAAAGACCTAAACGTGTATCGCAAGGCAGTATGAGGTGGGGAGATATTATCAGATATTATTACAGGTGTTATCGAGGTTTCTTTCTGTAGATTTATGATGGTGCATTTATCAACAATTAAATGTATCTGCCATTTTATTACCATTAAACTATTAATTTTATTATTGATTTAGTAGTGTGAGAACAATCATTCTGCAACTGTGCAGATAGTATTCATTTTTGCTGCTCTGAATAATTCAATAATGCTGGAAAAGGTTGTTTCACTATTGCAGCTCTAGGAACTACTTGTCTCTGCCTCCTCAACCTCATGTAACTGATTTAAAACAAATGGACTTTAGTATCAGGATTGCGCTGCCAAGCAACAGCAAACTAGCAAGAGCTAGAGGTTAATCAGGCCCACAGTCCCCTGTGCTGGGGACAAAAGCAAGTCTACAAGATTTTGCAAGAATGTAGGCAAAGAAAGGGAATATCCATCCAGAAAAAAAATGTGTATAATGGGGTACTTAGAAAATAGCAATTATTTAATTGCTATTAATTATTAAATATTTTATTAACTTAAAAAATAAGCTGTGGCTAGGAGAAAACTTATATATGTTTAATTAAAATAGTTTTTAAAGACTTTGAATTAAGCAGGAGTATACACAAACATTTGATTTCTTCCTTTGATTTCAGTGGCTTCCATTCATTTCTCACAGAAATGTGCTCAAGTCACTGGTGTAAGCTGCAGTGAGGTGAGCTAGGGTGTGGACTTCTGGATGATCAACCACTGCACCCATGGGTGCCCTTGTTCTACAGCTAACGTAAGTAACTTACTTGACCTTGGGTATCTAGGCTGGATGTCTGTATATGCCAGCTGAAATGAATGAAAAAACAGGTCCACGGCTAAAAAAAAGCAGTTGCACAGGATTTGAAATTATTAGATTAAATCAGTTTATATTTATTGCAGATGCTACATTTTAGGGTAAACAAGCCTTTAGGATTGAGCTCAAAAAAGCTCCCTCACTGACAAAAAGATTCTATAGACTTATTTATGGAATAATCTTCAAAATAACATCCATCGTCGTGCACACTTCTTTGGAACCTTTAACCTCATCAAAATCAAAATAAGAGGAGGCCAATCTGTGGAGAAAAATCCAGCACAGGCCAGAAGATACACTAGATAGAGTAGTATTTTTCCATTATTTGCATCTGCTGTGAGTATGAGTGAACCACTGAATATATCCTTCATTTGCTTAATTTAAGAACATCTCTGTCTTTTTTAAAGACAACTTCTAAAGCGAACCTTTGTCATTCTGCATATCTTCTGATTTATGCTCATTTAAACCAGGGACATTCTCAGACAGCTTGGCACAGATAACCAAATATTATTTGGTTATTTATTATCACTGTGGCTTCAGTTTCTTCTCTGAAATGATTTGGATTTTTTCCCTGAAAAATGATCATTTCTCACCTTATCCATTATCCACTCAGTTCTTGTGTGAGCTCCAGTGAGGATGCATATTTCTTCTCAAGGTTTTCTGAAAGCTCCAGCTGAAGAATCCTGTAACTGGAGTTATTTTTATTACCTTAACACTCTCTTCTTCAAGCTGTATCTCTCCAAAGAAAAGCCTAAGGCTATTCTAACAAACCAGAAGATCCTGACCCTTTAAAAATCACTTCTGATCTTGGAGCAGAGCTTCCATGTTTCACAAGAATACAGCCTTCTCTCCCAATCTATTTTGGATTTTTTTACAATCCCCATGTTAGCCAGAAAGTCTCTGAAGCTCAGCTCCTACCAGAACAGTTTTATACCTTATACCTTTGACAGGAACTGCTGGCATTCGCCTGCAGGAAGCTGACATGTGATTTAGGAGGGGATAAAACATGTACATGTTTGTTACTTGAATTTTACAGCTCTGCAGGGAATGAAAATCTTTTTCACAAAGGATTTAAAACCTTGGCTTTGTTCCCCACTTGAAAATTTCAAAAATTCTCTGAAGGGAAATTGCAAGATGAAATTAATTTGGGGTCAATTGAAAGGTTTCAGTTTGACCAAACCCAAAATCCTTTTAATTTTGATTTTCATATTTATTTTTTACATTACATTATAATATACAGAACAGCATAAAATATGAGATGCTAGTCCTAATGCTTTAAAGAAAGTCTTGAACATATGGCCCAAATGTAACTGATACATTGATGTCTAGCTGAGTTTATGGAAACCCTAAAACAACAACTGTGGGAGACGTGAAAGGAGCTATTCATCCTGAGTTGTGTCCAGGAGTGATATTTAATAACAATAATATTTAAAATAGTTTATCAAAGAGCATTAGAAAAAGAACAGGAGAAAAGGGTATGATACAGGAAGAACCAGGTATTGTAAGAGACAGCTTGCTTTGGCACCAGGAATAAACTATATTTGCTAAAAATACATTTTGTTATAACTATAAATGTTCTTATATCCTTACACCCTTATATTCTTGTAAAGTCAAGAAGAATCAAACCTTCATCAGCAATGAAGCTCTGCTAAGGAGAAGTATAGTCTCAAGAGCTGAATTATTTGGAATCACCAAAACCAGCACTGGTTTAATGTGCAGTCGTACCTAAGCATTTGCACTGAGTGGTAAAATGTTTTGGTGTATCATTTACTGAAACCTATTCTATCAGAGGAGCTTTCCATCCCCTCCATCACCACCACATTACCACTACTTCCATGAACATGAAGGACAGGAAGGTAATCAGGAACAGTCAACATCAGCAGATCACACTCCACCTTCCCAACTGCTTTTGATGAAGAAATGAGTGTCTGTGCAGATAACAAGTAATACTCTCTGACTTCTGTAAAAACTGTTGACACCATCCCCCACAGTATTCTCATGTGTAGGCTGAGGAAATCTGGACTGAACAAACTGTCTGCAAGATGGGTTGAAAACTGGCCAAAGCACCTCATTCTAATTAGTGGCTCAGCATCAAATTGGCAGCCAGCAACAAGCAGAGCAACCCAGGAGCTGATACTATTATCGGCACAGTTCAGTATCTTTATCGATAACCTGGGTGGTGAGACAGAATCCACCCTTGTCAAATGTGTGGACAATACTTAATGAAACAGAGAAGGCAGGGTTTGATACGCTCTACAACAGTGGAGTTTGAAGTCAAAGGGACTCCAAGAAACTTGAGGATCAGGCTAACAGAAATCTCATGAAGTTCAACAAGGAGAAGTGCAAAGGTTTGCACCTGGAACAGAGTAAACTCAAGTCAGGGAGTCAATTATCTGAACAGCAGCCTTGTTGAAAAGGAACTTGGGCATCTAGGGAACACCAGTTAGACTAATCACCACCAGGGTGCTCATCGCAAGTACAGGGAACTGCATAATGGGTTACATTTTGAGTGTCGCCAAAGGAAGGAGGGCAGTTACTCCACTGTTCAGCAGTGATGTAGAGGCAAAGGGTTGATTTAACAGCAGCCTATAACTATTTGAAGGATAGTTATAAAGGCAATGGGGCCAAACTATTCTTAGGCTTAGCAGATGATTTAACAAGGGGCAAGAGCAAAATGTTGCAGCTTGGGATGTTCACCTTGGATATTAGGAGAAAATCCTTCAATAGGAGACTAGCGCAACACTGGAACCCAGATCCAAGTGTAAGGTCTGTCCTCAGAGGTTTTCAAGATTCAGCTAGGCTTAGCCTCTTCTGGTCTGACCTACTTCTTATAGTCCTGCTTGAATCAAGATATTGTTCTAGATGACCTCCAGAGATCCCTTCTACTTTCTGTTTCCTTGATTCTGTGATTTACTGTTTTTCTTTCCCCTTTCTTCCTTTTCCTTTTCCTCCCCTTCCCTCCCCTCCCTTCAACATCTTAGAAAGGTCAAATTAAAATTCAGAAAAATTCCTCTTAGAATATGAAGCTATGTAAAAATGACCTCAGTATACTCCTAAAAATAGGCAGGGATCTTTGAAGGATCTTTGAAAGTGTAATTTGAAAATAGCAGGACTACACAGGATTGTGTAGTTAATCACCAAGCTAATGTGACTTGCAAAACTTTTATTGCTTAAGACAATACATACCAGACAATGGATTTCACTTGATTGTTATATCCAAAATCCTTTACAGCAATGACAATGAACAGTCTAAATCCCTCCCTCCCTGCCTTCCTCCCTTCCTCTCTTCCTCCCTTCTTCCCTTCCTCCCTTCCATCTGTAGATTCAGTAAAATAATGAAAAGGACACTGCCCATGGGATGCTATTTCCTGGGCAAGGTCTTTACTCATCAGTCCAGTATGCAAAGAATGGGAATCTCCATAACAAACTGGGAATGAATTCAGCAGGCTGAAGTCCTTCAGGCACTCACTGGCTTGTGAGAGAAGGTAGTGGAGTACACAGTCTGGCCAAAATCTGGAATTTAGGTGCCAATATCCTAACTCAATCCAAATTTGTACATAATTTGGGTATGACTACAGACAGACTACACTGTCCTTTTCTCTGATTATAGAGGCATTTCTGTTATGAAAAAAAAAAAAAAAAGAAAAAAAGTGATGTCAATCCTGCTGAGATAACATCCTATCATCTCAATTCAATTCACTTCTAGTGAAACTCCACTGACTGGACAAATATGACCACATTAGCCAAAATTCAGTGACTTCCCAGAAACACAACTTCACACAACCTTGTGTCTCAGACTCAGGGAGCAGTTCAGTGTTACTTTTTAAGATACATATACGATAAAATTAATGTGGTGGGAAACACAACCTACATATGATTTCCCAAGTAGACAGATAATAAACAATACAGTGAAACAAGAACCACCCGAGAAGTTTGCTCAAACAGGGAATTGGAAGTTGTTAACACAGAGATTCTGAAAATGGGCAGTTCTGGCCTCTGGAGAGACTTTTTTCAGTCTGTGTGGCCCTTGGAATATTTTCATCCAAGAGGAGTTCCCTTGGATGAGATCCTTGGAAAATATTTCCCTTTGATCTCTGGTGTATTACTCCTCTTTTGCAGCCAGCCAAAGTTTAAAACTAACTTGACTCCCCTTTAACTGATACAACTTCTACAGTCAGATACAGAATCAACGTAGCAGGCATCAGAAAGACCCTGAGAAGCACTGCAAATAGTCAAAATGCCACATGTGTTGGGCAGTGGTAAGATGAAAATTTTGGAGACATCCTGAAGAGGCTTGCCTCATCAGCACCAGCTGCTTAGAAAGATGTGGGTGAAGGAGAGAATCATCAACTTGTGGAGAACTCACAGTTGCACAGGAGACAATGCAACCAGGTCAACTCATACCACCTGAGAACCTGGGCCCTAAAGACTGAAATCATAACAATAGCCCTAAAAATAAGTTCCCACAAACCGGCCTACTCGTCAGCACTGTTTCTTGCCTTATTGAAGCTGGAGATCTGCTACTAATACAGGCTTCTCTGCCCTAAATCATTTATTTTGGCAGCTCATAAAATATGGAAACTCTAACACTCAATATTCCCCACTCTCTCATGATTACTGTTCAGGGACAGACTCTTTATATCAAACAGAAACTTAAAGATTGTGGCATGTTATCAAAACCATAATGGAATCTTGTGCAAGCACAGTAATCAGAGAGGGCTATTTGTCAAGACGTACTGTAGAGAAAAACAAAATCCCACAGTAGAAACAGGAGTGCTTGCTTTGCCGAGAGATACTGTGAAAATGAAATGAGGCTCTTTTTTCCTCCTCTTTAATCAAAACTCAGTATGAAAACAAAAACGTTACCAAATAACTTTTGCTGATAAAAAAAAAGTTGGCCGGAAAGGAGCAGTGCATAATTTATACAGAAATAACATTAAAAAGAGGATTGTTCACATAGATATTTTTGAGTGTGTGATCAGAAAATTTGGCCCTGGGGGGAGCTCATGTTACTGCCACTACTGGGTTGAGGCTGGATTTGACTCTCTCCGTGAGACAGACAAAACCTGGGAAGTTGCACAGGGAATGAAGGTGCGGGCAGATCTGATATTACTTAGGAGGTCCCTAGTGAGGGCATGCCTGTGTTTTGACCCCACCTGCTGCTGGAGGTTACTGGTTCTATCCACAGAATATCTGTGGAGGTTTAAACTTGACCCATTGCTTAACGATGAGAGCACTGGAGGGGGAGTTACATGCTCTGGGATCTCCTTCTGGCTGTGCCATTGATTTGTGAGCCAGAGGCCTACTCAGTAAATCAGGGATAACATTATTAAGTTACTTAAATGGACTGTTGGGATGTTAATTACCCAATACATTTGTGGTCAGTTTGGCCTTCTGAAAATTAGGCCACTTTGCTGTCTAAATGATGCTTAACTCCAGGTGCAAAGATCAAACACTTCAGCTTAAACGTCCCCATTCTCAGCTCTACAGGCTTTCATAGTACCATCAGATTTTCAAATACCATCCCACTTCTAGAAGAGGAGGGCAATGTTAGGTCAGGATTAAGTTTCAACCAGAGGTCTGTAAGGAAGATCTTAAAAGAAGCAGTGCTATCTAGTGCTATTGGTTGCACAGTTGCACAAGCACTAAATTACTGGATGTGTATGTAAATACTGAGGAGTAAAGGGCAGAAAGGGTGGGTGACTACAGGGGTATACGAGGATACTTTATTTCAGATCATAAGGACAATCTGTTATTGAGGCAGAGCGATGCAAGGTTAGTACCTGTCAACAAGACAGCTGGAGGTCTCTTTTTTGCTGATAAATGTTGAGTGCAGCTGTGCTTGGCACATGCTTGTGCTGTAAACAGGAGCCATGGCTTTAACGATCACTCTGATTTTTCTGCTCCTGCTAATTGCTGCTTCCACTTCATCAGGGGGGGCGCCCAGGCCACGTCCTGAAATCTATTCAAACAGAGAGGACAAATTAGTTCCGAGAGCTGCCTAGCCTTGTAGGCACCTAAATTCATTAATTCATCTGTACTAGATGAAAGCATTATAAGTGGTTAACTTCAATTACACTTAGACACTCAGAAGTTGCTTTTATTGGTGGATAACCACAGGCAGAGGTAGGCTCTTCTTCACGTTCTGCACAGTAACACGTAACTTTTGCAGCAACCCACACTCAAGCAAGGGAGTGAATATGATGATTGCCTAGGATGGTATGATGGTCTCACAGTCAAGGCACTTGCCAGAACTGCAGTTTCATTATCTTTAAGCTAAGTAGTTCAGGACTGCAGGGCTCCTATTTCTTGGATTTCAGGATGTTATAGAAAAGGTAACAGCTGGAACCTTCCCAGTTCCAGGAGGCGCACATCATAAGAAGAAAGCTACCTCAACTAGAATGAAGTACTTAGTATTTTCTATTTGCAATAGGTCCCTGCCTCATGGCTTTCCTGTAGTTTTGCCAAATATAACTGCATGTATAAGAATAGTCTGAAATATTTACATGAAAGGAGAAAGATGTTAGAATAAAATCAAGAGAATGTATGACAGAAGTGGCAGATAGCAGCTACATTTTCAGTTCAGAACACTGTGACCAGCAAATCCATCAACAGAAACGGTCTTCTCCTTCACTTATCTAACTCAAAATGTAAAGATTAACAGATTGCAAAAAGGAGCAGAAGGAAAGGATAGGAGGACAAAACCTCCTATATTTATGAGGGTTCACCAGCCTGTTGCCTGCGAGTTAGAGGACCGTAGTTCTATGGCGTTTTTCAGGCAAATCGCTCTGTTATGGGAAGTTCATCTGCATCTTGGCTGTTGCCATAGCATCATATCTTTTTCCAGTTGAAAATCTATTACATCCTCCTTATAATGTGCTCCCAAAGTATCTTTGCCTTTTAAGACACTTGACTTCCCTACAGAACCTTCAAAGAGAGACAGCTAGGATCATCCTCCTTGCTTGTTGTCCTAAATCCAGACCCGCTCTGCTTTCCTTGAAAAATCTTTTCTTTGTTCTACTTTTCTCCACACTCAACCATATGACCAGTGATGCTGCTTCTTCATATCAGCTCCTTATTCTACCTTTCTGCCAGTTGTACGAGCCTTCACTGCCAATTTCCATGTCTTCTTTTTCATAGAATCATAGAATCATAGGATCATAGAATATTTTGGGTTGGAATGGACCCCTAGAGGTCATTTAGTAACCAGTCTAAACCTACCCTGTTTTAGTTTAAAACCATTACCCCTTGTCCTGTCACAGCTGGCCCTACTAAAAAGATTTCCCCCATCTTTCCTATAGGCTCCCTTTAGGTACTGAAAGGCCCCAGTCAGGTCTCCCCACAGCCTTCTCTTCTCCAGGCTGAACAAGCCCAACTCCCTCAGCCTGTCCTCATAGGAGAGGTGCTCCAGCCCTCGGATCATTTTAGTAGCCCTCCTCTGGACCTGCTCCAACAGTTCCATGTCCTTCTTGTGCTGAGGGCCCCAGAGCTGGACGCAGCGCTCCAGGTGAGGTCTCACCAGAGCAGAGTAGAGGGGCAGAATCCCCTCCCTCGACCTGCTGGTCTCCTTCTATCACTCTGGATGCCTTACCAAAGAGCAATACTGCTTTAAGTCAACATTCTGAAGACAATTTATCCACAATGACCAAATTAGAGACTAGGGTGAAAAACAAATAGATCTTTACTCATTTTTAAAAGCATATGAATTATGTATGTTATATTTATAAAATCCATAAGCCTTAGTTATAATGCTCTTCCCATGTATTCCAGGGATGCACCTAGGAAGACTTTGAAGTAAGCTGTGAACTCACTCTGCCTGCAACCTATACCAGCTCAGGCAGAATCTGGTCCAGTTTCAGTGTGCAACCACAACTAATGCTGCTGATTTGGAGCTGACTACTGTTCTGCTGGATTGAATCACAAGCAGAGGCACCCTGTAAGACTTTTTTGACCAATGTAGGTATCTACAGCATAAGTGTCAGCATCTGAGCCAGTAACCTAGGCTGTCTTTACAATCAACAGAGAGATAGAGCTGCTTCTAGGGCGCAGTTCAGCTCATCCTGAAGTTGCTGCCCTAAAAATCAGACCTATTTTGTTTAGCTAAGCCTTATCCATGGCTATTTGTCTCCATCAACTACAAAAGGATCTTCTGGTAATTTAACTCAGATGCAGATGCCTGAATTATCTGCCTGCAAATTAGTACAGAGATTCATAGCCTGAACTCAGTTCTAATATGAATCTCTTTTTGGAGAGCCTTTCTTTCTTGACTGAATGCATAGGAAGCCTGTGCAAACCTATGTCCAATTTTCCAGGTTCAGATAAAAATTTCCCAAATGTGGATATGAATATGTCTGGTATCAAATGGTTACACAGCTGGATCTCCATTTATAAACCACTCGCTCAGAGAAGTTATCTGCTGATGGTAAACTAGAATAACTTACAAGGATTTTTTTCACCATGAGCACTAGTAAATTTTAAATGTCAGCAGAGCAAAATGGCATGGCTCTTGCTGCAGCTGCAATAGCAAAGTGCAGTTTCCACACCCTTGGTGGTTACTATACATTTTCTAGCAGAATGGGGCACTATTCCTGTGGTGTGGTGACTGGACATTATATCACCACTTTATTAACAATATGTGATACGTATAGAATTACTTAATACTTAGGTATATTAAGACTACAATTAAATTTCCATACTATTTAGTAACTCATGACAGAAACTATTTCAAAAGATGTACAGATTTATCTCTGCAAATAATCAAATTATTTCCTCAAGTGGTGCCCAATGAAATATTACACATAAATCTGGAAGCATTATTTCCTTTAAAATTTTCCTTCCTAGTGTTTTATTGATCTCTTTCTTGTCATTGCACCACTATGAAACATCTGTGTTTTTCCTTCAGCTCACCGTCAGTTCCCATTTGAAAAGTCTGTAAATTTTGTGCTCCTCTAAAATCTATAGATAATTGATTCCAGGAGTGTGTGTCCACAGCAAACTGTGTAGCTGCAGTTCCACTTCATTTACCAGTATACAGTTCTTTGTTAGGTAGAGATCAAAGAATATAATTTTATTAAGTTTTATTTGCCAGATTGGAAAAGAATGGGCTTGCTTTATTTAAAAAAAAAAGTAGGCCAAGAGTTTTTCTTATAGAATATAGAGTGCAAAGAGAGGTAAAACAAAGCCAAAAGCAATTCATAAGTATCTTGAAGTAGTTTTCAATCAACAGCCTTAATGTATACTGCATTCAAAATATTTTTGCCATTACTATAGAAAAGTGTCATTACCAAACAACATGAAGAAGAAAAGGTCTCGGGAAATGCAGAAGTAAGCAATTATTTGCTACAATTTGTAGCACAGGAAAAAAGATTTGGATGGAAAAGAAAAGAGAGGTTATATTTAATTCTGTGTTATGTTTCCATTCTTCTGGGCTTCATGCATTTGAGCAGCTTTGCGTTAACCTATGCCTGTCAGAACTACCAACTGACGTGTAAATGTTTGCCTGTGTAGCAAATGGTGATGTTTAAGTGTCTCTCCACTATGCCTAGAGTCCTGAAGCAGTGAAATACCTAAGCGTGTGTCTAAAGCACATACCAGGGCATCACTTTAACACAAGTATGGTACTCGTATGCCTATGTGAGGGAGGTACCTCAGTGGCGTTAAACATCCGCATTTTTTTAATAAATTAAGAAAAAACACTTCCATGTTCTTTCTGAGTTAAATCCTTCACTGAAAGTGTTTGAAAAACAGTGGCAGAACAATTTCACTTCAAATAAAACAGAAAATGCTGAGAGGTGAATTAAGCAAGGCAAGGAAGGATGAAGATGCTTCAGATCAGGCTGGAAAAGCAATGAAGAATAGATGAAATGGAAAAATCAAAACAGGATGTCCTGGAAAGTAGCTGCCAATAGCAGCAAGATTTTATTTTGGAATGGAGAAGTTCTCATCTTTTCTTTGGTACTTTATTGCTTCTGGTTTGGGTTTTGGGAGGCCTGTGTATTTGTTTCTGCTTGAAAGCTTGGTGAGGATAGAAAGCAGAGTTCAGTCTTCCTTCACTGTAAATTAAGTGTTTTTGGAATGTGTAATCATCTAAAAAATTTGACAGTGATGGGTACCATGGAACAGCTTAAAGAGTTTTGGATGCTTCACTCTATTGATGACAGAAGTTGTTTATTATTCTGTGTGACAAACCAGCACAGTCCCTGATTCTTATTTATTTTATAAAGTCAGTTTTGTGGCTTTGGTTCCCTTAAGATGAGGTTTGTGTTCAGAGTATGTAGAGTTAAAAAATGGGACTAATTGTTGTACAATGGGCATTATAATTAGAACAGATTATAGCTGCTTGCCTAAGAGTTTTTAAACAAACAAACAAACAAAATAAACAACAAATAAATCCTGACAATGTGCAAATATTTGGAAAACAAATTGGTTTTTGCAATTTTGCACTGAAAATTCTAAACAATATGAAGAGGGTGCACACTTTGAAATGAAAATTTTGACATTTTACATTTCTTTGTATTGAAGTGACTTAAACTATTTTTCAGATAGCTCAAAATTCAAGACCTGAATGATTTCTTAATTGTATCTAACCAAAGTGTTCAAAATGAAATATGAGAGAAGAATTAATTTCATTGATTTTTTTTTTTCAGTCTAAGAAATATTCTTTTTTCAGATGGAAAAATTTCCAAGTAGTGGAATTTCCTTATATTCTTTTCATAAACTTCTAATAGCTTCACAAAACTCAAAATAAACATCAAAAGCAACACTAAGAGTTTGTTTTACAAAATGAGCCATGAAAATACCCAAACAATGTTAGCTTTGACGTTAATAACACTGCACCAGGATGAAAACTATTACTTCTTACGCACGGTAAAAGTAGTTGTTTGTTTTTCCCCCTAAGATTATCTAGAAAAAAAAGATTTTATTGTATTTTGTTTATTTTTTTTTCAGTAAAAATGGTAGATAAATAGGATAATTGCGCCAGATTTGGAGATAATCACACTCTCTTAAATTTAGTTGAGCTCAATTATGGCTCCTTAATGTAAGGAATCATATTTGACATGGACCTATTACAATACTGTTTGAGTGTTTCTCAGGCTAATTTTCAGTGTCCTTTTTTTGTGCACAACAAACTGAGAAACAGGGTCTGGATTAATTCCTTCTCACTTTAGAAATTTAACTCAGAGTATGTGTATGCTTTAGGATCACAGTTTCCCTGAGTTCCCGCTATAGCCAAAGAAGACAGACAGGAGCCACCAGCTTGAGCCCATAGAAGGCCTGTACCAAAGTAGCATATAAACCAGAAGGTATTTCTGGAAAGGACTGGAGGAGAAAAAAAAAAGAAAAAAAAAAAAAGGAAAAAAGAAAAAAACACAGAAACTGTCATTATATCATGATGCAAATCTTTGGTGCACGTGCGGCTTGAACATTTTGCTCTGACCCCCTCACCACTAAAAGGTTATAGCAACCTAGAAAAAGAGGCAGAAGGAACATAAAGATGGTTACTGATGTGGAACTACTTCCACCAAAGAAACAAGTAATTTGGCTTAGAGTCTTCAGCATGGGGAAGATATCGTAGGTGTATGTACAATTATGTCCCTCAGAGAAGCTGAACTGGAAACAGATGGTCACTGCTTCTCACTTTTTTCAAGAGTAGGGTTCACCAAATGAGACAAACCCATGGCAGATTCAAAAGAAATGTGGAAGGTGTCTAACAGTGAGAAATCAAATGGCAGAACTCATTGGCCTGGGATGCAGGAATGGGTTCAAGAAGATCAGGCACATTCATGGCATAAAAATTATTCAAAGCCTGCTATCAGATATGGGACTCCAGACTGTGTGGTTTTTCAGTCTGACCCATTCTTATGGTCCTTGTTTTGTTCTTCTGAATAGGTCTCTGTAAGCAATCACTGAGGGACATAGGAAGCTTGAACTCTAGCCAGTCATGCCAGTAATGATTCTAAAGGTGGCGTGAAGGTCTTAAAGCATTGCCTAGGCTCATTCAGGAAATTTGTGGTGCGGTAGGGCAACTCAATCCAAGTCTACAGCTAGCAATCAAAGATGTCCATCATGTCTAAACAACATCTTTTTGACTTACACCACTTTTTCCTGCAGTACAAACAATTATTCACAGCCTGAAAAGAGGGCATCTGCAGTCACTTGTAGGATTTGTTCTCCTGCACCGCCATACGAGACGCTTCAGTTGACTTGTGGGCACAAATATAATTTCTGAATTGCGTGTATATATATATCTATGTTATCATATTCTTTCACTGTGAGAGCAGTAACTACTGTATGTGGTAAAATGATATATTGTTGCCCACAAAACGTCTTTGGCAACAGGATGTTCACTAGCCTTGGAATTTTGCCTTGTATAAATATTTTTAACCTACTCCATGTAGGCATATTTTGGCTGCAAAATAAAGGGTTTGGGAGATTAATATATCCAGGCTCAGTTCTGCTTATACATCCTACATACATCAAGGTTTTATTGAACTCTGCATCTAGAAACTTTGCATAGCAGCTGTTTTGGGGGCTTTTTTTTTTTTCCTTTTGCCTGCTTTACTCAAAGGAGGATTATGACTATATCCTATTTTTATACTCTACAAATGTAGTAATTTAATCTACAGATATATTTTCATTCTTCAGAAGAAACCTATATAAAGCATGTTCAAATTTATGGTCATTGCTTTTCCTGTAAAGAATATTATTGGCCTCTTTTCAAATGTCCACATTTTCCCAAGGAACATCCAAATAGCTATTTATCAATGAATAATGAATATAACAATTATTTGACAGTATCAAGTACCTTTCAGCTGAGTATCTCCAAGCTCTTTCAACTATTTATTAATCCTCAGTATGCCCTTGGGAGATATCTTTCACTAGTCTGTTTTATTGGTACAACAACTGGGTTTCAGAGAAGCTGTATGCCTGGTTTCAAGTCTGAGAGTCCATTGGTCACAAGCAAAAGCACAGCCTGGAGCTTCTGCCTCACCACTGCTTGGTGGAGCAGTGGGCTCTCTTGCTTGTTAAAATGTCTGCAAGACAAAATTTAAAGGAAGGCTGAGATGATTATTCTGCCCAGATGTACTTTGCCAATTCTTTTCCAGGAGAATATTATACATACGCATAAGTATACACATATATATCACGTGGTCATTTAACCAAGTTTTGTAGGTTACATTTCTGCTGCACTGAGCACGATGCTGGTTTTCCCAGAGTGTCAATCTCATAGCAGAGAAGGCAACAGGTAATGAGTGGGTGCCCCAGCACCTCAGCCCTTTCTGCCTGAGCACAGGCAGCCCAAAAGAGGGGCTCACTGTAGGAAAACAAAATTGCTGCTGATGGAGGGGTAAAAACCATACCGGAGAGAGGAGGCGTCTCCCTAATTCAAATATCAACAGTTCTACTGTGAATACAGGTGAAGCTTTCAGATGGACCGTGGACATTCACATCTTTGTCCAATTTCTGTCTCAATATGGATGTGATAAGATGTCTGCAAATGCCAGTTCAGAATACAATTTAGCAGCTGCCCAAAGTGCCTTTAGTTTATGTCAAACCCCATTTGAGCAAAAAATGTGTTTCCCACTTCTTACAGAGCTGGAAGCTGTTGCTCGCACCAGTTGTATGTGTTTTTCTTCATGTGGCACTGTATACATTTCATGTGCAATGTAAGTAATATTAATTGAAAAAGACTGCGAGATCTTTTATTTATGCTCACTACCACACGATTTTTTTCAGCACTTTGCTAGGACAATTAGTCTAGTATTCCTGTAAACTTGTATCTCATTACAGAGGACCAGACTGTCCCTCTGTAACGCAGACACACATATTAACTCTTTAATTGGAAATGAAAGGCTGACACCAACACCAGCCTCTGCACCTTCCAGGCTCGCTCAATGGCCTTTGCGATGTGTGAGTGTGAGAATGCAGGGGTGGGGGCGATCCCTCTTCCCTCCCATGCTTCTGCGCCAGAAATCGGCAGAGAAGTGAAAGCACCTATTTCATGCTTTCAGCAAACATTTGGCAGAGGTCAGGGCCATAGGAACAAGAAAGGATGGAAGAATTGCAGCAGTGACTAGACGCAAGTTTCTAGAAATGCAGTCTAATGCAGAATGAGAAATATGGCAGAGTCATGGCTTAGCAGCTGATGGTGCTGGCTGGAAATGTAATGGGTACCAAGAGATGCTGCCTTTCAGAGAGGTGAGATAGTACCCGTCCTCCGCTTGGCATTGCCATCATGCTGTTGGGCGTTATTCAAAATCTGTCGCTGGTGACTGACCCATAATCTAATACATCTACTAACCTGGAAAAAGGATCAAGTATTACCCAGGTCACATTGGAGTGACAGATGTTGTGTTTACGCTGTATCTAGAACCTCCAGTGAAAAGAGCCTCACCTAGATACCTTTACCGAACAAATTGTGGACAGTTGGACTGAGTTGCTCATCATTGCTGCAGAGTTTCTTCTTCCATTCTGTCTGAATGTGGAAAACAATTCACTGCTTCTCCTTTCAAAAACATGTATTACAGACAGGAATACTGGATAGTACACCACTTTTTTTTCCTCTGATAGAGAAAATAAACTCAATTCTTTCAACATTTCTTCAGAAATAATGTTTTTTTAAATCTTCTCTCACTGTGTCTAACTTTATCTCCAGCATACTTGTGTCCTCCTTGAAACCCAGACCTCATCACACTACTTCATCTGAGACCTCATCACTTCCAACTAAATTACTCACCACGTCCTACATATGACTTTCTGCTTAACCTCTCCCAGAGTGAGACTTGCAAAAGCATCAGGTTGTTGACTGATAAGCATGAGATTCACCCTAATCCCAGAGTTACCTTCTGCTGTACTGCTGTGATGCAGAATCATGAAGCTCTTTTGGATTTTGGACCCTACATCAATCTTGCAGGTATAACAATCCTCAGGTTCAAATGAGCTGTTTATTTATGGGCCAGAGAAATATTATCTCCTCTTAAGGAATGATCTTGAAAATTTTCCCATTCCCCAGAGACTCCCCCTTCTCTTCCTGCGTGGTTTCCCACAAGAGGGGAGTGATCTGGCCCATGAAATGGATGCTATTTTATGAATAGCTAGCTTCACGTGTTTACAATGTGTTAATGATAGTAAAGCATAGGAAGTCTTTAACCTAATGCTATTGCAGACTGAGCCACTGTATACACAGAGACTTTTTTCTTCTTGCCACTGCTTTTTTAAAAAGCAATTTTCCCCCTAACTCATTTCTACCTTAACTTCACCATCAATAAGTGCAAACTCCAGGCCTCTCCAACAGACATGGACCATTTCCAAACACAGAGGCCCGTCTCTAGCAAAAGTCATTTCCGAGTCTTGCCACAGAATGGCTTCTCTTCCCAAAAGAGAGATTATAGCAATATCATGTAACCTCATGTGACCACTGTTGGCTTTTTAACGATGGCCACTGTTATACACCGGAGACATGGAAAGTGTTGGTGGTAGCTCTCCTCCTTGATCCCCAAGTCCTTGTTCCTCCCCACCTCTATTTTACCACCAGAGATGATGGAACTAATGCCCTCACACTCCCATGGTGTGCTAATCTGAACTGAAAATCCTTGGTCTTGCCTCACAGGCCTTTTTTGGATACAATCCTCCTTAGCTTGACTTCACTTACTTCACCCTTCAGGATGTTATAACATCTGATCTTCCACAGTTTTATTTATTATGTGACAGTGCTGGCCTTGCTCCTTTGGCTGCACAGGATACACATTTTGTGTCCCAGGAGTCACCAGGGATCGTGTGAATGTCCTAGTAACAGAAAATGCAAAAAAGTCCAAGATTTAATTACAAAAATGGGGATTAAAGTCTTAAAAGCCTGTTCTATACTCAGAATCCCCCAGCTAATGTACCAGTGCTCCTGGCTGGAGTCTAGCAGTAAAAAGTTCCAGTAGTTTGTTCAACAGGAAAGACTCAGAACAGTGCTGTCTTTTTGGATATCCATATGTAATTGAACAGCGCATATTTCCGTGGTTTAGGTAGTCATGTCTGACACAGTCTGTAATAATTAGCAAAGCCTTGTTGACCTATAGCACTCTTCACCGCAAAGCAGAGTGTGTGAATTGCTCCTTGAGGAAAATTCACCCTAAATGTAATTCCATTAACTTCATGCCCTTGAGATTTATACTGATATCTACCACTAACATCAAAGGGTTTAGCTAATTAAAGTGGAGAATAAAAATTACCCTTTTCTATCCCCTAAAATTCCACCCGGGCCGGAAGGGAAATCCCCTGTAGTTTTTATTGTGCCTTCCCATAAGGATAAACAACCTTCTCTGAGAGCTCTTGTCTTTACCCACTGTGACAGTTAAATGGACACTGCTGGGTTGAAAGTAATGCTCCCAATACTGACTCTTATTTGCACTAGTATAAATCACTAGTAGCTCCACTCCAGCAAAAGGAATTACAATGGTAAAAAATCAGTAGAAGTCGGAAGGAAAAAAGACCCTCATATTTACAGCAAATGAAACAGCACTATCTATGTGTTATCTATAACCTGTCAGACTCCCAGAACTGTACTTGTTCTTAAAATCCAATTTACTTATCAGCCTTTATGGTGTTTAACTTAATGTTTCCATAAACTTGCAGAGTGTACATGTTTCAATTACATTTTGGTTTCACCACATATGATAAAAAATATTTTCCACCGGTTCCATAGTATAATAAATAACACTCTTGTAAACAGTAATATCAGGTAAGTTTTCTAACTATGACATTAAGTATTCTGCTACTTCAAACAGTGGAATACCACTACATGTCCCTGTCCCACATAACATGTTGGTGTCAAAATCTGAGGAGCATATGTGAAATTCTGGAAAACGCATGTGTACCATCTCAATAACATTTCTATGCTACCAACTGTAAAAGATTAAGTTGGTATTTTCCTTTTATGGGAAATACCTTTACTTAAAATAGTTATAAACCACAACACTGCCTTTTGGAAAACTAGAAATACCGAAATGTCCCATGCAAAAGAAAAAACATGTTAAAAAGTTGGTTTTTTCATAATGGAGATATCGTTTTGAAATTTTTATAATTAAATAATTATTGGAAGCTCACTCCAAACCCAAGCCAAGGTTTCCACACCGCCCAGCCCCACCAGCACCAGGGAGGGTCAGGACCTGTGGAGGTGAAGGCAGCCCTATCAACATGAACCTTAGAAGAATAATAAATTTCTGGCCCAATAACAACCTGTGCGCAGGTTGGCAGGAACATGGTAGACTTCCAGCAGGACCCTGTTTGTATTTCATCAAAACTTCATCAGACCTGACACATTCCTACGAATTACTTCTGTTTCCCTGCACTGGCGTTTTCCAACAAAAGAAGTGTTTGATCGCTGGCTCCCAACCAACTCAGTTCTAAAGCTCTCTGTACAACCTGGTCCATAAAGAGTAACAGGTTATTTCCAGCAGTTTACACCTGACTGGCACATACTCAACTCTCTTTCACTATCCAAACTATTCCTCCAGGCACTTTTGTTTACACACATCTCCTTTGGATAAGAGCAAAATTTAGTCTCACTAAGAAAATACATCAGTGGTCACTGATCAATGTAATATACTTTAGAGACTAAACCAGATTAAAGTGAGCCTATTAATACCAGAAAATACCAATCAATATTTGAACTGTTTATCTATATATATGCTAAAAGTGCATTAGCAAAATAGCAGCTTATATACAAAGCAGCCCATTGTACCCACGTTGGTCCATTTTTCTTCAGTCTACAGCTGTGCACGTAGCCCCACTGGTTGTAAAATGCCAAAACACTGCTCCTGACAGATCACACCTGCTTCAAATAACACATCTCACCCCACACTAATCTACAGCTATAGGCTGGTTTTAATGATTTTAAAATGCTGGTATTAACTCTTAATGCTCAACTGGTTTTTATGGAAGCAGCAGAGTCCGTTTTGTCTAGTTTTAATACAATCCTAATAAAACAGCTGGGAAATTGCAGTGCCAGGGAAAAGACATTCAAATCCACCATTTCCCCTATTGTAATAATAATCAGCTTGACAAAGTCAGATAGTAAAGCAGATTGTAGCACTTTGGGGCTTTTTATACATATATTTAATTATATTGTTAAGTTCCCCATTTGAAAGCAATTAAAAAAATACTTTCAGTTCAAGATTATAAAACTACCCACTTCTGATTTCAGCCTGACATTTTTATTGGTAATCTGAGTTATAACATGCTCAGGTTCATTCCTCATTGATTGGTTGCTGAGCTTTCTGCCAGAGTTTTATAGCTTTATGGGAAAGTACAGTATTTAAAACTCCTTTAAATTCATGGGCTACTCCTGCTTCTGAAAAAGCTTCTCTTGACTTCTCAGAAATGCATAACAAGAGCCCATGTTTACTTAAAAACATCTGCTTCATCCTTTTTGGTGTAACATAAAAAGTGGGCTGATGTTTTCCATGCTTTCCCTTTACCCTTGTGTCAAACTATGAGACAATTTGGGGGCCAAACCTGGCTCCCCCTCTATCCCAGCACAGCTAGTGCAGTTGTGTGGTGAGATGGGCTGCAAAATGGGCATCCCAGGGAAAGGGCTCAGGCACCACATACACCATATACCACAGTCCCGTAGGACTTTGACCTAGCTCCTAGCTACAACTTGACAAGGAGAGGACGTGAGCAAATAGTGGGCAGGAGATCTCATTGTCTGGGCTTGTTGCTAGTTTCCCAACTGAGAATAAAAGGGGCGTAAAGACCGCTGGAAAGATCACAGAAATGAGAAAGATTCCTTTTGCAATCT
>NW_009260178.1:909701-950450 GCF_000687185.1 Egretta garzetta | reverse complement strand
TAGGGAAACTCAGATCAGATACTGCTAGTAAGTGCAAAGAGCTGGTCTTTACACCAGAGACAAAGGCAAAAAAGTACATTTGAAATTCCTCAATTTTTGTTATACTTATTCTGTGGTATTTCAGTTCTTCTAAAATTCTGTTCTGAGCTGATTCCAAGTTATGGTTTTTCTTTATTCAGCATCTAGCCAGCTCCCCTTATCTCACCGGAGGCAGGGGTTGGTGTGCATAGAGGGGAAAGAGGATGCAGGGCTGGGGACAGGAGACGGTGCCCAAAGGCCTGGGTGGCCATGGAGCAGCTTGGTGGGGAGCCACCAGTGTGGGCCCAAGGAGCTCCCTGGGTCATGCCCTGCTCGTACAAGCCTTCTTCAGCATCTGCAGTGGTTCGCATGAGAAGCTTGAAAATAGGACAGATGAAGCTTTGGCCCAAGACAGTACAAATGTTCCTACTCATGTTATAGTCATGATAATCTCGGAAGAATGAATTGGGTACTATTTGTACGGAGGGCATCTCAGTTTCAGGCACTTGGCTCGGTTTCTGGTAAATACTGATGATAGATGCTGCTGCAGTTTGCTGAGCAGAGCAAGTGAGTTTTGTAGCTGGCAAGCCACTGTCAACAAATGAGGATTGTCACACAAGACTTTCAAAACCTGCTTTTGATGCCTGTTAGCCAGAGGTTGCTACCTCATACTCGCCCACATTGATGCAGGCTGAACCTCAGCAATGATTTTTATGCCACATAAATGCAACTTTGTTTTTCCAGAGCCCTTTCTAAGAAAGCAATGATTCGCAGCTAGGTCTCCCCCAAACCTAACACTGTACTTACTGAAGGAACACAGGGTGTATGAAAGCGTAACAGTAAGAAGCTGTTTATACCCTTTAATATTATAACTCAGCTTTCGTCATAAATCTCTCTCCTTGATTGCACATACCTCCAGCATGAACTCATGTTCCTTTTGATTTTCCTCTTTATTACCCTTAGCCAACTGAGTGATGTGTGAGTTCCTGTCATGGTGCTGACTCTATTACAAAGTGCAAAGGTAATTTACATCACGGGGCTGGCAGGGCAACCAATAGCACCATGCCTGGGAGGTGTGCAGCTCCAACAAGCCGCTCTCTTTTATGGATGATGGAGAGCAATATTTTTTTTAAAAACAAACTATAAATTTCTGTGCATGGTCAGAGGCAAGTCCTTGAGGTGGGAAAGCAGATTTACACTCAGCCCACTAGCAGCATCGTGAGAAGTCAGCATCTTCTTTCCAGTGAAAAGCCCCGAGAGCAGAGCCCGAGCCACCCCCTCCCCAGCTGAATTCCTCTGGCTCATCGTGGGGCAATCAGAGAAGTGGGGGGAAACAGAAAATTCATGTTTCTTTGCTGAAGAGGTTCACTGTAAGCCAAGACTCCCTGGAGTCAGAGCTGCAGTTTTCACACAGCTCTATACCCTGAATTACTTGAAAATTTTCATTCAGTTTGGATATAAACAAACCTTCACTCTATCTGAGTTCAGGCAGGGGCAAAAGCTCTCCCAGGAGCACAGCCTGAGTGAACGGGGTCAGTCTTCAGAGGGCTGGGAGGAAGCAAATCCTTTCCAGGTGGCACTCAGCAGATACGCACAATGCCAATGGAAACAACATATTTTGGAGGCCAGTCACCCTACACTCTCTTTATAGTCATTAAGGAGCAATAGGCACCTCAAAAGGTTTGGAGAATCTTAGTTAGGCTGTTGTGATCTGTCCTTGGAAGAAAACTCGCCTTTCTCAGTGGTGTATAAACTTGACTCCTACCTGAGATAAGAGCCCTCAGTTACCCAGATGAACGCATCCATCTGCTGCTCTGTGCGACTCCGAGACTGGAAAACCCCAAACTTCCCTGTGGCTGGGGACACAGGCGCAGCATCAACCTCATCCCAGGCCCTCAGACAAACAAGGAGGGTAACACGCACTCCCTTGACTGTCAGTTTTGATTCAAAATACTGCAGGATACACTCCGATGCCTCAGATTTTATAAGCACTAGAAAGTATGTACTTCCTGGTGGAAAGGTCATTTTTAAAAGCACCCCTGCAACCCCATCCCAGGCCCCTTTTCTGACAACCCCCCTGCTTCTGACCCTAAACTTTACACTCAGAAAAATTTGTTATTGCTCTCTTCACATGGAGCAATGGGAAGGGAGGAAACTTCCTTGCCTTCACCCACTTCACACACATTTACATGTGATACTCCTATTTTACTTTTTAAGATGTTCATGAATATGACAGACAACAGTGACACGTGGGAGCCCTCGTGTCACTTCTGCACCACATACTGAGGAGATTTTTCTTGCATCTTCCTCGGGTAGCTCATGGGCATGCTGTTGTCAGGCTCCAGTGGGAATGCTGAAATAATTGTTGCTAAATGTCCATGTGGACAGCTTTTTCCCTGGTGTTTGACAACATTTTCATATTAGAAATATGTTCGGAAAAGATGATAAGGTTTGATAAATACAAAATTTGGGTCCGTCTGATCAAAGCTATTCAAAGCAATCAAAGCTCCTATTTTAATTATATGTGAGTTAGGTAACTTTGGGAAATAAGCTTCAGCAGCCATCAAAATAAAATTCTGATATTTATTGAACTTCAGAGGAAATATTCTGTTAAATTGTTGTGGTGTTGATGTATCTTTACTCATGGATGTGCTACACAGCATCACCAGCTGAATTTCCTATTAGCTTGCATTATATACTCAAGACGATTCAATATAGTTTCCTCTACTGGCTTTCAGTGCACAGCTTAATTCAAGTCCTTTCATAAAGGGGTTTAGTTTAAGCCAGGGATATTAGGATTGTGGATCTTTCCATAAAAGTATAACTTTTCAATCCCTCCCTAAGCAGAAATGGAAAAGAATTACGCTCAGCATAACCTTAAGAGAGCCTCAGCATTAATTCGAAAGGAACCAGTATAGCCTCTCTGTAAATAATCTCACACCAAACATTTCTACGGGACTTGTTTTTGCAGCAGTAGCTTAATTCCGAAGCCATATAAATCTACCTTGTTTGTAAAACTACTGTAGGGCAATACAACACAGGCCAAATCTTCATCACTGACGTCCACGAGACCGATAGCAGCAGAAGAAAGCAACACTCCCATATGTTTATTATATCGTATTTTATACGGCTGTCATGCTCCACTAGCTTTTCACTGAGCTGAAGTCTGACCTTCAGCTTAGTACAAATACGCAGGACAGAGTGACTGTACGTAGGCTGCTTTATTTACCAGCCATCCCTGGGTGTTGCATTATCTCCCCCTGGGGCATGTTCTACATCTGTTTTAAGGGTGTGTTTACACTGGAGTGAGTGTAGTGTGAGCAGACATTCCTGAGCAAGCGTTTTAAGGAATATCTGAGGACTGTTTGCAGCACAGCTGTGATAGCACGGACTTCAGCACAGACTGCGTACCCCCGCATTTGCTTAGTTTTAGGGCTGGCCTGCCTGAGCCCAAAACTGCTGGCCAGAACAATCTCCCTAAAGTCCAGGGAACTGAAAGGCTTTGTAGGTCCACTCATGCTCTTGTTCTCTGATCCTGTGCACAGCACAACATAGCGAGATCGCAGAAGCCAGAGCAATGACTGATCAGCACATCCAGCATCCCACCGTCAGCAGACACCATGTACTAAATATAGTTTTTAAATATATCATGCCCTAGACAGCTAGGAGAAAAATGTATAAACACGCACTTATCCCTAGGCTGCCTGGACTAGGACAATGGTCTGTTTGCCTTTAGCAGTGAGCCCAGCCTGAGCCCTTAAGTATAGACTTTGGGAGTGTTGCAATGTTAAAGTATCATAAGGTCATACTTTAAAAACGCGTGGCCTCAGCGTGTATATCTACTGATCAACTTACAGTTGCTTTGACTGTGGTGCATGTCCTTTCTATTCCTTGGCACCTGGCACGTCCCACAATTAACCCAGGCGGTCAGAGTGAAGCAAACAAAATCAAGGGTGTTCGACAAGAAGCAGAGAGCGCAGACTTAGATGCTAAGCTGGCAGGAGGAAAGAGCATGAGCTCCCTTCTCTGCATGGTGCTGCTTTCCTCTTCCTTTTAAATTGCTGCTCTAGTAAAATAACTTTTGTGCCCTGCTCTCCATAACTCATACATCCCTGTGTTTGTTCACTGTCTGTTGAGTCAATGAACTGTGACTGTGACTGAATCTGTGACTTAGAGATTGCATAATTTTTTCTGACCTTCTTATCCATGTTAAAGTAATTGTATGCAGGAGGAGAGTATTTTAATGTATGTGATAGGGTCTGCCTTTTCTCCTACGACTCTCCTCAAGGTCCAGCCAGGCCTCCCAGATTGTTTGAATTCTTGTAGATGCTACTTGAAGTAATATTGGTTATTCTGAGAAAAATGCACAGAAGGTGCCACTGCAATCTGATTTGAGGACACTGTCCCTCTAAAGACAGTTCTCTAAACAGAAAGTGTCAAGTGTATATTCAACTGTTTGGATCAGGTATAACCAATGTAATCAGTGCTATTATGATCCTGTAAACACAGTATTGAATTGGACCTGAGAAATTTAGGGTCTAACTGGTTGGATAGTGCTGAATAAGCTGTTTTTCTTCCAAGTACCTCGATTTCTTCATCAGCAAAATAGGGATAACATGACTTTCCCCTGTAAGTCTTTTGATATCCATTAATGAGTAAAGATACCCATACAAGCACATTTTTATAAGTTATTGTAATTAATATCTTTAGATCCTTTTGGCAAGTCTGCTTGTGTTCAAAATCTTCTGTGCTGGTGGAAATTAAAATCATTCTGGTTCAAATGTTTGCATAGATTTTACAAATCCAAATATTCAGATTTTTTCAATGTTTATGTATTCATTTTCCTTAAAATGTAAGATTTCTTGTCTGAACTTTCACTGTCCAACCCTTTGAATAACTATTTGAATTAGTGACAGTGAAGCTTGCACAGAGAAGAATTCTGGCTATACCTTTAATTCTCGTAATGACTTCTTTTTACGTACCATAACAGCTCCAAACAGTAAGCAGCATATTTCTATAACTGGCTATTTATTACACCTACTGTACAAAAGAAAGCAAGTCTCTATTACTTTTTTATTCATATAGATGTTCCTATAAACCAGATAGTTAAGCGACGTGTTTATTTTGGTTGCAAGCCAAGCAGAAATATTTAAATCCTGCTTTTGGAAGTAAGAATTATCTAATCACTCACTAGCTTTTATAATAAAACATTTATCATGGAACATTAATCCATTAGTACTTATTTTCCATCCCATCCTTTCACTAGCACCTTGCTTTGAACAAGGTTGAGTTTGGCTGTGATTTTTCCTTTTATCATATATCATAGTTACATGATGGGACACACCAACATTGAATTCAGAAAAAAAAACCTTGCACTTTGCTTGAACTTGGCACCCAGATGTTCTGCTTGTGCTTCCACTGCTAACAAAATAGTGCATGTGTGAGTTCTGAAATTAGTCTTTCATCGTTATGTACCAGGGTTTCATGGCTGTAAGGAGGCGTGTGGAAACAGCTAAGAATAATTACCTGCTAAAGAAAAACCTGTGTTTAACTAGCTTTGTTTTTTCACAGCTTTAATTTGCATAGCACATCACCAAACTGCCACACTTAAGCTCTGGCATTAAAGGCAAAACCGAAATGCTTCAGGGCGATTTCTGCTCTGTTTCATTTTGTTTTGCCAAATTAGAGATTAAAGGTAACCCCTGACTAAAAAGTGCAGTCCTGAACTCTGTGATGCCACATCACCTACGGTGCCGTGTGACTGATCAAAGGTTTGACTTCCTCGGGCTCTTGCAGGACCTGGATTTACAAAGCCACTTGCTCAAGCCAGTGTCAGTTGAGTACCAGAGGATGACATGTCCTCTTATAGCACAAAACCGATGAGAGGAAGGGGAGCACTTGGGAACTCTTCAGTCTCGTTGCATTTTCTTCAGCTTCCTCTGAAAAGAGAGATAAAACAAAGAAAAGGAAGCTGAGAAAACTGGAAAAAAACAGGAGGGAAGGTCCTCAAGGAACCAAAAACTCCCACAGGTTGTCCGTGCAACCAGGGAGTCTCAGCTGACCTGTGGCCCTTGCAGGCTGCTCTGCCCAGCAGCAGTTAGGTGCCCTGGTAGGTATCTCCAGAGGCTTTGCAACAGCTGGATCTCTCCTCCATTCCCCACTGTGTGCTGGGGCTGGGAACAGGGGCTCAGGCTGCAAGACTAACTGACTTGGGATCTCAGCTGAACCCAAGGTCATTCCCCTTCATGCATCTCAAATACTGCAGAACATTGGTATTGTGTGCTTCAAAAATGGGGTCCTGCAGCCTGGTCTCAAAGGGAGGTTGCTGCATTTGTTTCCCATTTCTGTGAAGAAATTTCCCATTTCTGAGCCAAAACACCCCTTTTGTAGCATGCATTACAGTATGCATGAAACATTAGAGCCAAATCCTGAGAACTCTGGGTGTAATATTTACTGCTGGAGTAGACCTCTTGCAATCTGTAAGTGTAATAAATACTATGTCAAGTTTGTACAGGACAAGAGCCAAATTGTTATTAATTGTAACATTGGAAGACCCTAATTCACCCCACCTCTCTTTGCAGATTTAACTGAGCCGTCTGCGTCAAGCGCTGGCTTTAGGTGGGCTGCAACTCGGGAAGATTAGTGACTTTAGTCACTGCAGTGATTAGTGGGGCTGGGGTAAGTCAAATGAAATGCATGTGGAGGCAAAAACTGACCACTAAAGCAAATGACTTCTGGGAAATAGGGAATAAAGGAGGAGATGGTTTTGAAGACCATGCACTGTTTCTATTCAGATACATATTTTCCCTGTTGGTTGTTAATAGATCGATGAGAGCATCGTGGTCTTTGTGGTCCGCAGAGGAAAGTGCCTATCACCCCACGGGTGCTTTGCGTGGCAGAAGGCAGCTGAATACGGAGACAGGAGTAGTTCTTTACACATTTCAGACTTGATGCTTAATTAGATGTCTCCCCTATGACTTTGGGAGGGAAGTACTTTCTGCCTTCTCCTGACTGCAGGTTTTTAATGCTCAGACAATCATTGTTCATCCTACACCTGTACTTCTCATAGAACTTCTTTGGACAGTGGAAGAAATTCTGCATGTAAAGAAAGGTGCAGTGCAGATTCAAAGAAAGCAAGCCAGTCTTTAAGCAAAAGCCCCTTAAATAATCACTTTTAAAATTCTTTTTACCATCCCAACATTTAAAAGAAGACCACAGTATGTTCATTGTTGGAAGATGAAGAGTAGACTCCTTAGTTAATCTACATTTTCTTTAGTTATTTGAGTAATTCCTTTCTACTAATTTATGTGGAGGTTTTATCTTTGCAAGATAGGCCACATATATGTACAAGGCTATATTACTATACTTTTGAAAATAGGCCTATCCTTTCAAATGACTTGTATTTTTAGTAGACTAATCTAATGTTTATATTTAAAGACACCCTTTCTTATTTTTCATGTTTCACATTTTTTTGTTAGAAATAGCTCTTAAGATTTTTTTAACATAAGCAATTCAAAGTTATATTAAAAAAATGATCCAGATTGAATATCCAGATATTGCAATTAAGGGAAAAAACTATTTTCTTCCTTCCCATGGGGAAAACATTAGCTGCATTCTCAGAACCAAGTTATCAGCACAAGAATCTGAGGATTTCTTGTCATTGAAATGGTATTACCTCATCCATTAAGTTCACTGAGCTGTCAGTGCAGGTGTGTTTAAGGGATCTTATGGAATTCCCTCAGCACCTACTGAGCCAAAGATTAGTTCAGCACTTGTATATAATAGAGTAGCACGGAGGCCACTCTAACTTTTGACACTGGGAGCTGTTCCAATGGGCTGCTCCAGCAGCCAGAAGGAGGTAATGAAGAATCACATCCATATCACCTTTCCTCTTCTGGAATCAGATTTACCTGTATAAATAATAACATGTAATGCAATAACAAGTAGTATAATATTATATAGTACAATACAATATGAAACAATAGAGTACAATATAATAATAATTAAATCTATCACTGTTGAAGAGTTATGAAATCAGACATTGAACTTTCTACCATTTTCTGATATTAGGGGACTATTAGGGCAACCTCTATTGACAGGGTCATCATACCTTCTTCTGATGAGCCCTCTGTCCCCTGTGCTCTGCTGGGGAACATTCCTGAATGATATAACACTGTGTCTCAATCAGTATGGTCGTTTGCACAATTGTTCTTAGAGAGGTTTTTTAGCCTCCCTGCTTCACTGGGGGATGTTCCTGCATGGCATGACACCGTGCCTCATCCAGTATGGTCGTTTGCACAATTGTTCTTAGAGAGCTGTATAACATAGCTGCACATTGGAGAAATAGAACTCTTTGCAGTTGACCTCCACCAAGTACAAAGTTGAGATTCATGACCATGCAAGACAGGCTTCCTGCTAATTGTCTTATGACAGAGAAACTTAATCTGCCAGGACATTTGAGCATAGCGACAGACTTCAGCATCCTCTGAAAAACAATTCAAATACATGTATTTGACTAGCCTTTTGCACTCATTAATTAAATACTTAAAGAAAACTTTACAGTTAGGCAGATGTTTGTGGAAAAAAAAACCAAACACCAAACCTTATCATGTCCTCCTTACCAAAAGGATGGATATGGTGTCGAGGCAAGAACTGATAGTTAAGGCAGCTCCCAGTCTTCCAAAAAAATTTAAATATATTTTCCTTCTGTGATTTCCCACCTACAGGAAAGGCAACTCCTTCAATGTTTATTCTTTATTAGACTACCTAATGTGACTACAATGACAGGGAATATTGCATACCTTTGACTGTATAAAAGGAGTTCTTATATGGGGGGTTTTGCTAGCACTGGTAAAATATGAAAAAATCACTCCACTTACTTAGAAAAAAGCTGCATGGAAAAAACCAATCAAAATTGCCTAAGCAATACTATCACATAATTAGATTCCCTGGCATAAGCTTAGTACATGAAATGTCCTCAGTACTCATACTATTCTGTGTCTTGATTGAGGAAGAAACTAAAAGACCAGACTTTTTCCATTGCTAAATTTTCCATTGTGAAATTTGACATGTTCATGACTGCAGAACCTCTGTTAATCAATAAATCACTAGACAACTTTGATTAATTAACTAGTCAACAGCTCATAAGACAGTTCAGTCAGACCATCTGCATTTCCTTTTGTCCTATGTGATTTTTCAGTGAAGTCAAATGTGGCTGTTTCTGTTCCCAGACTGTTTGCTTTAAATGTTCCTAGGAAGAATTATGGATTATTTTTATTTGTACTTCAGTAGCAACTAACGGCCTCCTCTAAGCTCCAGGCTCAATTTGTGCTAGGTTTTACATGACCCCATTTTAATAGGCAAGGCTGCGGGGGCGGGAAGAGATGCACAGTAATTCCAGGAACACTTGCCTGTACCCCCGCACAAGCCTGGAGGCAAAGCCAGCACCAGAGCTTGGATGTCTGGAGTCCTCACCCAGCGCCTCGCCAGCCACACTGCCTTTCCTGCGAGAAAATACAGAACGCTCTGGTCTAAGCAAACAGCATTGTTTTCAAAGACAATTTGCTAGCGTGAGCTTTCCTGTAAAAGGAACCATTTTTTTAGCACTCTGGGTGGGATGTCATCCTACAACGGGATGTCTCCCATGGAGCCATGGAACCTGCACTTAAACATTAGGTGCTGCATGCAGCCGTCCTACCAAAGTCAGCGCCCCAGCCCCTTCAGCAAGGGATATGGGGGTGGTGGAGGCCAGTAGCAGGCAGTGCAGAGGCGCATGTGGTAGGTGACAGCATTTTCCCCTCCAGAGAAAAATAAAATTTCTATGTGTCTTAGACAATACAAAATAATTAGGACTGTGAACATGGCTGGGTTGTAGATTCAGCCACACCAGTGCCACTCTGATGCTGTCACAGGAAATGGATCCTGCATAATGGGGCTGACTTCTCACCTTGAGTTACCTCAGGTTCCAAATCTTTTCAAGGATGCAGAAAGGAAACCCTGCCTTTACTATTACTGGCATATATTATTTACTATGCTGATCAGGATCAGGCTCTTCTGTTACTTAGTGTTCAGATTTAATGCTCTCTTTTGCTCAGCTGACATTTCCAAACTCTCCTGATCAAGGGAGCATTCACAACCTTCCTCCTGCTCTCAAGCCCAACAGAAGCCTCTGAGCCACCCTTGGCTGCCCATGCATGGAGCATTCATGGTCCCATAACCTCTGTACTTACACTGCACTATGTTCTGGTTTATTTAAATTTGTGAGGTGCTGCCTCTGCTCTTATTTCCTTACAGTGGTTCCACTTCATCTGTGTCCCTCCCACGGTTTCATCACTGTTCCTCATGATAAGCCATCTCCTCCATTTCTGTAACTCTCCCTTACAAGCCCTTGTTGCAAAACAGGGTGAGAAAATTAGGAAATGTTGGGATTACCTACTGGACAGAAATCCCAGTATCTTGGGCAGATCTGTTGCTGATCTTTTCAATTCTGACAGAACTAGGCATGAGTTTTCCTATCATTTGCCAGAACACATGAGAAACAAGATGGAGACCAGGGTGTCTTCCCCAAGGGCACAATTAGTAACACAATTTGGTAGCTGTTAGCCAGAGCACCATTTAAGACTTTGATTTCAAATACAGGATAGCTCAGTTTCCATCTGAAGCAGCCAACAAACAAGCAAAGCAGAAAACATTACCCATGATGCTTTAGCTTAATACTTTTTTTTTTTATTTGCCTCAGAAACAAAAAACAGGGGCCATGGAGCAATATATTGAAAAAGTTGAACCATACCAACCTTTGAAGAATCACATACAAAATACTATTTTAAATCAAAAAGTATGTGTGTTGCACTTTGGACCAGGTTGCCAGCTGATGTAAAACAGTTCAGCTCCTTTAATCATATGGGCCTATGCCAATTTACATCAGCTGAGGATCTGTCTAATAATAATATGTGAAGCAGGGCTTCACCACATACTGTACTGAATGTTGGAAACCATCCTGTACTTAAATGCATGCAGCTATTTAACTCAGAGCATGAGACTGGCCACATTGTTTGACATAAGGGTTAGTTTTCAGATAGTGAAATTTCAGTTGCCAGGTGCCAGAGGCAATTTATCAGACACTCATAAAATAAAGATCAAAAAGCCCATCAGTCTCCCACTGCATCTGGGATCTAGGAAGGAACACTTACAGCCCCCTATCCTTTAAACAGCTCTCACTTAAAGAGCTCACTGTTTATAATAACAAGAAAAGGAGAAAGGGGTCAGGTCAAAACCAGCAGAACAGCAGGTGGTGTTATAAAGTTTTTTTCCGCAGTTAAAACTTTTGTGAAATAGTAGTTCAAATGTTCTCATACAAGCCTGTTTCATATTTTTAATTTGTATTTTTAGATAATTTTTGGCTATTAGAATACAAGTCACAAATTACTTGACCTCTTTTTCTCTACTGTTTACTCCAATATGTTACAAAAATAATCCTGAACTATTTCCTTTCATGCTTCCCTTTTGACTGAAAGCCCATGTTACACACTACTGAACTCAGGTTTTAGATCCAGAACCAAAATTCCTCCAAAGTTCAAAGGGGTTTCTGAGCAGTGTTCCCGTTCATAACCAGCTTAGCTGGAATGGTGCAAGATGAGAAGTTTGGATTCAGATCTGAACCCTGCTATTATTTAATATTTAATGAGCACTTGCACTCGGTCTTTGCTGAAGTCAGAGATGTGAACCTTGCCTTCTGAAAAGTTTCAATGTCAAGGCTCCGGTGTTGCCCTCAGATCTCCTCAGTGGGAGGGGAGAAGTATCTCCCCATGTTCAAGGAATGTGTCACATTCTAGTTAAAGTCCATCTCCTACAACACCCTTCCTCCGAGGCAAAATAGCCAGTCCCCATCAGGTAAGAATTAGCCACACATGCTGAGAACTGTCATCAAAAACTCACATAAGACCATCCCTCAGATGAGATAAAGATAAGGTACATTTCTATCCCAGAGGAGTCAGTGAGTGTCCCATGAAAGCCTCATCTCTAGTCTGCAAGTGACAGTGACAAGCTGATAAATCTGATCTACGAATTAAAATGTAGCATTACCACTGAGAATGCAAGACCTGAGGAGATCTCCCTCAGTGTACTAAACACCTCTGTGAAGTACGGAGCATACGTAGCTTCCAGAGACCTCAGCCCTTCATGGCATTGCACACACCAAAGCAGAGGGAATGGAATTTGCCTTGACTAATTTTAATCCCTTAATTCGGGCACCTGCCCAGGGTCTGTGTATAGGAAATGGGAAGAAGACGGTATCCAAATCAATATCCTAACTACAGCCCAACTTGGATATTCTGAATCATCCTCTAGAGGCGCTGGCCTCCATCAGTCAGCCTTGGGAGCCCTGGCTCCCACATGAAACACCTAAATTAGATCCTTACTACAGGCAATGTGGATGACCTCCCTGGTACAAACACAGTCTTCTGTAGTGTGTGCTGTTTGCCTATGCATCCTTTCAGAAGCGTTTGCTGTTGCTGTTACCTCCACTGAGTCTTACGGTTTCTTCAGCACCACATTGATTAATGGCCAATTGTTGGGAACAGAAATGCCTCCAAGTTCACAAACACAGTGCTCGTCATTTTTCAGAAATGTACATGTTTGTCAACAGTTACTGCACAGAGGTATTAAAAATCCATGGGAAAGAAGTGGTGTGTCTTGGATACAAAAGTAAAACTATTATTATTATTTGCTGGCAAATGCAACTTTTTTAATAGTGACCACAATATTGTTACTAGACATCAACATCCACTGAGGCTCTTTACCCCCTAATTTTCTGACTGCTATCAAGCTTCCTAAACACCTTGTCCCAGAAATCATTTTTCTACTCCAAAACATGAGTCAGGTCTCCCATCTGCTTTGGACATCCATTCAAAAAAGCTTACTTGGCCTTAATCCCAGTCACTGAATTCTGTGTGGTATCCAGTATAGTGTATGCATTATTTTGAAATGCTGTAATATTGACTATGTTATCTTTGCTTTATAACTGTGATCCCATAGAGCTTTCCTTTGTATTTCCAGCATTCATTTCCCAGGCAGTTTTATAAAAATGTAATGAGGTGCTATTATTAAAGCCTATTAACTTATACAGGCTTGTTGCCTGAGGAGAACTCAATTTTATTTTCCTTAAGCAGCAGGCCAGATTGCAATCAAGTAGTTTCTCCAGTGAGTATCCCAACAAATTCATCACCCTCTTTCTTAGTCTGAGATAATGCCACAGTAGAGACCAGGCCAAAACTTTCCTTTTTCGAAGTTCCAACAAAGACATATTTACTTTTTTCACACTAATTGGCTCTAGTAAGGTAATTTTTTCCTTCATTTCATTGTTTCTTCTCCTGTTTTTCAACTCCCAGAAATAACACTGAGATATTTATGGATTGTGCTGAGCTCATGGGTTTTGATTAAGATTTCTATATAGCTGAATAATTTATTTAATTTATCTCTTCTAGCAGGACTAGCATTAGGCTCGTGCAGCATGTATAGGCATGAGACCACACAAAGGAGGAGGCTTTGCATTCCAGGTCACCATCTCTCGAGGCCAGAGCAGAGCAAGGGCTGCCAAATTGGTTAGATGGGCCCCAGCTCCGCCCTGCAGCTGTCAAAGCTCTCCCACGCACTGACAAAGTGAGATTTTCCCACCCTTCTCTGACCTCCAGAGATGTGCCGAGTATGGAAACCTGCCCAAAGCACCAAGGTGTTAGGCATTTTTGCTAAAAAGGACTGGAGGAGGAGAAATACCTTGCAATGAAAGCACAAGGTTGTCTGGCTTCACTGCCTAGTCCTGTTGCACATTGCTTGGGTGACCTTGCATTTTACTCCCTCTATTGCTATTCTGTTTTGACTTTGTGTTTCATAAAGCATGAGAAGAGAACTTCTAGCCATGATTAGTGGAGAAATATGGCAATCAAACTGTGCTCAGGTCATCAGCATAGTTGGAAAAAATAGTGCAAAATTAAAAAAAAAAAGAGGGGAGCTTTTCAGTATAGACTAGGGAAGGCAAACAGCAGATACATTATGAGATAATACTATATATTTTGCAAATATTAATAATTCAGCAGCTAGGATATGTGATTCTGCTCTTACTCACCAAAGATGATATTTCAAACATACTGGGCTCCTGAGAAAATATTTTCAGCCTGAATCGCAAGAACAACATCTTCTGGCACTGTAAATGTCTCGTGAGATTCCTTAATTGATATACTTGCAAGTGTACAAAATGTACAGATTTTTGGAAAGCTACTTTCATTGAACTGGAATTAATCCTAAATTTCCTTGGCACCCATCTAATGATATCTGAGGTGATTTAACAAGCATTTCGCAAATACCAGACCTAAGAGAAAAGTGCTACTCCAAGTTGTCTCAGCAGATAGGACATTAATGAGATGGCTGAGCAACCCTTTCATGGAAGCCTTTTCAGCCAAAGATCCAGTGAACCTTAATGTGGGCATCTAGTCTACAACATTGTATTCCTAACGAGGCCATCACTCTAAAAGAGGCTTCTAAATTTCCCATGAAGTCAACGGGGAAAACTTAGTGCCTTTGAAAGTCTCTGTTGAGAAACTCAAGCTGCCTAATTTTAGGCACAATAGAATGGCAAATGGGACTCCCTCTAGAGCAGGCACAGGTTACCAAGGTAAGAGAGACCCATCTTACCAAATGAAAGTTGACCTAGTTTTATGAAAGGCCTTTCTACAGTATCAAAGAGTATGAGTTCACATGAGTCTCTCATCTATTTTTGAACTCGGCTTTGCCCACGCAACTCCTGAAACCAGCTAAGAAGCCAATTCTGAGCAGAGCAGCAAAACCTTCAGCATATCAAATTTAGCTCTCTGTCTGTGATTTCCCTGCCTGCTAAAGCCAGAAGAGAACATTATGATCACCTGATATGTTGTGCAACACCCTACCTACATTTTCTCTCATCATATATTTTATGATAATATAGTGGATTTTTAAGCAATTCATTTTTAATTAAACACTTAAAACTTCACCTTTTCTAGCTTTTCCTTGCTCCAAACTTCCAATAATTATAGCACAGATCAAGTTTTGCATCTCATTAACTTGGAGGTGTATGATTTAAAACAGAACTTGTGACATTACCACTACTATGCACGTCGGTGTGCAGCTAGATAGTAAAATAAATGACTACATATAAAAATAGACATATCTGTTTCTGATGTGAAAATTGTCATTAAATCGAGTCAATAGTTCCTTTTTGCTATTCAAAATTCTACCAGTTCCTCCCAGTACAAGCCAGGTTAAGATCTTGGCTGCTTCTTTCCACTGACTCTGTGATTTTCTCATCTCTAGCTTTTCCATTCATTAAAGTCTTAGCTAAATTCTCCTTTCCCTCCTGTCCCTCTCTGCCCCCAAATCCCTTCACCAGCATGTCTGACACATCTTACCATGTCAGAAGCAGGCTCCCTACTCCCGTTGACCAAAGCTCTGGAATACAGTTCCCACCTACCTCTGAAGCCTTCCCTCTGGTCCATTCCCACGGTCTCTCTCCAAGCACCTCCCAACCATTTAGCCTATCTGCTCCAGTTGGCTCTTTTCCTGCTCCCTGTGGTCCTCAGGAGCTGCCAGCTGGCCTGCTCTGTCTTCTTCCTCAGAAAATTAGATACTGTTGCTGTCCCCACTACCTAACGCAGAGTCAGGTTCACGTAACCCCATCTCAGCAGGAGAGCTCTAAACTCATCTTTTTTCTCTTGCCTTGCTGTTGACACTATTTCTGGGGCCAGACTCTGGCAAAAGGAAATCAAAAAGTTGTGCACAGTCCTGATTAAAGGCATAAAGAACTGACTCATGGACATCAGCTGCTGGATGGACTCTTAAGTTCCTTGATGGTTTTATGAACACATCACCAAACACTGATTTGCCTGTAGCTCCAAGTCTTCAGTATCTTGCTTGGGAGGCAGAAGCATCTTAGTTCTACACAAAGAAAAATATTCCAGAGTTGTCATAAAAAAATGGGAAGAATTTTCTGAAAATATTGCCAAAAAATATTTAATTTACAAAGAAAAAGCCACCTTTCTCCGTCTGTAGTACTTGAAAGTCAAAATTGGACATGCCAGTTGGTTGTAAGGTTGTAATGTCTTAAGTAGCCATTGATTTTTTGTTTCAGAGTGTTAATATCTAGTTTATAAATTGCCAAGTCTTGAACTTCTAATGATACGGTTATTTAATGTTTCTAGACAAAGGGAATTACTTTTCTTATATGTTATGAGAACTAATCATCATGGGAACAAACGGAAAAGTTGGCTACTGAACTAGGGGAACTAACAGATCCATTACTTTCCTGGAAATGGTTCCTTTTAGTTGGCTAATGTGCATTATGAGCTAATGAAAATGCTGCACATGCCTGTATGGAAGGGATGACCTCTTTCTGTCTATTCTCTGAGCAGACAGACAAAATCTATCTCCATTTCAGACACCACACAGCACATTAGTATGTTTTAGCGTATATTTACACTAGAACTGGGTGCTAGGACAGCTCTGCAATTTCCAAATTGCAGATGGTTCATGTCTGGGCCATTCAGCCTACAGCCTGCACCCATTTATGTGGACATACCCACATGTAAAAAGCTCTGTTCTTTGAATATCTTTCTCATCCTTTTTGATTATCTACACAGGAAAATTGTCCTCTTAGAAGAATTATTTTCAAGCCTTCTTCTGGGAGTGAACTTCATTTCATTTGGCAGATGTAAATGAAAAGCAATTTAATATCCAGTTGCCCCTGTGCCTTTCTCCCAGATGGTGTTCTAAACCTGTGCTGCATTTATTTCCTCCATTCTGACAGAGGCAGCTCATTCTTACTTGTACCAACATAATCTTATTTTTGACACCCATGATATGTTGGAGGGTTCAAAGAACTCAATTCGGTCTTTTCTTGTTCCCAATCCATGAGGAAAATTAATCTAATTCTAGAAGTGGTTCTTCTCCCTTCTTTCACTCCCTCCCTCCACAAGCACAACAGAGAAGAGAAATATCTGGTAACAACCCAGGACAGGATGGGAAAATTACTGTATGATTATTACTGTGTCTTGCAAGGCTCAAATGGCACTGCATGTCCTGCACAAGAAAGTACTCCAGGCCAACAAGACTTTTTACACCTCCACACCTCCTAGTTTGAAGCATCACTGTGCTTCACTGAAGATAAAGGAGACTTTAAAAAAAATACTTAAAAGTTTTTTCAGTGCTGAATTTCCTCTCTCATTACCCAATCCCACAAATATACTGTGATGCAGATCCTACTGACTTTTGAAAATTTGCTTTGTCCTTCAGGTTCCTGGCCATCTTCTAGGGCAGGATCTGTGGGCTCTGGGACTGAAGCGACATCATACCTTCTGTGAAGAAATACATTTTGGGGAAGGTATTATGCAAGAGGACAGGTAAACACGGGCTCCTGAATTCTTCTGTGTATGTGGGAGGGCTGCACTTCTTTTTGTATGCCAGCAAATATCTGAGATGAAGCATGGGACAGTTAGGTTTTTTGTTATGCCAAATTCTGTATAGAAATAAGAGATTAGGGTAAGGTACTATGTGAAAAGTTGCAGGCTTTACTTTCTGGTTTGGTCCCTGATTTAAAGCACTTGTGAGTCAATTTTTTCTGGAAAACACAGAAAGAAATTTTTATTCTGTTTGTTGATTGACCACCTCTGGCCCAGGACAGTAAATGAAATACAGTTACTCTTGGATTATGCCCAGTTTCACCCTCACTGATTGATCTTCCACTGAGGAATCAGCACAAAAGGCTTGTCGTCTGCTACTGCTTGGCAGAGGAGATAGTGGTGTCAGGATGGGACCGCTATGTCAGGAAGGCAAAAATAGACTTCGGAGAGCAACTGAGATTTAATGTTAGTTTTGTAATTCACCCGTGGTGTTACGCCCTTTATAGTTGGGAACGCTTCATTAAATACCATGCATTGTTTAAAAAGCAGTTCGCCAACTTTTTTTTTCCCTTTTAAGTCTAGAGCCAGCAAAGTAACCGCTTTCTACACAACATAGATAATTTAACTTCAGCAAATGTACTAATGCTGATAGCGTGAAAGAAGAAACACGTCTCTGACAAGGACTGAGCAGGGGCTGCACAGCAGATAAGGAAATTATTTTTTAAAATGAAGCCAGAGGAAAATGGAATAAAGATAAAAGGGTAATCAAACATTTTATAGTTGGGGATTTTTTTTTTCAAGTGACAGAAATCCACTGGATTAATACAAAATGAACAGGGCTGCCCCACTAAGGAACAAAGTTATCTTCAGATTTCTTTATCAAATGAAACATTCTAAGAATCTGTTTTAATTAAAAGCATTACTTCTATCTTTTACCAAATGCAATCTTCTATTTGGCACAGCTTTAATAACAAATGGCAGGTATTTAAACAAATGGGATTTTAGCTGTGGAACAGGGACGATATCTATCCATTTGGTTTGTTTAGAGTCCATTCACGCCTTGACTGATGTCTGTAGGTCTTGCACAGATGTAGCAAGGCAACTGCATCTTCTGTTTGGTGTTGTTTGTTCTCTCCTCCGTGGCAGTGACTCGATAGCGGATGGCACCAGCAGAAACCTGCTTGCACGGTGCCACTCTCTCCCCCTTCTGGTAGGCAGAGCAAGGCTGGGTGCAGCCCCAGCAGCAATCAACACTTGCAGAACTGTCCCTTCTCTCCCACGACACAAATCACATGTGCCATGTTAATGAGGAGTTTGTTCCTTTTAATTCTTCCTTCGTTTTCTCCACCACCTTCCTTCCCCTCGCTGGCAGGTTTGCCCCAGCCGGGCACGCCGGGGCTGTCCCATGTCTCTTACCACCTTTGTGCTCTGGAAGCAAAACTGTCCTGGGGGCTCCTACTGCAGAAAGGTGCAGGTTTAGCGGTTCCATTCAAAACATACATCCTGATTCAAAGTAGCTACCTAGTTACTTCAGTAGTTAAACTTCAAGTACTATGTTGGAGAAAAGCGTGGGAATTGAGATTTGCTAGATGTGCCCCAAAGGAGAATTTGTCTGGTTTCAGATTGTGAAATAGTCCAGCTTCTGGTATTGTTGTTCCTTTTTATTTCACAGAGTAAACACATATTGCTACTCTGACGTGCCTGGTCCTTCAAATGTTAACACACAAGAGTAAACTTTTATGGTTACACGGATCAAAGGGTTGCACAAAATTAAGAACATGCATTAAGTGTTTGCAAGATCAGGAATGTAATCTACTGTGCCCAAAATAGAAATTCAGAGAACTTAGAGAAAACTTTGTAGAGAATTTCTTCATCTTGAATTCAAATGAATACATTAGGTTGGCCTGAAGCTGCATATGAAACCTCTGAGTTTCATTCTGCTTCATGAAATTTCTGCCTAAGACAAAGAATAAACAACTCATAGAAAATGAAATTTTGGTTCTGGCTCTGCAAAGTGAGTGTCTGTGCTTAACTTCATGAACAAACCCTTTGATGTCTGTGGGTTTACTGTATAATGGTTTGTCATACACTGGATCTGTGTGACTTACTTATGGCTTGGCGTACTTAAATGTACTTTTTTGCAGAGCACTAAAAGCAGTCATTGGTCTTATACGTGTAAGTTAGCTTTCATTCTAAGGGATTTTTTAAATACCTGGGGTTTGTTAAACAATCCATTATGTAACATTTCTCCCTCGCAGTTGAAAACCAGCTTCTCCAACACTAGCTGCTCTACTTCACATGCATATAATATTGCTATCAGCTGCCTATTGACTTAAAAATGTTTGATTTCTCTCTCTCTCTCCTACTTAGCAAGATTAAAGGCTTAAATGTTCTGTTATACCATACCATACCATATGTTAAGAGGAAAGACTAATTTTGGCTGCCTACAACATTCCAAGCCCTATTTAAATAATATTAGCTAAAAGCTCAACTTGTATAAAAGCTTAAATCTGCAGATGTAAAACTCAGACTAACAAAGTCCTTTAAGGACCAAAATCTGCAATTTACTGCTTTTGAAAGGTCTGCCACGCTCCAGGGAGATGTACTGTTTCTTGGTCGAGTGCTGGCAGGGCTTAGCAATGTATTCACAGGATCCATTCACACCCACTGAATTTCACTTAGGAATAGATCTATGCAACTGCCCTAACCACATCTTTCTGATGGTTAAAAAGCTCGCAATTAAAGCCAATTTCTGCTTTTCACTTGCTTAGCTCACAGACAACAATAAGCAAATGCTTCCATTCTTTCTCTATGTTGTTTCTCCCACTATTAAACAGGGCCTTCATGAAGGTTTTCTGTCTGCTGGGTGAGCTATCATGCCACCCAAGTGCATGGGTGAGAGAGGAGCAGAACTGCAGACTTAAGCCTTCCATCAGGCCCTCACATCTATCCAGGCATGGGAGGTCAAATTAGACAAATCAGCCCATAATAAGAGGATACATTCCCTGCGTGAGGACAATTAAACGGTATAGATACTAAGGGGAGACGATCACACCCTCATCAGTTGGAAGGGTTCAGTACCTTTTCACAGTGTATTTTCAGGCAGCTGCTAGTATTAAGGTTATAGGCATTAAATTGAGGGCTTATGGTTCTCTTCTGGGCATAGACTCAGTAAATCTCCATTCTTACAGGGTTTGGGGTGTGTGGGCTTGCTGCAGCAGGGGAAGAGTATCAACCGCTCTGGTCTCAGACAGTGGCCGTGTTTCAATCTCATGCTTCAGCTTGTTGCCTGAAGAAAACAGAAAAATATTTTTTTCCATCCCAACAAACAACTTCAAGAGTTCGTCTGTTTATTTGCTCATTTTCTGTTTAGCTAGTGGCTTGTTATTTTGGGTTGTTTGGTTTGGTGCATTTCTCTTCCCCCTGCGACATTACACATTGGCTGCGGCTGGAGATGTGGCAGCCTGAGGACTGAGCAGCACTCGGCGAGGATACAGAGGATTCCCTTGGCCAGATGGGTCTTCTGCATGAAAGTTAATGCTCTAAAATACATACAGAGTTAGACTGAGTGATACAATCATCCTATCTTAAGCCTTGTGAGATACGTACAAAAATTCACATATATATTTGGATTGTAAATTATAAATATAATGCCATTAAGTTCCAATGTTTTAATAATTATTATTTTAAAGCAAGAAAGAAAAATATAAAACCTATGAACTTTATAGCACATCCTTTTTTTTAACCAGTGAAGTTATTATGCTTATGTAAGTAATCCTCTCAGATTCACTTGCCATTCCTTCCATATCTTAACTAGATGCTGTATCGCCATGCTGGACAACTGATCCACATCTATCTCATGTGCATGACAGTAACCATCATTAGTTATGAGTGAGATCATGTCAACGATCACAACAAGCCCATTAATTACTCTGAAATTGCTTCAGTCTTTCACTAGAAATCGATCTAAAGCTCCGCTTTGGAGCATAAACACATCCTTATGGATTTTTCTCTTAAAACTTAAGTCTTGCTTACAATGAAGTTCTTAGGGTAAGCAGCAGCCAATTGAGTTTTAATGTGGCACTGCAAATATATGTGTTGCACTATGCCTTGTAAGCACGAAGCACTCCAGCTGATGATCTACATCAGGCCGTACATATGGCAAGCATCAAGAAGCTATTAAACCTGCTGCCTTGAAGAAAACAACACCAGCAAACTCTAATTGTATTAGGTGTTGCATATAAATACCCATTTCCATTTTGGTATAGGAATTATACAGTGTATTGACTCTCCTCTCAGATCTGGACCTCTTGGCTATTAAATACCCTCCAGCCCAGACCCAGCCAGCTATGGTGGGTTACCCTTTAGATCCCACCTTTCTGGGTCAGTCCATTGGTATACTCCATTGTACATCCAGAAAGCTACTATCAGGCATTTTGTCAGGCTACCTGAGATGGTTCCCAGGAAGATGGGAGATGTGTGATCAGAGAAAACACATGTTTCTGGCCTCTCTTGAGGATCTTTTTTACAGTTAAGAGACACAAGCAGAGATTCTGGTTTCCTAGGGAAACAATTACTAGGGGCTACTGCAGAACAGAGAGAGATACCATCACGCCTTACATTACGCACTACCATCATACTACATGTTGGACAATTCTACCCAGTCAGACTGTGTTTGAAACTTCTGTGTGTAGTACTTTCCAGCTTTCTTACAAGTACTGACACAGATCTAGGCACCCACTGTATTATTATATTTTTTTTAATTGATTGGATATGGTGGGCATTGTGTGATCTGCAAGAAGACCAATGACTTTGCTTCCCATTTAAATTAATTATTTAAAGGACCATATTTGTGCTCAGACCTGTGCCTTACTATTCATTATTGGATATGTTGTCAATTACTTACTTGCTTTTCTGGATTTTCTACAAATTCTTCTTACCTGGTCCTCTAAATCATGTAGTACTTGGCTTAGTAATTAGTTTTTTATTTTCCTTAAGAAACCCGAAAGACAGCTTCAGTCATGTGATGTGTTTCAATAACCTTGGCAAGTGAAAAAATACTAGTGGAAACTCAAAAGATTTCTCATATTTCAAATATCTAGATGTATTATATTCCCAAAAGGATTAGGACTTCAAGGGAATAAAAACCTCTGTCTACTGATTCAGCTAGGCATGATGTGCACGGCAGAGGCTGACCAGAACAGGCTCAACATTACTGTAGCAGCAGTGCTGTTGCCAGAGGAGAAAAGCTGGAAAGGGGAAAAGAAGCTGATCAGTACCACTTCTCATGGAAAATTTTTATGTGCTTCCTTCCGAAGCCCAAAGGTGCATGCTCTGTGGAGCCTCAGAAGGACATTCCTGCACTGCTCACATCCACTGATGCTCTATTAGAAGGATCCAAACAGGGCTTGCTTCCCTTCTGTCTAGGGAGAACCGTCACCCCAAGGGAAGAAGCACCGAAGGCATAGGTTTGTTTTATGCTGAGTTCTTTCTTTACATACGGTAAAAAATGTAAGTTTATCTAACAACGGTCTATTATGATATGTCAAAGTCATAGGATTATCGTAGGCTGGGCTGTTAAGATGTGCTGTGCTGATCTATGTCAGTATTGTGTTAACTTGCTGCCAATTTATAGGTGCTTTGGGCTCTGATAGCAAGACACAGGATGGGGGATAGAAAAACATATTGAGAACAAAGACAGAGTGTTTTTAAGAGAGTAAAAGGCAATCAACAGCAAAACAGATATTTCTGGTGATAAAAAAGTCATCGGAAACCAGCCATCCTTACTCTAGCATATGTGTAAGAGGAGAACCTCGGAGTGGTTCCACTTCATCTGTATACCTCCCACTGTTTTCATCGCTGTAACTCGTGATAAGCCCTCTCCTCCATTTCTGTCAGTCTCCCTCACAAACCCTTATGATCTTTCCTCCTTTTATGGTTTTATGCTTTTAAATTGCTCTAAGTCTGCTGGTAAAGGAGAATGCCTAAATATATAACAGATACACCCGTTCACCTTGGGATGAATGTTTTATCGGTTTGGATGTCATCATATTCCTCACAATCACATGTTCCTCCCTCCAACACATATGGCAAGCAGCTGTATGGGCACTACTCTTGCAGTTTAAACCTGGGAGACTCAGAAGTTCAAAATTAAAACAACAAAATAAAAACTCCAACCTCTTCTTCGAGAATGCTCCTTCTAATCAATGCAGAAGCAAAGAAGATCAATGAGGAAACAGAAATTAAGCAAGGAGTAGTATTTCCCCTGTCTTCGGAACATGCTATTCCAAAGGAAAGGGCACTATTAGCCCCAGATCTGTGTCTGAAGGTGCTCAAGAAATGTCTCAAGTTTCTGATCCCATCTTCTCCAATTTTTATTGAAGAAAGAGGAGTGAATATTTGCATCTGGCATAGTCAGGCAGCAGAGTGCTCTAAAAATAGCATCCAGTGTTTAAGTAGCACTTTTCATTCAGCTATCTTAAAGCCTTTATAGGGATGACTAAGATATATTATCCCCATTTTACAAGACAGAAGAATCGAGATACTATTGAGTTAATTCACCGGCGCAAAGATAACCCTTAATTTCACCGAAGGGACAGGATCAGATTTATGGCAATCCAAGAAGCTGAATCCTGTTCTTCCATTCACTCATTCTCTCGCATTTCCCCACTGAGGCACATTTGATGTTACACGATGAGATAGAGGCCATCGGAGTGTCCAGGGCACCCTTCTGCCATTTGCACCACAGCTGTGTCGGGCCCTGTGGACTCGTAATGCCCCATTAAGGAGTAAATGCAGACCTGCTGAATGCTTAGCCTGCAGGAAAGCTTTAAATCACCAAGTCAGATTTCACCCCAACTTTCTCTTTTAAAGACCATGAGCAGAGATTGCAAAGACTGCAGATATTGCCAAGCCTGCAGATTGCCAAGACTGCAACGAAGCCTTTACCGATTGCAAGCCCTCGGCAGGAATTACTCAATGCAACAGGAAATCCTGTCACCCAGCAGTGCGCCACAGCGGAGCGCCTGGTTGCAAAGACCTTGCCTCCCACTCAGATGGCCATCAGGACAGAAACCTTTCGGCACGACTGCACAGCACACAGCCATCAGCCAATGTTATATTTAGGCTGAGGAGCCTTCTTTCACTCCTGCTGCACTGAGAGACTGGGAATTGCATTGCATACAAACCCCAGAATTAGCTCCTTGACGTCATTCACTCTGCTAACGGGCTGCTTGCTTTCTCCTTCCTTCCTAATGTCCTGACTTTTGTCAGCCACAACAAAAAATTTTTCCTCTAGCTGAAATGGGAGTGTGGTAGGTGGGTTTTTTATCGGCACGTTCATTCATTCATGCTGGAGCATTATTGATACATTCACATTTCCTGACAGACTTTTTTTTTTTCTTCTCTCCTTTTTAAACTTTAAACATTTGCCAGTTCCAAAATACTACACTTTCTGTTTACAGTGATGCCCTAGCTGTGGAAATGCCGCTTTCATTCATTTTTTCTCAGTAAAAAAAAAATTCATGCATTTTCCCTATTTTGTTTCACATAATAGGAAAATAACTCCAAGAGATACTGAAGACTAGTGAGCATCAGGCAGAACCATTCATGACCACCACTTTTCAGGATAAGCACAGGAACAGATTTAGTCAGAACATTTTCTCTCTTCCCAAAGCTTCCCTGCTACTGTTTCCAGTGAGACTGTTCATGGCAGTCTATAGCAATCCCTATTAAGAACATAACACGTGCTATTCCAGCTCACAGCACCACGGGATGTGTCATAGCTGAGCTGCTAACTCTGCTGCTCACATTGGTGCTGCTTATCATTTAATATTATTTGTCTTGCTATAATGCCAGCAATTGCCCGGTGTCAAAAGCTCTTTGGAGATAGTTTAAATAGGCCTTCAGTTACGAGTTTGGTTTGGAACGCTTTATCCCTGAAAATGGAAATGCTGTGAAACGATACTGATGATTTCACACGTGTAGCCTCTGTAATATAACAGATCATCTTCCTGGTAGGGCTGAGATGAAGAGATGTCAGGTGGCGGAGGCCAGAATCCCTTCTTCTTCATATCAGTAACCAGGAGATCGTCCCAGAACATGGCAGGAGGCTTTTTGATGAATGCCAGCGTAGGAAAGGGAATCAAAATCTGAAACAGTTGTGAACCAGTAGGATATCCAGCAGAAGTGCTCAAATTGGGAAGTGGCCAGGACATGGAGACTAACAAGATAAATGTGCAGAATATGCTCGCTTTATTGCTAACTCATCTCTGTATTTCCCTTCCTCCTCTGCACATTTATTGCTGTTTGATGGTGTTTTCCAAAAGCACTGGAACTTTTCAGCGTACAGGCCAACGGGCCACAGTGTACAAATAAGAGACCGGTGAAGCCTGTTTTTTTAATACTTCCAGATTTCTGGGTGTATCCTTCCATTGTTCATCGTAATAAGGATGTAATACTGGGATGACAGACTGGAGCAAGGGCTAGGGGATGCCGAAGGGAAGTGTGGCCACCCAGTGGTCATTCAACGCTAAGTCACACAGCGATTGCTCATGGAGCCCAAAGGATTTTCTGTGGCTGTGCCTTAAAGCTATGAAAGAGTCCATTTGCAGAAAGCGCAGGAAGCAGACTCACTTTACACTTTAGAGACTGTATTTTGGCTTCCATGAGATGAAAGGAGAGACTTCAAAACTTTAGCATAAGTCATTCTATTAGTCAATTTGTCTGTGAGCCAGGAAATTGCTACACAAGAGAAATATATAACATTCCTATGATGTTATTTCAAATTTGCATTCTAGTAGTATCCACAAGCCCCAGCTGAGGTCAAAGCCTGACGATCAGGGATGATATTGTGATTTCTAATGAATGGCAGCTTTGTCCTCCAAGATTTTAAAAGCAGACTGACAACAAATGAAAAATTGGAAGTACCTCTAGTCGTCTAAACCAGAAGGGATACCTACCCACAAAGAGTTTATGTGGCTTTCAAGGTCACCCCAGGAAGCTGTGGTTAATCAGTGAGGTGAATCTCTGTGTCCTGTGTTTTAATCTAGTGCCATCGTCACATAGCTTTTATTTCCTACACTGTGCATTCTGTATTGAGAAGGTCATTGATTTAAATTCACATTGCCTTTCATTTTCCAAGTGGCTTTTAGGGAAATCACAGGAGCTTGAAAAAATGCAAAAAAATCATAATAGCAACTCAGCTATTGTGAAACAACCTTTTTCTGGTCTTCTTAGGTGTGACAGACAAGCTTTGTGTTTTCAGTTCCAGATGTCTTTGGGCACTGAATTGTCCATAAAGAATATGACATCAACTACGTACTTCACAGATATGTCATAAGTGATTTTTGTAAAGTGATTTCAGATTATTACAAAAGAGAGATTATAGAAGACCAGAGAATTAACACTATGTTAGGACATTTGGCCTCAAAGAACCCTGACTGATAAAACTAGGCATTGTGATAAAGAAAGACCGTTTTTTATTAGGAAGGGGCTGATAGCATCCAGAGCTAGGTTAGGGTTGTAACTTGGGTTTGAGGGCAGATTGGACAAATGCTAAGACATATTAATAGTAATATCCTGAGGCTGATTTCATGAGATTCAGGAATGTCTGAAACAGAGAATAGGCCCCCTCCAGTATTAGATCCATCTGCTGTTTCGATGATAAACATAGATATTTAAAATAAAGTACAGAGAGGTAAGATTCAAAACTCTATTCAGGTCATCTTTACTTTTCAGACTTAATTAAAAAAACAGTTCTAGGTAATTGGAGGTTGCATACTCTGCAGTTCCCTACAAATCCTGGAACCTTAATGAAATCTCAGTAGTGAGCAATGAGTAGGCATGTTGAGTGTTGGTCTGCCTGGGGTGAAGCCTTCAAAAACACATGATCATTCTTATTATGATTCTATTATTGCTGAATGGTAAAATAAACCCCATCAACTCAGGCTGGATAATCATCAGGTCAGCATTAAGCCCTTTAAAAAATCACTGCATCCTGTCTTCCTTTGCACAGCATTAGTTCATATAATTGACATATTAAACCTCATTATTCTGGGCACAAACCCATCTCTAATTATTATGTTAAAATAGTTCTATGTTTGGAGATCTTGAGGAAAGAGGAGATGAAACACAGTTTCCCTTGAAGCATCTTGAAGGTCATCGATCACTGTTGAGTACTGGCTGCTGGACTATGTAGACAAAGGATCTGATCCATTGTGGCAGTTCCTTGTAGCCTTCTTCCCAAAGTAGGTTAAGCAGAGTTTTCCAATTGAAAAAAATCTCATCTGAGAAGGAAGACATAAACTATGTTTACAATTAATTGAAACATACTGCCTTTATTTTTTTTCTCCTATGGAATTCCTAGTAGTTAAGATAGTACTAACTCAAAGAGGTCCTTCCACAAGTTAAATCCCCTTTCCCATGCACATGAGTTAATTTTCCTTCCCCAAGCAGCTGAATGAATTAAAGCAGTTGTTCTTGAAAACACTTGTATTTTATATATACCTATATCTATAAACAAATCTATAAACAAGTAGCAGCATCACTCTCAGGAATTAGTTCAGAGCCTTAGGAACATGTTTACAAATATTTATGTTCCTTATTCAATGCAAGCTCCTGATCTGTTGTGAACCCACTTAAGAAGTGGACTTCACTTTACAGCTTTAGGAGGTTTTTTTCAGCAAAAATGTCACGTGAAGCTTGAGAGGTGCAAAGAATAAGGTTCAAAACAAAACATAATAGTTATATAAACCTAAAAAAAAAAAAAGCAACAGTTCTCAAAGCAACAAAACTAATTCATTCTGATTTCCTATGGCTTAGGATTTCAGGGATGGATTCTCCAGTACCTCAGGAAGTTTTAACAATGACTGATACTCTCGTTCATTTATGTTTGTACTCATAAGGAAGATTTTTTGACAATCACATTGGAGCCTTCTCCTCAAACAGGACACTCAAACCTGTAGGAACCTGTTATCTTTAGTAGATATAGCACTGTCACATTTGGCTGAAATTAGCCAAGAATTTCAAAAGCTTTCTAAGATACAAAAAAGTCATTCCATAACCTTTGCTACCACTGGAAATAAATAGAAAACCAATGCAAAAAAACCCTCCCAAAACCCCAGCTTTTCAAAGAACTTCCTGAGTATTGGCTCATTTTGTAACAGTGTTTGGTGGAAAATGGACTAATAGCAGACTATTTTCTCATAATCAAATTTGAAATGGACAAGAGATGTCCTTTTGAGTGCTTGTAGAAACAATAATCTGGTAACCTTAAAGACTCAATTTTGCATTCTGCAGAGCTGTAAGCAGTTTGTACACATGGCCAAACCAGGTCTGGCTGCAAGCAATACATTTGCTTCCAATTGAGTAAAGTAAAACTTTTGTGCAACTATACTTGCACTTTGTTCCTGAATGATGTGCATCAGCCATCAGTGCTTCCTCAGTTGGGACAATAATTAGAAGCATGGACTGAACCAAGGTTCTTCTTGGAAGTAAATAACCCAATTTTTGCATTAATTTCAAATCCAAATCCAGATGTAGTTCTAAATTTCACAAATGAGATCCCCCTCACAATGAGCAGAACTAAAGCTTCAGACCAGATCCCCCAAATTCAAGGATTTTAAAATCCAGCTCTGTATTTTGTGGTTTGGACCCCAGTCTCTTTCTAGAGATATTTTCAAAGTTCAAACCTAGTAATGGGCAAGCAGTTTCTAGTGTTTTTCTGCTCAGAAAGTATTTCTATATATCTTTCAGCTGGTCAAATTATCCTATTTGAAATGCATTTGTAATTTGCTGCGACTGAGTGACCTGCTTGTGAGGCTGTATCTGATCATTTGCAGACCCTGTTAAATAACAGCTTGTGCATGACTTTAGCAGATGGTTCAGCTAACATATAATTTCTATAGGTATATAAAATAACATTTGGAATAAGAAAGCATAATGGCCTCAAGATTCTCTCCTCATTTTTGCAAAGTCATTTGCTTCTAGCTGTTATAGCACAGCAGCAAAGGACCATACAGTGAAAATTATGATAGGGGTAAACTAAGCTGAATAATAACACTGCTTAAGTAATACTCCAGAAACTCTACTAATGTGTGCATAAAAACAAGCATTTCACAGATAGCTACAAAGGGGGAGGTCTAATATTTCCAGATCAAGCAAAACGTCTGATCAGCACTGATTTGGACATGGTTTTAAATATCTGCAGTCTCCAGAGAAGGTGTATTTTGACATAGTCATCATTAAAGCTGGTCTTTAAAAAAACAACACAACTCCATAATTTACTTTCGGAAGATAACATATTTTAAAGGATATGCATTGTCAGAATTAAGAGGCAAGACTTTGCTCAATAGCACTTGGATTTCATTCCAGGTTATAAAGAAACAGTAACTGGTTCACAGCTTATGTTTTTCAGAGTTTGGAGGGAGAGATATTCCAGGGCATAACTTTAGAAGTAAGTACTTATTCACCCTACACTTCATCTGTAGCTGAGTGAGGGAGATGGAGGCCCTGGAGAGCAAGAGGCTACTCTGCAATACCCTGAGGGCACTCCACAGTGCCCCTTGCAACCCTGAGCCCAGGATGTGCACCCCAGCTGCATCCGTACAGCAGGGAAGATACGCTTTGCAGTTCGCCCCATGATTTTTCCCTTCAGGGAATAAACTGGAACGATATGTGATATTCTCTCTACCTGTGGACCTGCATTTCCTTTGGAAGGAAATCCTGATGCACAAGCGAATGAAACGCAACCCATCTACCCCCCTCGCAGAGCTGGAATGAGGCCATGGTGCCGCGTGAACTGAGCCTGCAAGGTTTCGCTGTAGGACCTGTCAGTCCTATCGTGCTGGCTCAGCCAAAGAGCCCCTGTGGGAAGTTTCTGCTTTGAATCATCCCCTAGAAGAATCCACCGCGCTCTGCCAACCATGGAGGAAACCTAAGAAGACCAGTTTGTTGTGTCCAGAGTTAGCCTTTTTTATCACCGATTCAGCCTTTCCTATCACATTTGTTAATAATTTATCCTCTATTAATTACATGGCACTTTGTTCAGCTAATATTAATTCTGCTGTGAACATTCGTGAATGTCTTGCATGCAGACTTGTGGGTGTTCTGCACGTGTATTAATGAGAGAATATGAGAGAATATGTCATCCTCCAGAGCAAAATGCACATACATCAGAAAGTTCTGCCAAAATGCCTCCTCAGATGTGTTTTTCTCAAATACTGCAAGCCACAAAAAGGGGATACAACTTTGCAAAAATGTTTACGGTTCCCATTCCAGTTTTTATTTCCGATCTGCCCTACCTCCTTAAATTCCTTCTCTTAGAATTTAGGATGCCATAATTGCCCAGTTCAAACCTAAATCCAGTATCATTATTAAGTAGTGGTAATAGCTCTGCTCATTGACGTCTGTGAGTGTGGCAGAAAGAATCCCCAATACTGTCGGAAAATAAAAAATAACAATCAACTCCAGCAAATAAAGACAGAGTTTATAAAACTATCAAAACATATAAAACTATCACTGTCAGTCCTGCAGCACCCACATATGTGAGTCTAATTTATACGAATTGTTCCAAGCCTCATTTACCAAGGAAAATTGCTGTCATAACGGATACATCAGTGAGTTGGTCAGGAACATTTTTGTTCTACTTTTCGAATCAGAACATATTGATTACTTCATACAACATTTTTTCAGGGGGAAATGTTGGGTTCGGGAAATGGATTTGCAAATGTTTTTTGATGTAACTGAGACTTTGTCTCCAGAAATGACCATTCGATGGCTCAAAATTACTTTTCGTAGAGAAAGATAAGCAACTGAAATCACAAAGTATATATTGAAAACAACCAAAAGGTTTCCAAATTGCCAAAACAAAATGTTACAACTGATCTGAACCAAAACCATATCTTCTGGATTTACAGCCCATGATGTTTTTAGATTTTGACTTCTTTGTCCTGATTCAGGACATAAATATTTTTCCATACTGTTACATTTGGCCAGAATGTGAAACCTATTTCCTGCCTGTTTCTTTTTTACTACCATACTGATGGCAGTTCTTCTAGCACAGTCACAGCTGTAAGATATTGGCTCTACTGCAACTGTAAGGCTGCTTTTGCTGAGATACTTTATGTCAGTTCCACAGACCCAAAAGATAACTGTTCTGCAAAACCAATGTTTTTACTTGCTAGGATAACTGTAGATATATAGTTTTACACACACACAAAAAAAATCCCTCAGATGTAGCTTGTATTATGGTGTTAGCCATAAATTTAAGAGTATATTTTCCCCTATTTGCATCAATGAATCTACTTCACTGAAAGCATTCCTGTAATTCACCAAAGTGCAAAGGGTCTCTCAGGTCCCATGCGGGCAATTTTAATGTTAACTATAATCCATATTTTAATACTTGAATATAGTGATGGGAGATGCACTAATACCATGGAAATGGTCTTAAATATCCCCTGTTCCAAACAAGGCCAGAATTATTAGATGTTAATAGACTTGCTGTATTCACTCTGCTAATTTTATGTCCTATTCCTAGTCCCTTTGTGACCTCTTTGTTCCTGCCCTGGTTGCTGTCTCAGAGCACAGATAAGACTGCTTGAATTCCTTCTCTGCTCCAACACTTGGAATTGGGACAAGGTGAAGAGGAACCATGTACCGTATTCCTTTCCACCAGCTGGGTGTGCTCCTCTCTTTCCCAAGCACGATGCTACAGAAGAGGAGAGGGATTTTATGGTGTATCTACAACAAAAAACAGTTTGGGGACTATTCTTGTATTCTGAGGACAGCTGGCATAGCACAACTCATGGCCGCAAGGGTAAAATTTCTTCTCCTCCAAAGCAGCATGGTTGTGTTGAAGTAGGTTACTGGAAGCCACATCTACCACCTAAATTTCCCATAGCAGGCCTGGGCATGGTTGAGAAGAGCCGTGCCTGGCATGGCTCCATCACGCCCAGGAGCACGCTGACAGTAAAGCACTACCGGGAATCATGGGATGGTGCCCGAGTCCTTCCCCAGTCTGGTATCATTTACTAATGTGGACCTACCTGTCCAGCCCAGCATCCTGGCAAGAGCGGGAAGAAAGACAATTTTGCTGGAAAAGACTTCCAGGACCCCAGCCAGCAGAGAAAGACTTGCTGACACAAGTACAGCAGATGTCAACCCAGAGATTAAGCCCCAGAGACAAGTCCCTGACCAAGTGGAGTGTGGGGGATTAGCCAGTGGAGAACCACCCTTGCCCTTATCGCCAGCCCCCTTGAAAGCCCACTAAGCCCTCATTTACAATGTATAGCAAAGCTTGATGGCGTTGTGACATTTTGTTGGCATTGGTATCATGGAAGCCTTGAATGGAATTATTTCACACACTTCTGAAAATATTAGCACTGTAAAGAATTTCAGTCTGTTTGAAAGAATACTGGGATTTTTTTCTATTGGCTGACACTTTTCCTTAAGTCTATAAATACTGAAGAGCAAAAAATAATTAAATAATTAAATTAATTATGGACAGCTTGCTAATAAAGAGAGGGCAAGGAGCATGAAAGATGGAAGAGAGAGGTTCAACATTTCTTCTAATTTTTCCAGGGGTTGCCCCTGGACAACCCACTAAACAGTTGAGTTTGCACATGATATAAATTTCTTAGCCCCTTGTGGCTAATGAGAGCCGCAGGATAATGAATCACATCATCACTTCAAAAGACAGTATGTACAACCCTAATGTTTTCAAATTTCGTAAAGATGACACGAGGGCAGTTGGAAACCCGCCAAACTTCAGAACAGTTATTCAGTTACATGCACAGTATCAAGGCACGACACGCATGGAGGAAATAACAATGTTTTGTAGAGAAAGAGACAGAAACTGGAAAATAATATGTTAATGGATAAACAGACATAGAGGGGTCCATTTTTTTGTTCTGTGATTTTTCACAGGCTGGCCATGTCATCTGCATGATGAATTAGTCTCCCCCATGTTATGACCCCCACAATGTTTCGGAGATGGTAGACAATTCAGTTCTATCTGCTTTTCCTGTGTGTGTTTCAAACCTCTTGCAACCCCAAAAAAGATATGGGTGATCTTACACATAAGATCAGCAGTTTCACACATTTGTTAACAGCTAGCAGCTCTCTGCATAAAGTAAGCGTATGACCTAATGAAGTTGTGTAAACATACTGTCATTAAATATATGTAATAGCTATTATAATTCGATATATTCTTAGCTGTCAACAGGTTTCAGACTGGCCTCTGGGTGTTCCTACGTGGCAGTTCAAGAGGAGGTGGCAGCCAGCAGATCCCTGGAAGGCAAGCTGCCAGCTCTCTGAGTGCTGGCTGCTGATAGAAGAGGGAGCTTTTCAGAGGTGAACTGAGTGATGCCCCGAGCATGCCTTCTGGGGATGCCAGTACAGCCGCACGGATGAATGAGCTGCTGGGTTCGGGCTTGCTGCACGTGACGCTCTTTCTGCTTCCCTGGGTGGCTGTCACCAGCACTGAGTTGTCCAAAATGCCATCAGAGGCAAACATGGTAGTTACAGGGAATGCAAATTATAATAAGAGGGGGTTTTTTTGACTAGTGCTGAGAGACATGGGGTTTGTGTTTGTCTGGTTTTGTGTTACTACTACACAATCCTGCTTGTGCAAAAGTTATAATAGTGCATTAGGACTTTATTTCAAATGAACCCATGGGGAATGAGATTGGCCAACTCCACTTTCCAGGACAGGCCCTGTTTCTGTATATCCCAGCTTTGCCTTTTTACTCAAGAAAAAACTATGACGAGAGCTGGAAAATAAATCATTAGGTTTTCAGTGCAGAAAGGGACAGCCTTCTTTTTCAGAGTTGGTGCCAGAATCACTTCCAGGTATGACCAGAAATTGGGAACTTGCAGCTAAGTCCTGGGATTTAATTTTGTTCTTCCTCATTTGTCATCAAAATGACGAAGGACTCGGAGAATGCTTTGCAGTAGAGGTGACAATGAGGATTGCAAGCACCCTTTTAAATATAAACCAACTACATTTAGAAAATCAAAAATGGGCAAAAAATGCAGGGCCCTTTTTTAATCTGCCCTTATTTTATCACCACTCTGAAGGGGTGCTCACAGTTACTGTTTATGTGATATTATACTCTAAGTACTAAGGAAGGAAAATTTGGCCAAAACTCGTAACAAGCCCTCTGTTTTGTCAGTGTGAAATACTTGATAATTTGTAATGCATTTAGCCATTAATCATTTTAAAGGGCTTTTAAATGGGTATGAAGTCCTTTGAGCCTTTTCCATATACAGACATTGGATCAGGGACCTTTGCTACAAATTACTTTTGTCTGGACTTCTAATACAAAATCAACTTGAGAACAAGGGAAATACATCACTGTTACATTTTATTATAAGACAGAGCCATTATAACACATCATGGGAAACATTTTTGAGCTGTTCTATTAATAACAGAAGTGCCTGATTTCTTTGGTTTAAACTTACCTTTTTCACATTTTCTTGTGACATTTTCCAGATATAAATTGTTATGATGAAGAGTCATTCAAAGCAAGGGAAAAAACTGTAATTATGTTTCTCTTTTCTAAAAGAGAGTGGGGCAGGAGGGGGATTATTTTACACAGATCAGTGAAGGACACCCTAATAAAGATTGGTCTGGAACATTTCTTTTTATGACAATTGACTTATCAGCAAGAGCCATTGCAGCAAATCTGGAAATTACATAATTGCCAGAAACCATAGATATTTGACTTGGCAAGAACCTTAGGTGTCTCTGATTTATTATTGTAAGAATTTGGCTCTGCAAAGATGAAGAAATGTTTAATGAAAGAACAGTAGAATACAAATGAAACAGGCAGAGATCCTGTTTTCAGAGGCTATATTTAACTACATTGTCACTACTACTGTAACACAAATAAACTAAACTGAAAATGTCCGGGGTGGCAACCTGGCACAAAGATCAATCTGCATGAAAATACTAATTTCAACAGCTAAACAGTCATCTTTTCCTCTCCATTTTCTACTACCCTTTGGGCAAGTTACTTGTGGGTCATTCATTTTATTAGATGTCATCCCTTTTAGCCCAGGCACAATAACAAAACTGTAAAGCTGAAAGAAACTTGGTAATGAGGACTTGCATTTTTGTAATCTGTCCTTCACAAGGCACTGAAGTCCTTTCAAGTAGCAAAGTCTAAAGGCATTGGGCATTATTAAATTCAAGAGAAATGTAGGTGACTTCAAGATTAGAGTGGTGAAGTGGGAACACCCTAAGTACTTATTTTAGGTTTGGAGGATTTGCAGACCACAGCAATTCTGAAAACACCCATAATTATTCTTTGTATCAGAAGACCAGGTCACCACACAGTAGATTAGGGTGAATGTCTGTGCTTAAACCATTTGCATCAAAGAAATTTACTTTGGCAAGAAGTTTTCCCTCTGATAAAGTTCAGCCTCTTTTGCTGGAGAAATGCTGTTTCCTGAAAATGGATTATCATCTACTCTTTAATATCTCCTTATGTTTCTTGTGTTTATCTTACTACCTCATGGAGGAGCTGCTAAGAACATCCCACAGTTTATCTGTCTTGGCGTTCAGCTGGGTGGCAGCAGTTGGAATCAGTGCCACCGCTGCTGCTCCTCACAGCTGCTGTAAAGGGAAAGAAATCCTGCCGCAGCGTGAGATCGACATTCCTATCTCCCAGAAGATACACGTGCTGGCACCACCATCATCCATTAGGCCAGAAGTTTTGAGTCTGCTATCAGGCTGGAGCTTCTCTGCTGGCACTTGAACAGACCACTGCCCTGCCAGGACTCTGATCATCTCAGTGTTACGGAGGAGTAAAGCACCCTGCTAGAAAAAATGTTTCTGTTGAAGTGGAAAACTCAGATGATATATTTCATTGTCAGGAGATTAGGAAGAAATACAGCAAAAAAGTCACATAAACCCACTTTCTTATCTCCATAATTTTTTCCAGGAGTAAATACTGAATAGATGTTACTGGACATGTTGGGAAAGGGGAGATGTGTCAAAGAGTCTGGGGCTACCTTTGCTAAATGATGGAGATATCACTAACAATAAATTAATATTGCTCCATATTGCTCCTGCTCCATATCCACGCTGACATTGTTAACTACTAAGGCTGCACAGGCAAAGGTGTCTTCAGAGACCTGAATGCAGAAATCTTCTGCCCAAAAGCCTTGATCCTGGCATGAGTAGACTTAATTAAGAGCTTTAATTTAAGAGCTTTTTAGCAAATAGCAGTAAATGAGTATTCCTGTAGCCATCAGCAGTAAAATATGTAAGCATCAGAAAATGGAGCACCTCCAAACTGTTCGGCTTGGGCTTTACCACCCAGGCAACGTAAGCAGAAGTAGCATGGTTGGTGCTGTATGTCGTGTGCTACAACAGCACTTCTTAATGGACAGGTTTATGAAGGTTTTAGCTTCCTCTCTCTTCTCGTTAGCACCAGCTGCAAGATCTTTCTCTCAATATTTTTAACATGACCATAGTCTTGCAGACTTGCATCCACCTCTGCGCTTGGGCTCTTTTCATCAGTTTACCTTCCTTTCACAGTTATATTCCAGCTATTTCAAATGTCTACATTTAAAAATCAATGGGAAAAAAACCACAACCAACCAAAGATAGAATTCTGCATTAGTGATCCAATGTATGCATTCTTTTCTTCTGAATGTGAGCAAGGCATTTTAATGTATATGCCTTCCTGAATAGATTTGTTTGTGTTTTCTAAGTCTACATTTGAAAACAATAATAATTCATCTCATCTTCATGATTTATATCACACATATCATATTTTACACATTTATTACTTTGTAATATAAATATTTTTGCTTTTTTTTCTTTTTCTTAAGTATGTTGCAGCATTTCAAAATAAATATAAAGTAAAAGGCCAAGCCAGTCCTAGAATAGTAAGAAAGTCACTGGCAGGAAATTTGAAACTAAAACCATAGTATGATTATTATTTTAGCAGTGGCTGGGTGTAGAAAAACACAGTTTAAAAGGTCCTAGATGTCTTTTTCATTCATTCTCCATAAGGTCATGCAGTAAGACTCTAAAATCCAATGACAAGAGTGAGGAGGAATGTCACTCTCCCATACTGGAAAGGAGATGGAGCGCCAGAAGCTCTAGAGTTCTTACTCATTACATACCCATTACCTGGCACTCAGCACACATTCTCAAAACAGAGTGGCCACTGTATTGCAAACAGTTACAAAAGCTGGAATCAGGTGTCCTGGAGGTCCTGGTGATGGGCTTCTCTCAGTGGCACCATGGGGTGAGGAGCTGCCAGCCCAGCACAACGTGGGTGCTTCACAGTCCGAGTGCTAATGGCAGCTTCTGGGGGAGAAATGTGGACTTGGAGCACCTCTGTGATTTTAGTGGAAGATGGAGAGGATCCTGTGCAAGCAAATAATTACTGTTCTTTGCTAATTGAATAAATTACTTCATTCGTAGACCCTCAACAGAATTATGAACTGAATGGGGTAGTTTTTTTGCTGGGGAAAGTAACATTTGATGTTGCCCTGAAATCCTATGTGAAGAATCAAACCTGCAGTTGCATTTCAGGTGCATCTGGACTAGTTTTGAGGGGAGGGGTTGTTTGGTTTGTTTGTTGGTTTCTTTGGGTTTTTCAAAAAAGAAGGACTTTTAGGACAAACTGGGAAAAGTCTGTTTGGGATACAAAGTGTTATTTACCTTTTTTTTTTCTTTAAATAGCTGAATCGATGAGGAATTTTGATGACCTCAGTGCAATTGTATAGAATGAAATAGGACAAAGTGTTTTGAAATGGTAACACGATTTGAACTCGCTTCTGTTGCAACCTGCCATGAGACCATCTCACAAAAAATGCCCGAGGGGCTCATAGGAAAACATGTGCCTATTATAGCTTATTATTTTTTTGTAAAGTACCAGGATGGTTAGTATGACAAACTTGATGGTTACTGCTTTCACATATTTTTGCAATACCATCTATCTTTATTGGGACCTACTATGAATCTGGTGTCCAAATCCTCTGAAAGATTCATTTTATCTATGCTTTTGTGCTATAATTTAATTGACTACTTACCTTCTTTTGCATTTCATCAGAATCATATGCAGTATATGGTCTGCTTTAGAGTCTTTTTCTTGGCACTAAATAAAACCCAGTAATGTGGCTACTGGTTATTTCACAGCCTTTTATTCAGCTGCAAAGAGTTCTCCCATTTTGGAATGAATACATTGCTGGCAGAGTATGTATTAATAGCTATAGTTTAAGCTGACTAATATTTTCCACTTTGCCAAACTTTAATTCTTCGCAATTTTTTAATTATTATTCTTCTAAATGTAACCTGGACTGAGGAAAGTTATTTCAGCAAAATTTGTTCATCTGCCTCCTAGAATGCAGTTTGGGAACAATGTATTGTTTGGCTTACATTAATATTTTAAAGTAACTTTTGCCGTACTCCTGAAAATCAACTTAAATTTGCCAAGTTCTGACTTTGGAAAATCTGTTTACACATGCTCAGGAGAGACATACTTGAGTTAGCAAGAATTTGCTGAAGATGTAATCTGCACTGAGCATATTACATTCTCACCTGGATGCCCAAAACCTCCTGCCAACATGCTGTAACTCACAGAAAAAAAAAAAAAAAAAAAGAAAAAAAAAAAAAGAAAAATTTATTCTAGAGTACCAAGAGCTTTTTTGAGCAATGTTTTTCTACTACTCAGAACCTATTATGGTGAAGGAAATGATAACAAAATACAGGATTTTTTTTCCCCTGCTCTCAATGGTATTCTTTTGACATTCATGACTGGCGAGGATTAATAATTTGATGAAATTTAGCTGAACTGGAGATCTGAGAGACTTATACACAGGGTTTCTAACTTAGACAGTTCTTACAGGACCAGGAAAAACCTATTGCCTAGATATAGTGCAACTTATCCGTTTAAAAAGGATGTGTAGCCAAGAGAACAAACCCAGTTTTGCCTGTGCCATTTTCCATTTCTGAGATGGTCTATTAAGAGTTAAAGATTTAACTTCTGTGGGGACTGGATGCAACCCTTGTCACCAGAGCTCTGCTGTGGCTCATTTGAGCCTCTTCCAGGACAGCGAAGCCAGTTTCTGGATGAGTGAAATTCTTCTGACAAAAATATCTCATTACCAGCAGGAAAGACAGAATTTTGACCATAGACCTTAATTGAAAGATGTCATATGGAAGAGGGTCATGCGTAGGGAGGCAAACTATAAAACTGATTAGACAGTGAGAAATACCATAACCAAATATTTGTGATATTATTAGAGATATAAATATCATGAGGAACTGGGTAGAAATGAATGGATATGGGCTGGAGAACAAATGGTACCAGTAACGATAAGTGCTAATTACTTCTGGATTTGATAAACAACAGATTTCATCACACACCTCCCGGCCGGATAAGAAGTAATGTTATTTTTACTTGATTAGTATAAATAGTGAGGATATTAGAGAAGCAATATCTACAGAGATAGCTATAGATAGCTTTTTATCAAAAAACTATTAATTGAGCCAGCTGAAAATAAATTGAAGACAATAAGTAGTATTCAAAGATTTAAGTCAGAACTAGAAAGAAAAATTGCGTTCATTTATGTAACAAAGGCAGCTCATGCACAAATAAACTTTTCTTCATTAATATCTGATTTTTATACAGAGAAAGTACTTCAAAACTAATCTTGAAGGTCTGTAGAAAAGTTGATTTTGGGTATGTGACATGACACCATATTTTATGAATTATTACTGAACATTTTCATACTATATATAAAACCAGACATTATTAAAAGATTTTTAAGGTGGGGAAGGAATTACTAAATGGGACATGTGGAAACTCATTGGCTGCTGCTAATTACTCCTGAGTCATTCATTAATCTGATTTTACTTAATTTTTGTTAAAGACAGTTGTTAGTAAAAATCTTTCCTGATTTTGAGAAGTCAGCAAATCTTATCAGGTTCACTTCTATTTGTTCAGTAAGGCTGAATGACCTGGAAAACTAGCAGATTAAAAATGAGATGAAATGTAAGGGCACAAGGTACAAGATCATGAGCATAAGGAAAAGAACAAGAAATCTAGCATCCCAGTGGTTAACAAAAGCTGTTAATAAAGAAACAATGATAATTAGTAAGTATGGCTAAAATATAATGAGTATATACCGAGTGACACACAAGTCAAGTTTTGGAAGGGGCCCAAATCTCTTATTCCTATTCAGTTGCTTACTGGCAGCTTTTTCATAGAATCATAGAATGTTTTGGGTTGGAAGGGACCCCTAGAGCCCATCCAGTCCAACCCCCCCGCAGGAGCAGGGACACCGCTAA
>NW_009260178.1:899992-909030 GCF_000687185.1 Egretta garzetta | reverse complement strand
GCACTTGGCCTTGTTGAACTTCATGAGGTTCACATAGGCCCACCTCTCCAGCCTGTCCAGGTCTCTTTGGATGACATCCCCTCCTTCTGGCATGTCAACTGCACCACTCAGCTTGGTGTCATCTGCAAACTTGCTGAGGTTACACTTGACCTCACTGTCTAAGTCACTGATGAATATATTAAACAGCAGCGGTCCCAGTACAGACCCCTGAGGGACACCACTCGTCACCAGTCTCCATCTGGACATTGAGCTGTTGACCACTACCCTCTGGATGCAACCATCCAACCAATTCCTTATCCACTGAACAGTCCACCCACCAAATCCGTATGTCTCCAATTTAGAGAGAAGGAGGCACCACATTTGGCTTACAGCTGTTTGTACAGAGCCTTGAAGAATGGGTGGTTCATAACCACCTGCAGTAATCCAAATAACATGTTCAGTATTCTGGTAAAAGTAATTTCAAGAAGTCCTGGTAAGACATTGGTATACTCAATGAACTTTGGGGTTTCTTGGTTGATGGAAGGCTTATTGGAATTGGAAGAGATGCAGAGAAGGACAACGGGAGTCAGTGGGGAAAACATCTCACCAAAATAAAGGCTGTAAAGATGCACCACCATGGAGACAAGGGTAAGATCAGAAAAAGATCTGGTATGACAGACATATTCATTAGCTTCAGTCTGGAAAGCAGAAAAAATATGTCTGAGTAAGCCTCTGTAACAGTTTTCCAACTTCAACAGAGAACAAAAGAAATCTAATTGGAATATATACGTTGGTGTATTTAGTCACATTGATGTGGATTCAAGGAAATAGACTTGGGAAATCTTCTCTACTTTCCACACAGTATATTACAATATTTAGTTACCCAAATCGAAATTTAGCCAGGCACCAGATTTTCAGCCTTAATTTTGTGACTAGTGGGTAGTCGCAGTGATGCTGTTAGGGCACGAGTTCAGGACCAGCTCGGCCTTTTGACTCAACAGTTGCACCCCAGCATCCCGTAAGTCCTGATTTACAATAATCTTTTCAGCCCGTGAGCAGACAGCAGTATAAAAGGACGTGGCTGCAGGTCACAAAAACGTTCAATGCAATTTAGTGAAAACCAAACGCAGGCAGTGATAGGCATTGCCACCAGAGAACTAGCAAATCTGTACAGGCCACTGGAAACTGTCAGAGCCCTGCACCCTGCCTGTTCACAGTCTCTCGGTCCAAGTCTCTCTGAACACTTCACTCAATCCCATCTCACAGTGATTCACTGCATTTAAACACATGAGCAACCCTTCCTATCAACTTGTATAATCTCCTTCATGCCACTGACCACTGAATTTCACACAGGAATACACATACAAGCCCAACAAAACCCCATAATATGTATTTCAGAAGAACAGAAACTACTTGTTGAGGTATGCTCATGCAAGCCGGAGGTTGTCAAGGTTGTGACCCCAGCCAGTGAGGACAAACCTAAATTATGCGATACTGATAGGAACAGGCACAGCAGCATTGGGCCAGCCTAGGATGCAAGAACACTTGGTAGTTGTGCTGTGCTCTTTCCTGCTGCCACATTGACGCACCAGTACCCAGCACAGCTACTTTGAAGATCCGTTGGTGACGATCCTTGGGTTACCTTTGACCACAGTTCTCACAGACTCTCCATCTTTGGGTAGGACTGTAGCTTCTAGCTTTTGAGTCCTACACAGGGCTTTCTGGGCAGGTTAAAAAGCCTGAAGTACCTTTGGAGAGACTGAACATTAACCTTGTTTAGTCTTGGATTGAGCGGTCTGGATTTATGCCCCCCACCCCAGCTTTAAACACACATTTACCCAAGGCACTGATCTCAGCAATATACTCAGCTTAGGCTCTCCATGTTGAAGAGAAGAGCATCCAGGGTGCAAGTTAAACCTTTAATGGAATGAGCTGTCCTCTACACATACCCTTTTCTCTACAGAGGAAGACAATAACGGCTGTATCCAACCTGGAAATTTCTGTACAGGAAGGAAAATAGGATGAAAGCAGGACAGTTTATGTGCTTTGTTCAAAGTCAGGAGCTGATGCTGATAATATAACTCAGATCACCCAGTTATATGATCCATGGCCTACTGAAATCCCACCGAGTTTATCTTTTTGTTCTGTAATTTTATAGCACCATGTAAAATGAGGGTTGGGTTTTGTGATGTAGACATTTATGGAACTATACATCATAAAAGCCTCCTACTGGAAACCTTGCTTTTATGTTATTATTGTTGTTGTTACTCTTGTCATTGCTGCTCGTGTTGTTATCTTTCCATGCCCTCAAGAAAAATATTGAAAACAGAAAAATGTAAATACTGCTTTGATGTAAATAATACAACTTGAAAGTCGCTTTCAAGGGAACGAAAAGCAGACTGCTAGAGTATTTTCTACTCTGAGGCATGCGTGGTGCTGTATGGTGTTGTGAACTGATGAACACGCCGGAGGAACGTAACTTAAGTTACATGACAATAGGAGAAGCCATAGCGCAAAGAGCTTTTGAGTGTGGGTCTCACCTTCAGCTGCAGCTCAGTCCCCTAACCTCGTCTCATGACCCTCTGCACCCATTAGTGGCCACGCCGACCAGGTCAGCCCGGTTTTCTTGGCTGTGTGGGGGCCAAGTGCAGGAGAGGGATTGAAGCAAACGCACGTGACGGCAGCCCAGCGGTGGGAAAGCACACAGAGAAGGGCAACTGCGAGAGCCTCACACTTAATGCTTGAGCTTGGAGAGGTCTGCAAAAATAATCTTCCTTCTACTGAGAGGACTTGAGAGGGGAGGAGGGATGTCGCATGGGGAGCGCCTTCCCGTGTGTTCCTACAGCATCAAACACAACAACTCCCCAGTGCTTTTGGGGGCCCTTGGAAACTAGCACAATACAAACAGTAATACATTATCACCACTTTTAGTCCTTACTCGTTTTCTCCCAAATGCTTAACTCACCAAAAGGAGGGAGGGGACCTGAACCAGAAATGGGATGCAGATTCCTTGCAAAACAGAATCACGTCGTAACTTAAATAACAGAGACGTTGTGTGCAGGTTGCTGACAGGTTTGAAGCCATAGCTTAGAGAAGCCCTAAATCTCCTCTCGTATTTACACTTCTGGCTCCTCTTTCCCCCTCAGGAGCGCTGCACTAATCACTTACAATCCTCTTCTTGGAACTGGGTGGTAACTCTGCGCAGTCAAAAGCACTCTGGCTGCAATTAAAGCTTGTCTCCTTTATTAACAGGTGTGATCACACCGTTCCACACCCCTTGCTTGGAACAAACTGTACATTTTCTGACTATGTCCCGATCCTTCCTTGCCGAGTGTTTAGAAAGTGAGCGTTTTTTTTTTCACATACTCATAAGAAGCAAACAAAAAGGCTTTGTCCTCAAGGACAGTAGCAGGAGGGCTGGCTGTGTAAACAAGAGTCCGGTCTCCCAGTCTGCTGTGTAGGTCCCATTAATTGTGAGTTCCACCACGGAGTAAGGCTAGACCGAGGCTTGCTATGTATGTAAAGAGGGAAGGCGGATGTGCTGTTTCAGGAAAACAGTGGATCTGTTTTTCCCAAGGTATGTGCGAAAGGCAGCCAGTGCCATCACGCCATCAGGGGACCTTTTTGCTCTGATGGTTCTGCTTTGCCATTGCTCCTGCTGCCCGAAGCCCGTGGGACCGCTCAGCCGTCGCATGGGGGCCGTGCAGTAGCTGCATCAGTGTCACTCGAGCGCTCACATTGTTTCATACCTTGTTCCGTTCAGGAAACGGGTGGGAAAACACACTTTGCTTGAATGGGTTTTCTATGTATGCCTTGGGGCGCGGGGGAGGAGAAACACATCTAACAGGCTTGCTTGTTCTCCCATTTTTTTTTAAAACCATAACTAGCACAGTGCAATGGGGATTAAGTGATATATCTATGGCATTTTTGTACAAGCACACAAAAATATGACCTAAGAATCTTTTTCAGTATGATTTTCTCATTAAAGATTTTAACCTAATTTAATACTTAACTTGAACCCTCGTGGAAGCTAGCAGCACAACCTAATAGCTAAATCACAGGTATTTAATACAGAATAGAACATGTAATTACCAGAGTGAATCTTAGAATAGTTTAACTTCTTTTGTTATGGTAAAATGAATCAATAGGGTTTCAACATTTAGGTCTGGGTCTTGCACAGACATGTCCCTGTGTGGAGCTGTTTGCGTGACTGTAGCCTCCATTTACTTCTATCATTAAAGAGATAATTGGTGCATAATGAAAAATACTTAAACAACTGTCTCTATTATACAGAGCTGAATTTAAAATTTTTCATGATATTGTACTTTTATTCAGTAGGCGGTAGGAACCCCATAGGGTTTGCATGTATAATTTATCTACCTCCTATCTTATGTGTGGTTGTTTTGTAATGCAAATATTCTTTTGTTTAAGGCTGGAACAGGGACAAACTTCCTGCAGCGCATCTTTCTTTTCTTTTCTTTTTTTTTTTTTCATTCTGTGTTGTCCTAACATCTGTTCTGCAAATTCCAGTACTACAAAGTCAAGTCCTGACCAGCTAAACCTATTATTATTGCTATTGTTACTGCTGCTGGTTTTCTTTTTTTTAATACAGAAGTTATGACTTTATTACTGATTATTTTCTAACTCAAAAAACACCAACATAATTCTTTTGTGTGCCTCTTGTTGAGCCTTTTCTGACCACAGACTTTCATCAAGACACTATTCTTGTCTTATTTTTCATATTCCATGCTCTTCTTGGCAAGACGGTCAGGATTGCTTGAAGCTGGACTCCTGCTCTGTCATAAGAGAAGTCACTGAATGCTTCTTAATTCTTCCTGTGGCAAACTACTACACTGGGCAGGTGTATTCAGTGTTGGAGCTAAGGCACTACTTTCCTACCTTTTTAGTTAACATCTAGGTAAAAATAGCATCTTTTCTGAATATTAGGATTCTATTTGATTTGTTTTGAAACCTTGCGATTATGTGATGAGAATTCCATGGGGTAAAATGAGTTCATAATTTGTTGCTCATCTCAGAAGAGTTAGGACAGTATCTATAAAGACATGTGATAGATAATATTTTCCTAGGAAAAAATTAAAATTATATTAAGCCCTCTAAGAAAGAAGAAATCTCCAAAACGTGAAAGACACAACTTGCCTGCTGATTTCATCCTGAGAAGATTGAGGAATAGAAAACTTCAGTAACAGGAGAAATGCAACTTTCATTTCAATAATTAAACAACATTGCTTGGGGAAAAGAGATCACAGGTCCGTGAACCTTATGCCTCCTCTGCAGCAATCCACTGTACTTGTGCTGGGTTCAGCTTCACTTGCTACCTAACCTGTCACATGAACACCAGACTGAATCATGGTCAAAGTGATGGAGATGGAATAGATCACCTCAGAAGGACATAAGAGCTATGTCATTAGGTAATTTATGGGCCTCTTGCAAATGCACATATTCTGAAAGAAAGAGCAGCGGCAAAGCAAAGCCAGGAAAAGACACCAGGCAGTTGTCATAGATTACAGTGGGATGGCACAGGTTTTTGCATTCCTGGTTCCCTGCACAAACCCTGAGGGAGGGAATAAGAGGGAGGAAGAGAGAGAGAATGGGAAACACTGCTGAGGAGGGACGAAAACAACCTGAACGACTGTTAGATGAACTAGAAAGCATCATGAGAAGAGAAAGGACAGTAAATGCTTTGATGCAATGGGAAGATTTCTTCAGCATAAATACATATGCCTTCAAGGCATGACGCAGCTTCATCACGCACACCTTTGGCACACACCAACTGCTTTTTTGTCATTTCTGCCGATGTTAGACTTGGATTGATCAACAGGAGGCAGGCAACCGAAGGAACACAGACTGCCCGAGATCAATGTTGAGGATCTGTAGGAAACATATAGAAAACCAGTTGTTACCTGTTTCAAAGAATCAGGTCTTGAATTCTAGGATTGCATTAAAAGTATTACGTACAAACAGGAGGGTTTTCCAGATTATTTACCTGGCAGGTCAGCTGTAATGTGACAGTGTTGCCACACATTTTGCCACAGCAGGCTGATCTAGACCAAAGCCCTTCTTGGGTTCCTTCCTCCTGGGAACACCATACTTATGCTCTGGGTCTTGGGGTCTCAGCATGAAAAATCACAGTGCGTATATGTAGTAAAAGTCAGCGCAATCAGACCCTGAAGTGACCCTGACATGACTCTGGGAAAGTTAGGCCCTGGAGTCTCATGTTTGTGATATAATCACGCACAATACGTATTAGGATCTATACATCTAAAGGGAGAAAAAGTCCTTCCACTGAGTCTTTTCCTTACTTCTGATCTCACTATTTAAAATGTTGGGAAATATTTCACGTCTTTCTAGATAGAAGTAGGTAAAAAAAGAAGAAAAAAAAAACAAACCCACCACTGGTTTTTTTTCACTAGTAATGCACTTTGAGCTTCTCCTTGAACAAGAACATCTCAATCTTACTTAGTGGTTGTTCTTAACACAGGAAAAATATTGGCAGATCAGGCAGGGGAACTTTCTTTTCATTCTACTACTTGTTACAGACTTCAGTGTATGTGCATGACTGACTTTTGCTGCACCCTTGCTATAAAAAAAAAGTACATACAAAGATAACAACACAGATTCTTTTTTGTTTGTTTAAATACGAATGCCCTACAAATTAACAGGCGATAGCAGAAAAATCCTTTCCTTTCTAGCTTAGCTCAGAAACCACAAAGTCATTCAATTTTGGATCCATTCCTACTTCTCAGACTCCCCAGGAGATTTAGTAAAAGCAAGACATAGCCCTTTCCTGGAACCCCATGGGCATTACTACATTTTTTACATGTAGATAAGGCTGCTACACGCTGCATTTGGAAAGTCAAGATTTCATTTATAAGGTGCTGAAGCTGGAAGGCTTTCATGTTAGGCCCTCAGTTCACAATCTCCAACAAAAGAGGAAATGGAGGGTACGTCAGCAGCAAGCAACTGAGCACAGAACAGAGACATCTCAGTTCAGTGCATATGTTCACACAGTGGAGTGCTATGTAGAGATACCATGTGGGTCTGGAGAGCAAAATATTTACGTTAGCATAGCATTGCTTTCAGCAGCAGCACTTCAACAGCACTGCTCGGGCCCAGTACCAAGTTACCATCTTTTAAGTTTTCAGGTGTCTTGCAAAGGTTAAAAGGAGTCTTCATCACTTGAGTGATGACTCTTTTCCTGGGCGGATGGGGAGGGGAGGAACAAAAATAAAACCAAAGAACATGCTTGAGAAGCCCCGATTTTGCTCCTGAGTATATGCGGGGTGGTGGGGAACACAGCACAACAAACATCCAACCTGGGCACTGCTCTGGGAAATGTATTGCCGCTGGTTCAGGCAGATGGAGAGATGACAGTTCAGCTTTGTAACCACCAGAGAACTGGTTCCTGACTCCTCCTGTTCCTTTCCCCTCTTCTCCAGGACCCACCTGCAGTATTTAAGCAGAAGTAGATGTGTGGATAGCCTCTTCTTAGAGATCACCTTCTTAGACTGATGCTGAAGTCTCTGGGCAGGACAGTGGTGGTGACTGGGACCAGGTGCAGCAGTTCTGTGGCTTGAACACTTTTTCCAGCTTCTCCCAATCCTGTCTGCTCAGCCTGGTGACAGGCTTGCAGCCACTCACTGAGAAGAGGGTTGGAGAGTGGGGATGTGCCTGACCTGGCTGCTGGAAGCGGAGCAGGTGTTTTCATGCTACAGCTCTGAGTACAGACACTAGAGTGAAATATTCAGGATCAAAATTCATGGAAAACAAGCACAGCCACTAAATTTTTTTCAGATTTATGTTATGCCTTTTACATCTTCCCATGACAGCAGCCACCTGCAATGATCCTAACTCCTCTTTTCACATCTGTCTTCCTAAGACACTACTCTCAGTACCTCTCCTTTTACCTCATGTTTCCAATTTCCCTTTCCCAGTACGGTCAACTCCCATTTCCCATCTCCTCTAACCTCCCAGTTTCCACTGCTTCCCATTTTCCAGATCCCTCCCTGGTTAGCTGGGCAATAGGCAACGTGGCAGATCAGGAGAGAGCAGATCAGCCAGGGAGTTATGTAGCAGAAGAACAAGCAGATAGATACGCTGCCTTTGCACTGCAGTCCTTTCCTCCGCAGGGCAACAAATTGCATGCTGCAGTTGATTGTCATTAAGCGTTTTAAGAATTTAAATCTCTTTGAGATCTTTATCCTTCTGTCAAATTTGTTTGGAACTGGACATCACTGGGGAATGGCGGACAGATGGCATAATCACATAAGCCTCCTTTTACTGGGAAGCCACATTAAAAAACAAAAGCAAAACCAAACCAAAACAGGCAAAAGTAGCAAAAATAATTATGTTCCTTTTAGAGACTGAATGGAGGCAGAAAGATTTGACAATTTGATAAAGATTAAGCAGTGATCAGGGTCAGGAGCAATGTTTAGACTCTCCCTTTGAAATGTTAAAGAGTCCTTTGGATGGTGCTGTGACGTACAGATACCACTCAGTCACTGGCTAACAACACTTTGCAAAGGCCATGGGTCTGCTGCGCCAAACCCCATCCTAGCTCAGGAGGAAAGCCGCTTCCTTCCTCACTTTCCATTCTCTCCTCCAGCTCATAGTTTGAGGAACTTTGCTGTGGTTCAGATAAGCGAGCCCACAGAGGCAGCCGGGAGCGTTTCAGAGAGGTGTCTGTTAGTTAAGTAGCCCACAGCCCGCCGTCTGTGTGGGATTCTGGGGTTTAGGGCCACCCAGAGCAGATGCCAGAACAACAGTTCACTGGCACGCAGCATTGGCCCTCAACGCTACCGTCCAAATTACTGCTCCTGAACAGCACCTACTGTGTGGAACAGAGGACGCTGGGTCACTGACACCCACCCTGTTTTCATTGCTGGAAATGTTATTGCTATACTATCATATAATCATAGAATAATAGAATGTTTTGGGTTGGAAGGGACCCCTAGAGCCCATCCAGTCCAACCCCCGGCAGGGAGCAGGGACACCGCTAACCAGATCAGGTTGCTCACAGCCCCATCCAACCTGGCCTTGAA
>NW_009260178.1:899227-899447 GCF_000687185.1 Egretta garzetta | reverse complement strand
GGGGGTTCCCCCGACCCAGGTGCAGGACCTCGCACTTGGCCTTGTTGAACCTCATGAGGTTCACACAGGCCCACCTCTCCAGCCTGTCCAGGTCTCTCTGGATGACATTATGTAAGACATCTCCTGGAAATCTGTTGCAGTTAATGCAAAATCAATTAAAGCCGCTGCATCTAAATAATAAATCTCTAACGCTATAGATAAAATCGGTGCTGGAGGCGGC
>NW_009260178.1:892776-898517 GCF_000687185.1 Egretta garzetta | reverse complement strand
CCATCACGGTGGCCGTCTCCTCCCGAGCCCTCTTCGACCTGGTGGAGGAGCGGCGGATCTTCGAAGAGCAGGGGGTGGAGAAGTACGTGGAGTACCAGCAGGACAACGAGAACGTCACCCTCAAGCCCGGACCGGCTTTCTACTTCGTGAAGGTACTCGGGCCGGGGCGGGCTGGTGCGGCGGGGCGCGGAGGATGCTGCAAGCGACAAATTTGGGGAAGAGGCGGAGCCCGAAGCCTCCTTGGGCGGGGATAATCCTGCCCCGGGGAAGCGTTTGGGGGACTTGGGTCCCCAGCGGTGAGCTCGCCTCGGCCGGGGAGCGCGGCATCACCTCCGCATCTCGCCGCAACGACCCGGCCTGACGGTCTCCTTCCCTTCCCCTCCCCTCCCCTCCCTTCCCTTCCTCTCCTTTCCCTCCCCTTCTCTCCCCTCCCGCCGGCACTAATGCTAAACGCCTGCGGGAGATCACGTACTGCTGGCATCACCGGGACCGGAGTTTTGCCCCCAGCATCACGGTTTGTATCCCCCAGCTCTCGGCTTCACATCTGAGGTGCGGGTAAGGAGCAACTTCCATTTTCTCCTGGACACGGGGCACACGAAGCACCTTTCCACCGTTTTCAGTTAAGATAGGCCCCCGAATTATTTTGTTGCAACCCTCTCCACCCCCAAAGAAACCAAAAAACCAAAACATCTTAGTTCCTCATTCCATTTTTATGTCTCACTTATAGTAGGAGTACTATGACTAAAGGCAGCATTGATTCAACATTATTTGAAATACTTCATTCAGAAATGAACCCTTTTTTTTTTTTTTTCTTTTTTGGTCAGCTTTATTTTTTCCTTGCTTTTGTTGTTATCCTGGAAATTGTTACTGAGCACCAGCAAAAGAAATAGAGCCCCTAGTTGGGAGTCAGGGTTTAAGCAGAGATGAAACGGAATATTTTGCTTTTGTTGCATAAGGTAAGAGAAATGGCCAAGGTAAACACCCTCCAGCATGGAAAGCAAGTGAAATTAAAAAATAAAATAAAATAAAAAACCTGAAAATATGTATGGTTTTGAGGAACACAGGTTTTAGTGGGACTGACTTGAAAAAATGCTGTCTACAGAGTTAATTTTGTGTCCACGGAGAATTGTTTGATAAGCTCTATCACAGCAGTTTTAGAAAATTTATTGAATCATAATTAGCAGTCATACTTGCTGACTGTAGAGTTGCGGCACAACACTTCCTTCAGGTTTTAAAAGTAGATTTTCATTGCTTCAGTGTTAGTCTCAGGAAGCTGAAATGTTTTCAGCGTTGCTGATCACTTTTTGGAAATGCACAGTGAAAGAATTATTTATGTCAATACCCATGCTGTTCTAAATACAACAGGCTGTTCGTAGCATTAATAGCACTAGCATAGTAAAGGTATTTTTAACATAAAAGCATTGTCATAAAAAAATTAACTTTATACTCCAGCGAGGCTAGGCTGAGTAGCGAATTTACTGCAAATTTTCCAAGAATCATAGAATCATAGAATGTTTAGGGTTGGAAGGGACCACTAGTGGTCATCTAGTCCAACCCCCCTGCAGTGAGCAGGGACACTGCTAACTAGATCAGATTGCTCAGAGCCCCATCCAACCTGGCCTTGAATGTTTCCAGGGATGGGGCCTCCACTACCTCTCTGGGTAGCAGAGAGTTAGCTCTGTAGCAGCTAGAGTTAGCACCCTTGCTAGCACAGTCAGTTTTCAAGAGACTTGTTAGAGTTCAGCATCAAATTCACTCTGGATATAAGCAAGATTTGACTGTTTAACTCCTCACACTTTGAAAATCAGAGCTGTTAGCTATGCCCAGCTAAATGCCCCTTCACCTCTGTTCCCTTCCAGTATACTGTTTGCATTTGAATTCTGTGTATTTTTTTAAGATGTTAATAAATTGCTTAGTCACAGGAATCATTAGGCTAGAGAACTGCAGGTTTGTGGGGTGATACTTTCTACCTGGAGACAAGGCAAAAAGGAATAATATATTTTTGTTTGGATTTCTTTATTGAAATCTTTAAGACGCTAACTTAAAAGTATTATATCTTATGCTTATAGCACTTAAGAATCTTAATCACAGGCCAGGATCTCCTTGGGCTGCAAAATGTCCAGGCATTGGACGACAAAAAAAGGCCATCCACTCCTCCACTCCGCCTTATTTTCTAATACTTTAAGAAATCGCTAGTGCACAAGAGAATTAGTCGAGAGTACAAAAAGGAAAAAAGGTGCAGAGGGGTTATGACCACATACTAAGATTTTTTCCTAGGCTTTATACCAGGCTCTCACTTAGAGTTTTCCTAAGCATCGCCCCACAGGACATAGCTGTGCTTTTTAAAGTCAGATTCCCAGAATTTAATTATGAAATCTATGTTTTAATTCTTAACAACTGGCCTCACTTTTTAAAGCATCTCAATGAAAATCAACCCATCTTGCATTCATTTGATGATTCATGGTTGACTTTATTGCGGTAATCCCAAGGAATTCCATTCAAGGGCCAAGATTCCAAAGCAGAGGACTGTGTATAAACCTAGAGCAAAAGCAAGTCTCAGTCCAAAGGGATACAATGGATACAGAGAGAGATGAGCAGTTGAAAGATCAAGGAAATAAGAATGCCAAACTGTGGATATAGCATGTTGGCTCGTTATCTTTAAAGAGATATCAAATGAGTCAAAATCTGTCTCGTTCAGTACTGCAATTAGAAATCGCCAAGGTAATCATGTTTGACATGTATGTATGATTTTGTACTCATTACTTAAAAACAGTCTTTGACACATGGCCACCTGAACTGTGTCAGTAAATCTTTGCATAAGTATGTGGCCCAAATTCACATTTGTGCATGCGAAACAAGTAGTTGCACATATAAATTCCTTTACACCTTCTCCCTGATTTCACAAGAACAATTTTCAAGTGGACAAGAAAGTCTAAGTTTCAAGTGGAAAGAAAAAAACAAAAAAAGATAAATAGGGATTGTGATAATGTTCTGCAATGCTTTGGTTTATTCTGGATGATCATGGTGTCCCTAGAAAAAGGATTTCCATTATGAAATTAAATTCTGTAACTCAGCAGAAGAAACTTACATCCTTCCCCTCAAATGAACCCAGTTAAACGATTGCTGGGAGCAGCAGAGCAGAAAGGAATAAAACAAGTTCAGCAAGTTAAACTATCCGGTATTTCACATTCTCCATCAAGACAGTCCTATCACTGAACCCATAGTCATTAAGAACTGAGGCACGTTCCGCTTGTCTCTTTGACTTCCACATTTTTAACCTGCAGGCACTGGAGCATGTCAATGCCCGGCTTCTTGAGCTGTACCCTGATGATGAAGAACGATTTGATATTGTTCTGATGACAAATAACCATGCCCAAGTGGGAGTGAGACTCATAAACAGCATCAATCACTACGGTAAGTAATGTAACTACTACCTTGTAGAATTGCCTGCCATTATGTAATAAGATGAATTAATTTTATTTTTCCTGTTCTGACCTTGGTAAAAGCTGCTTCTTTGATACTGGCACCCATTCCTCAGAGGATGGTATTTATTTTTTGGGCTTCAGCATAAGTGCAATAGTGTTAAACAGAATTTGGTCCAAAGCTCTAGATTTAACTTGTCAGGTGTGAATCTTAATTTCTGAGAAGTCCTTTTCGTTGTTTGGTATTTATGCCCCCTATACATACACCTTCACAGCAGTTACTTTGCTGTCATAGAGGGATTTATTTTTTTTTTTTAAATTCTCAAGGAGGAAGGGCTGATCGAACATTGTAGTCAGTTTAAGTTGTCTTAACTGGTTGAAATTACAGTGAACGTATTTTTCTTTTCTAAGTTCACTGTCAGCTGTAGGCTAGGGTACCGTTTTACGGGTCCCTTTTACAGGTTTGTCATGTCAAGGCAGAGTCACACCTTGTTGTGCTGTTCTTACCTTAGGCTTAACAATTGAACGTTTCTGTATGACGGGAGGAAAAAGCCCGATTGGTTACCTGACTGCGTACCTTACGAACTTGTACCTCTCAGCAGACTCTGAAAAAGTGCAAGAAGCTATAGAAGCAGGTTTGAATTTACTTACTTTTGTTATCTCTCCGTTGAGCTTGTTAAAAAATTAATATGCTGAGTGTCTTTCACAGAAAGTAGTGCTGCTTCATCAAATGTAGAAAGTCACAACTTTGCATGGTGCAAATTTACCACTTATTTTTACTTAATCAGATAAAATCAGATTATTTCTCTGTATTGTTCCTCTCTGACCCTTCAGCCTGCTGATAATGACAACTTAATCACCCTCTACCTTTGTTGCACCTTTCTGTCCTCTCCCATGCTTTAAGAAATAAACGCCTATGCACACCTATGCATCTCTATTCAACTCCTCTTTGAACAGAGTAATGCCTTTGATATGACTTACAAAAACCAACTTCTGTGTTTTGTAAGCAGTTAAAAAATAGCAAATAGTTTGATTCAACGGTCTCCTTGGAATTCCCTGCTTTGTCTCATTTGCAGCACACCTTGGGGACCCTTTTTGTATGTTCTTACATGGAAGTGGAAGTAAGCATGTCTAAGAAGTTATGTCAATGGGACAGCTTCCATGCATTTGGATTACAGAACAGCCATTACTAATTAGCTTTAGTGATCGTTCCTGCTCACGGTATATAAAGGTCACCACAAAGAAGTTGTTGGAACCAAACTGCTGACAGTTTAATGAATGACTTTGCAGGAGATGCTAACTAACTGAGGCTCTCTGATCCATTTTCAGGCATCGCATCAGCTACGATGTTCACTGCCAACAAAGATGTTGCTTACTCGGACACGCAATTGAGGGTGGCATTTGATGGGGATGCGGTTCTCTTTTCCGATGAATCAGAGCAGATTGTCAAAGAGCAAGGATTAGATAGTTTTTTTGAACATGAGCAGCTGAATGAAAACAAGCCTCTTGCACAGGTTTGTACTTCTTGAATCGGTGAGTTTTCAAAACATCTATTAATTTTATCGCTGCTGTATTTCTCCAGTTTCCCCAGGGGGTATGTACTCTTCTTTGTGGAAGCTGATTGCCCTATTTATTTCTTTTTCAAGGATAATCTTTAAAATACGTGTTTGACATAAGAGCCCAGCACTGCAGGTCTTTCACCAGATCTCCCACCTCACTGAGAGAACTGCATATATAAGACAGTGACTTACAGTTGTATTTTAATTGTATCATTAGAAAAAGGAAAGGCTACTACTGGCTTCCTTGATTTTTTTTTTTTTTTTTATTTTTTTTTTTTTAAATCAGATTGTGTAGATAATGTTAGTTTCAAACACCAGTATATTCTGGTTATTGAAACAGGGTAATATCTGTGCTTATTCCCAAGCAGAACTATGCCATTTGTCTAAAACCCTCGCATATTTTAACATTGGCTTAAACTGAAAGACCAATTCTGCTATTGTTAAAAATGGTATAAATTCAGAATAAAAGCTTGATTTAGGAAAGTACTGGACAGTGCAATATATTGCAATTTGACCCAGATTATAATTTACTTCTTTTAATCGGAGTGTAATTCTCATATTGACATCGATCTGGAAAGAGTTCAGTGGTGTCTGTGTAATTAGGTCACTTACTGGTTTTTGCACAGAAAAAAAAAATTGCACCTTATGGTTTGTAGTAAAAAGAGTTACGTGTTTTTAAAGAATATTTTATTCAGGACTATAGTTATAACGTTATATTGTAAGAGATCTTGTAAGCCTCAGTGAGAATCAGTTTCCTGCT
>NW_009260178.1:882363-891998 GCF_000687185.1 Egretta garzetta | reverse complement strand
GAACAGGCCATGCAGGATTTTGGTTTTAACTTTTTTCCAATGTGTGAATTCCTTGTGAGGGTGCAGACCCATTTGGACACATTACATAGAAAATGTGCTGAGTAGCATAGCATTAGGTAAGGAATTCTGTATATAACTAACTGGCTAATCTGGAATAAAGCAAAAGAGTGATTTTGGGATCTGTGGACAAATACTAAATATGCTTCTGGTATTTCATACTCAGGGTCCTTTGAAAGGTTTTCTGGAAGACCTAGGGAAACTCCAGAAGAAGTTCTATGCAAAAAACGAACGATTAAATTGTCCCATAAGAACCTTCCTGGTCACAGCCAGAAGTGCGGCGAGCTCTGGAGCCAGAGTGCTGAAGACTCTTCGTAGCTGGGGCCTGGAGATTGATGAGGCACTTTTCCTAGCAGGAGCTCCTAAAGGACCGATCCTGGTCAAAATCCGCCCTCACATTTTCTTTGATGACCAGATGTTTCACATCGAAGGAGCACAGAAATTAGGCACCATAGCTGCGCACGTTCCTTACGGCATCGCTCAGAAATACCACAAATCTGCATGACTGGATGGCGCCATTAACGATAAGGTTTTTAACTCAGCCAGCCTCTAATATACCAATAGTTATGTCTGAAAACCTCTACATTTGTATACTGTAAGCACTGTGTTTAAAGATTTAAGTTCTGGCTAGAACAGCCTTTAAAGGTAATATATTTTTAATATAGGTAAGTTTTTAATAGAGTTATTTTAATAGTGTTCTTAAGCACTTTAGGTTTTTTACCTGGCTGGATCTAACACTCTGTTTTTGATATTAGGAAAAGATTTGTACTGGTTTTATAGCTTCAGGCGTACTTTGAGAGACAAAGAGAACAGTTATATTTTCTCTAAAAACTGTTGACGGGTTATTTAAAACAAAAATCTTGCTGCAATGCTAGTCCTTGACGATTATTTCTGAAATTACCAAAAGCACAGTTTACATATAAATGTTTACCTGTTGGTGGTTTGCTTGTTAAATATGTGTTCAGTAGGTTTGTTATCACAAGGTTTCAGCTCCCAGTGAAATGTTAGCTTATTTGATCTTGTGTTTACCAGAACCCTTTATTTTTCTATATTATTTTCCTATTCTAATAAAGCTGGCTTTACAGAACACATTGTCATTTTTCTGTGTAGATGTTTTAGCATGATTTCTTATGCAGAGTTTGTGTCATCAGTGTCTCTGTGTCTCTTGCCTCCTTTGGATGTTTAGAACCAGAAGTGGCCGCTTTCAGCCAACTTTGAGAGAGGGAGATTAGTCTCAAAGCCACTTAAGTCCCAACAGATTTCATAGAGCTGGGCAGAAGTCAGAGATGCTGTGAATATCTTGACTGGGACAAAGACTGAAGCTTTTGAGCTTTGTAACAGCAGAGAATCTACCCTAACTAATGCTGTTGATGGAACTCCTTGTTTCTTGAGTAGATTCACTTAGGATTTACAGCTGTTCTGTGACCTGCGTGAACTCAGTTTGGCAACCTCACACGAGTTTCCAGGGGACAGGTGCCTGTGGCAATATGAATTCATGTAAATTTACACTGTAGGTCTATTCTACCTCTTTTATGCCAAGTTCCTCTGTCTCAGTGTCATCCATGTATCTGAGTGCCGTCCAAATGACACAACTAACATCTGTCAGGTGGTGGTTTTTCTTTTTCTCTCCCTAGTGGAAAAAGTGTCCTGTTTTGTTTTTATTGTTGCTGTGTATTTATACCAGAAGAAACAAAACCAAAAGAATGTGCTTTGCAGTGGGACTGGAAGTTGGGGAAGGTTTGTGATGATCTGTGCTTCCTGGGGGAATTCACTCCAGAATCTCACGTTAGCCTCTGAGAAAGTTTGGTCTCTTCTGTCCAGCTGAACTGTCCTGTTATTGCAGAAAGCTTCATTACATTAATTGTGGTTTCCCTCCCAGAAACACAGGCAATCTTTTAAATGTTCTGGGTCCAAGCCACAAAGTTCTTTGAAAACAAAGGCGAAAGCCTTGATCCTGCATGAAATTCGAATAGAGAACCTTAGAAAGGTTTTTGTGTGTTCACACAGGCATGTGTTGCTGATGGGATACACTGCAGAGTTCTGGTGTACTTGGAATTTCGTAAGCGCTAAAGGCTTTGTGCCCAAAACATTTCACATTTCCCAGCCCAGCGAGAAGGTGAGGAAGACATGAATAACTGAGGCCTGGTCATTGTCTTTCAGGATGGGATAGAGTTACCTCGCCAAATGGAGATTACAAAAAATGTTATTAGCAGATGTTTTTATGTGAGAGCTCAGAATCAGCAAGGTATCCAAAAATATTCTTTAGCTGTGGAATAGAAATTGCATGTGTACCTTTGCCACAAAAGCATGGCTGCAAATTTCAGGAACACCGGTCCTGCCTTGTTGAAGCACAACATGATCAGCCATTCTTCATCCATGTGCTGTTAAAGCTATAGATGCTGGGTGCAGAAAAACCTGAAGGATATATGCTGCACAAAGATTGCTGGCACTCTGCTCTCACTGAACATAGCAATTCAGGCTTGGTACTGAAAAGGCTAACGGGTTCCTTGATCCCCATGGGACTCTGAAGGTGAGCATCTCATGACTGACGGGGTTAGCATGTAAATCAGTGAGTAAATTGGAAACGGAATTGTCTGGTCTATTATGTTTACCTTTATTTCCAATCAAGCATTCACCTACAGCAGAAATGAAACCTACTGGCCAGGATATAGTTAGGAGCTTCCAGTTCTTCCATTTTTTTTTGATCAGTACACACATAGGACTACCTCTTGCAGTGTCATTCCTAACAGCACTAAGGCATGTGTGAAGAAAGCTGGAGACTTCGCATCTTAAATTTACATAGTAGAATTTACATTCTTAGTCACAGAATTCAGATTGACATTAAAGTCGAGAAGTTGATGTTAAGGTCCACAACCACTTCTCCTAAGTTAGTTGAGCAAAATGCCCTTAGATGTTTGTCCAGGTTATACGCTGCCTTTTAATTGTCAGGCAACTGTCCCAGGCTTGTCGGCTGCTCCTCTGCATATCCAGCTGGCAGCATGGTGGGTGAGTGGAGCCTCATTCGTTCATGCAAGTGCCTTCCAGACTAATCTGGATGTCTGGGGAGACTCAGCTTGCCAAGTAGTCTCTGCCCAATACAATTGCTGTCTTCTGCTCCAAGGCATAGCTTGGCTAGTGGACCAAAATAATCGTTTTCAAGAAAATGCTCTGAAATGGGGTGGGAGCTGAGGGAAAGGGTTTTCTACTTTTGTAGACATAGACCAGAATTGTCTCTTAATAGCATTCCAGTCCACAAAACAAAACAAACAAACAAACCCCCAAACAAACCCCCTTGCTTCTCATGCTTTTGAAGATACCATGAATTTATGCCCTAGCACCTCATAACCCTAAGCCAGTCACAGTTACGAAAACACATAACGTTTTTCAACAGGGGAAATAGAGAAGAGTCCTGTGGTTCCGGACTGTCCTGTCTATCAGCCTGTTTATAACTCTGGAAGACAGACTCATGAAAAAGAAACTGTCATCCCAGCCAAAATCTGGAAAAGTATTAATGATGACACAGATTGAATTCTGTGCGGAAACAGAACTTTGTCAGGCAAAGCCAGTCCTTGTTCCCTTAGCTTCCATGTTCATGCACCGCATCATAGTGAAGAGTCCAGGTAAGACAGACGAGAATGTCTCCTACTGTTACCAATCCCCATGGACAAAAATGTTGGAAATAAGATCCTGAGGGTGACTTGACTATTTTTTATTTTATTTTTTTACAGATCATAGCCTCAGAGTGTGTTGGGATACCTCCCACCAGCTACCAAGACATAAACCCCCCCATGTTCCCCAGTTCCTTCACAACTCCAAGACATCCTTTTGGTTTCCAGGCCAGCATGTCATGCGTAGTGAAACAACTATCTGGAGGAAACAAAACATTTCAGATGAAGATTTGGAGATGGTCATCATTGCATGTGTTCCAACATGTGTCCTCCTGTGTTCCTGGACTGTGATTTGTTCTAAGCACATGGGAATCAGAAGGCTCCTACATCCTGAGGAGGATCCTCGGGTACCCCCCTTGGGCTCCTCTGCCAGATTCTGTAACCTGCACTGGCTTGCAGTATTGGGCAACAGAACACACCCATCTCCTCGAGGGCAACAGATGGGTAGAGAAAGCAGCAAAGCAGGTCAATGTCTTAGAAGAAAAAATAACTCTCAGTTACCCTGCTCAGTAGTATCTGAGACCAACAACATCTGAATGCATATGTCACCCCTGCCTAAATGAGCAGCTTCTCATCACTATCACTGCTGAGCTCCTGGGCACAATGCTCCTTGCACTGAAGGCTGGATTGACCACCAACAGACCCAAGCAGGATCCTTGAGGCAGCACCCTCTCCAACACGTCACAGTCTTCTGAAGTAGTAGGTGTGCCAGAGATGACTGCCAGAGTCCCCATTACCAGATGCTGAATAGCAGATTCTTTACAGGGTGAATCTTTTCCTCTAACAGGGTATTTCCTGGTTCTCTTATTTTGGCATCTCATTGGCAACCACTATCCCTTTCTCATTGTCCTTGACTGCAAGGTCATTAAGAAGCAGAGGTGGGCATGGCTCCAACACCTCCCAAAGATACGATTTACTATGAACAGAGCATATGGAAGAACACCTCAAACTGGTTTTGGCTCTTACATCAGGTTAAGGATGCCAAAAGCCATCTCTGTCACAAGCAGATGCAATGGTGTGGCCTGGTTAAAACACCCTTTGGTCTAGCCATGAGTCTCACGATGGAGTGAAGAGCCAAGAATGAAGAGAGAAAGTTTTCTGTGATGAAGACAAAGACAGAAGAGGTCTCAGTGAATCCAATGTGTTTAGATGTGGTACCTATGCAGCCCTTAAACTGCCTGAGAAGTGTGACAGACAGTCAGAGGAGGGATGGAAAGGATGCTTCCAGAAAAAACTGATGATAGGTTTCCTCAGCTATAACATGAGCTCAAGTCAGCCTCAGAACAGACTGCAGCAACACGAACAGATTGTGAGTAGCATCAACATGTGACGGTTAAGGGAAGGTTACTATTGCAAATGGTTATCACATCCAGACCAGCCACAAGAAACCTGATGAAACAGTCATGGGTTTCCTCTTGGGTTTCTTACTCATTTCCGTGAATGTGCTAGGTCTTGACTCAAGGCAGACATGCTCCTTATCAGCCAAGCTTGTTTATGGTCTCTCCCCCAGACCGTTGTCTCCCTGGACTCTTCTCACCTGAATGCTGGCCCCAGTCCTGATCCTGAACTTCTCTTAATCCATGTTGTTCTATGCCCATTGTCCCTATCTTATTCCTAAATCTGCGCTGAACTCTATTACTGCCTTTTTTTTTTTTTTTTTTTTTTTTTTTTATCAAGCACCTTTTTTTAACTTACATTGCTCTGGATCAAAATTCAGTTACCTTTTAATCGTTTCTCTGTACATTTCTTCTAGCAACTCTCCCAGGGCTAGGATGAAAAGGATTTTGAGTGAGTGAAACTCAGTGGCCACTCCTAACTCCCTGACTGGGTTCATTTTGCCTTGGGTTGGTTCATCAAGGTCTGTGATCAGTAAAGGCGGGATCTGGACACATGACATGAAGATAATGGCTGAAAACAGGTTTGGAGTTAAGGATTCAAAACTAAGTTGAGAGGTCTAAGGGACCCAAGGGTCTGGGTGCCAGCTACTGGACAAACCGGCTATTTGAGGGACTCACATTATGTGCACATGTGAACCACTAGCACACGTCAAACTGGTCAACAGGAAGAGACCAGCATCTGGGAAAACCCAGCATTGGAGCTGGTGCCCGGCTCTCTGGGTGTAGGTATTGGATGGACTTAGGGTGCATGCAAATATTTGAGAGACCAGTGACTGTGAGTGGGCTGGTGAGGTGAGTGAGCGGACACACGCATATGTTCTGCAAGCAGCCTCCTTCTGCCAGACTGGGATGGGACAGACCCCCTTGGTCCTGAAGGCCACTAAATTTGGTTACCTCAAACAGGCTACTTCTGAGTTAATGTTACTCAGCTGAAGTTGGTCCTAGAAGAAAGCGTTCAACAGGTCTGACAGGCAGCTCACTGATATGTTTAGACTCTACAGCAGCCACCACCGTAATGACTTTTGTAACACTCTGTCCCGATCCAATGTTGGGGAGGTTTCGATACGATCCCAAGAACGAGATTAAGACACTAAATCCGGTGAAATGTCGTACAACCTTTCAACTTTATTTTCGACGTGGAGGGAGGATGGAACCATGTGAGGAGGTAACAGAGGAGGTGAATGGGGAAAGGCCAAGGGGAAGAACCAAGGGAAAAAAAAGGGGGGACGAGAGAAAAGGAGAGCTAGAAAGGGAGCGGGTTTACGTCAGGGAGGACGGGGTGAACAAGAGAGATAGAAAGAGAGGACTAGCTACCACCTCCCCAGGTCCAGCGATGTTCTAGCGCCTCTGTCTGTGGCATAGTCGATGCTCCAGCGCCCCCGTCTGCTACTGGGTTCAGTCCACGCGATGCTGGCTTTGTTGAGGTGGGTTCCAAGAGGTCCAAAGGGAAGGCACGAAGACGGGAAAGAGCCCCCTTACTGGAGCACACACACTCCTTTTATAGGGGTTGGGGTCCCTTGCTCATGCGCAGATCACACTGGCATACGTGCAGTTCGTGCCATACGTGCTGTCTCCTTAGGACATCTACCTTTTTCGCGCCTTGGGCCTTGCACAGGCGCATGGTGTTGTTCATCTGCAGACCATGAGGGTGGGACCTTCTGAGTGGTGGGAAGCGGTGGTACAATGGCAATGTCGAGACAAACTACCTTCAGTAATGGCTCTCTACACACTCCCCCAACCCATCATCACTGCTGCTTGCAACGCGCAGGCCGGTTATCAAGACGTGCTTGGTGATGTACTAACAACTACGCTATGCTCAAACACACAATCCAGCTTGATCCAGAGCCACAGAACCTGCTGAAATACTGAAGAAAGAAACCTGTTCTTGAAGGCAGCATGGGGGTAGGTCTCAGCATGCCATTCTGACATACTCCCTTGCTCCGCTTACACTAATACCTTAAACCTTCCTGGAATATTTCCTTGGCACAAAGGCCAGCTGGCATGGAAAAGTCCACGTGCATGCTCCCTCTCCAGAACATGATGGGTGCTTCCAAACTGCATAGCAGGAGCTCACGAGCTGCGGGAGAGCGCTAACCAGTCCCCAGCCTTGGGCCAAAACTCTGCCACAGGCTGCTGTTGCAGTATAACAGCAGAGATGTTGCATTCCTCTGCTGGGAGCCTTCCCTGGCACCATCGCATCTGCTGCTCCAGCCTCTGCGTCTCAAGCTGAAGACCCAAGGCAGGCAGAATTGAACGTGGCTTTTGCTGAAGCATTTGTTCTGCCATGAGACTCAAAGACTGGTAATGAAATATTATACATGCCCCTAATGTCTGTTTTCCCTGTGATGGATTCTTCTCTGTGAGATTGATAAATATTAAGAAAACATTTTGGTAAATTCTCTACTAGCAAACTAAACACTACCGGGAAGCGCTCCCAGGTCCTAGAACTTGACCATCCCTGTGTCATAGAATCATAGAATTGTTTAGGTTGGAAAAGACCCTTAAGGTCATCAAGTCCAACCATTAACCTAACCCTGCCATTCCACCATGTCTCTGAGCACCTCATCTACCCATCTTTTAAATACCTCCAGGGACGGGGACTCAACCACTTCCCTGGGCAGCCCGTTCCAATGCTTGACAACCCTTTTGGTCAAGAAATTTTTCCTAATGTCCTTTCCCAGCTCAAAAATAAAACACAGTAGGATGCACCAACACAGTGCATCCCTCCATCCGTCCAAAGCCCCTTTCACTAACACCAATGTCCCCTCCAGTAATTTAGGTGTGCCTGGGGCTGCTGTTTGGTGGAGAAGAAAACTGGCACAGAACAGCCTATTAAACTGCAACTTGTCCAAGCCTGTTCTTGGTTTTCAACCCGTGCTGCCTCCTGAAATGTGGATGGGAGAGAGCTAGCTGGCCTGGGCCAAAACCAAACCAGGGACTCTTCTAACAGTTTCAGAATTAGAAGACAACAATAACAATTTAAGAAGGATATGAAGGTCTTTGAATGCATCCAGAGGAGACCAACGAAGATGGTGAGGGGTTGGAGCACAAGGCTGATGAGGAGCGGCTGAGGGAGCTGGGGGTGTTTAGCCTGGAGAAGAGGAGGCTGAGGGGAGACCTTATTGCCCTCTACAACTGCCTGACAGGAGGCTGTAGCGAGGTGGGGGTCAGCCTCTTCTCCCTGGTAATGGGCGATGGGACGAGGGGGGATGGTCTGAAGTTGCATCAAGGAAGGCTGATGATTCTATGATCGATTCTATGATTCTATGAAGGCAGCGGCACCCTTGCAGTGGTAACTCTGGCCGTGACCCGCAGTTTGCTGTGCGTTGCCCGAGGGACCATGCCGGTGGTGGGAAGGCCGCCGAGTCACTGGCGGACGTTTCAATATTATTGAATAATAATACATTTCCCATATTATTGGCTACTGTCCAGCGGTCCAGGATGCGAGGATTAAGAGACACAACCAGTTATGTGAACTACTGGTGGAAGAGGTGAAAAAGAAGGACTGGGTGGTATTCCTGGAACTGTTGTTGAGAGATGAGAAAAATGAGTTGTATAAGCCAGCCTTGGTATTTGTTAAAGAAAACCAAGCCTTGGTGGTGGATATAACAGTAAGATACGAAAGCAAGTTAACATCTTTGAAAGATGCAGCAGCAGAAAAAGTTAAGAAATGTCAACATTTGAAAAATCAAGTACAAGAACTAACTAATGCCAGTACCATCCGATTTATGGGATTTCTGATCGGTGCACGTGGAAAGTAAGAGGTGAAAAAGAAGGACTGGGTGGTATTCCTGGAACTGTTGTTGAGAGATGAGAAAAATGAGTTGTATAAGCCAGCCTTGGTATTTGTTAAAGAAAACCAAGCCTTGGTGGTGGATATAACAGTAAGATACGAAAGCAAGTTAACATCTTTGAAAGATGCAGCAGCAGAAAAAGTTAAGAAATGTCAACATTTGAAAAATCAAGTACAAGAACTAACTAATGCCAGTACCATCCGATTTATGGGATTTCTGATCAGTGCACGTGGAAAGTGGCACTTGGACAATTATGAATTATCGAAAGAACTTGGACTCTCTGGTTCCCGACAAGAAAAGGTCGCTCGCTGATTATCAAATAGGGCACTATTTTCTTCTGTGGACATTGTACATATATTCGCCAGTAAAGCGTGGGTTACTGAATGTAATTTGTAAATAATAATGAATTTAATAAACTTATTGTAGGGCTAGAAGCGGCTGCACAGAGAAGGGGGACAAAAGCTTGTGAGCGGGTGAACAGTCTGACTATGGCAGATAGTATGTAGGGATGTATGGACTCAATTTTCGTGACGCGTCTTATAAATTTTGGATTTGACAAACTATTACCAACTTTGTCCAAGGTGGAGGGGCCACCTATACTTAACCCGGAAAAGAAACATGTATAATTTTATAAATGTTCGATAAACAGCCCCTAGGTTCATTAAGCACCACGCGGGAGCGGCCTCCGGGGCGGCTCCGGAGAGGGACTACAGCCCCCA
>NW_009260178.1:870547-881848 GCF_000687185.1 Egretta garzetta | reverse complement strand
ACCGCGGGGCTTGGGAGGAGGCGGCGAGCAAGGCGGCTGCGGACACCTGGGCGCACGGGGTCCGTGCTCCTCTAGTCCAAACTGTTCCGGTCCTTCGCCGTTGTGAAAAGGAAGCGCTTGTTCCCGAGTGAGAGAAGCGATGTGGCTTCCTTTCTCTCTCAGCTAAACTGCCTTTGATGCTTTAAGTCGCTTTTAACAGCTCAGCTTCGTCTCCAAAGAAGTAAAAGTTCACGAGCGCAGTGCTCACGGCCCCAGCCATCCCTCTGCTGCCTCCTCGGACTGCCCCCCACCCCCCGCCTTTTAAATCTCTTGGCCAGTGCTAGACGTGTTTAGTAGGTAGACATTTGTTAATATATAAAGTTTCTGCAGATTTCCTGAAAATCTGAGGTTAGGAGAACAGGGACCAGTGCATTCGCCTGACAGGTACAGCACTAGGTGAGTTCAGCAGTGTTATTAAACACCAGAGAGCAGAGAGAAGCACCGCTGGAAGCGTTATTCCATTCCCACAAAAAGCGTTTTGGGGACTTCCATCTCACCACATGTAGCTCCTCAAGCCATGAGACACAAAGTCATGGGAAGCCAGGCTTAGTAAGTTCTGCTGCTCCTCAGGGAAGTGCTTAAGTACTTGAAAGATGCTCAGATGCTCTTGTGAGAGGGGAAAAAAACAGAGAGGGACTTTATTGCCTTCATTTTCAAGTAGCTTTCCTAAAACTGAAATGTCTGTTCTCTAGTGGGGCTCTCTGTAGTCTTATACATTCATACATACGAATCCAGTGATAAGGTCTAATCTTGCTTCAGTCTTCTGGGAAATAAATATGCGTATACAAAAAGATATGAAACATGCACAATAAACACAAGAAAACATACTGTCTAACTTCTAAGAATTATATCTTTGATAGTGCAAAATATCCAAAAATGTGAATTTGTTGGCATCTCTATTGGTAAAGCCAGTACAAGTGACTTTAAGTGAGAAATGGGTGAAGAAAAAGAGAGTGCATGTATCTGCAGAATGCTGCTGACACCTGCGTTCTAACGTTCATTTTCAAAATAATTCCAAAAGCAGCTGAATGACAAGGGGTGTGAGTTCAAGAAATACTTTCAAGAGCTGTTCTACCCAAATTCATGTTATTTATTTTCTCTAACCTGCGACTCCTTTTTGGAGCTGTTTATTTGGGGGTTTGTTGGGTTGGTTTGCTCGGGCTTTTTGTGATTTTTTTTTTTTTTTTTTTTTTTTTTTTGTTTGAGATGAAGAAGACTTAAATATTGGCAGGATGAGGAAACGGTGCACTCCCACTGCCTAACTTAATGTGTGGGTGCTTTCCTCTGCACAACTGCAAGTGATTACATCTTTCACTCCTTAGTGTCACTGCAAAAGGGAAAAAAAAGGCTTTGAGGTGTTGGATGGTTCCACAGGAAAATGGAGAAAATGGAAGTGAGCTCAGAAGCTACAGGGAGTAGCATTGCCCATCACAGCCGTGTTTTGTGCACTCAGTTGCACTTGGTCACGGCAGCTGCCTGCTTGGCATTGATCACATTACTCTAGATTATTAAATGTAGGAATCTCAGAAAATAGCACATGTGGAGGCCTTGCTTCTTGGAGTGTTAAGTCTTGCAAAATACATCCTCCAGTCAGATGCTACAGGAATTTTCTAAAGCAATGCTTTTCACTAAGGAAGAAAGAAATACCACTTCAGTGAGCAGATCTGCAGTCAGTGCTTTTTCAGTCCTGTCCTGGTTTAGTGATGGTAACCGTTATGTCCCTTTGGGGGAAGAGGAGAAGCGAGTCCAATTACATGAAACACTGAGCGACCTCAAGTCCTGCAGAAATCAGTCTGAGGTTGAAATTACTTGATGTTTTGTGTGATCGGATGCCAGCATCATTAACTGGATGCCAAGTGCGGGTTTGGATTTTGCTTTCTTTGTATCATTGCTGCTAATGGCCGTCAAATAAAAGGCAAATGGTACAGCATTCATTTTGAGGGTTTCTATTTTTATCATCAAAATGACCCAAAATTATCTCAGCTTGCCTTCCTGCCCCTGCATTGGGTTTAAAGAATTAGCAGCAAAGAAGACTCATGCTACTCCTAAGTGAATACATTTGCTTCCTTCATGAAGGCATGAATTTCCTGTGATACTTTTGCAGTCTTGTCAGAGGTGGGTGAAAGTGTTGAATTCAGAGCTTATTTAGGCAGCTTACTTCAATCTGTATTTTTTGAAGGAGTTACTATTTTGGGTGAATTGGAGAGCTCTTAATTTTTGAGGGGATGCGAGAGCATGAAGTGCATGATGTACTATACATATATTTAAATTATCCATACCACCCTCCCTGTTAATTATTTATGTTTTCTGATTCTGTAGAGTGTCATGTACCTCCTTGAGTCTTTGTTTTCTACCAACCTGAACCAGAATACTGGTCCATCAAAGAGCATGTGCTGAGCATGTCGTAAATGTTTCAAGCCTTGGTCCCATAGATGCACCTTAGGTCTTGAGTAGACGTGTTAGACTCGAGTTGTATGAAACATGAATGTTACTTTTCTATGATGAGTTCTGCTCCATAGTTCTCACCAAGCAGCAGAATGACGTGTAGTGATTTTAAAGTAAGATAGCATTTACCTGAAGTGCTCGTGAGAGCATTGTTTTCCAAGGTTTTTCATGACATCACCCCAGTGATATGGTGGGTTTACAGTGCAACAGTTTCTCTTCAACCCTGAGGTTAGTTCTTGGAGCTAACACTTTTTGTTCTGCGTTTGCATGTCTTTTGCATGGTAGAACCCTTGCCTATGGCTGAGTTTTGCCGTAAATTAACGTGTCTGCTTTTGCAGTGCAATAAACAGGTTACTTTTTAGAAGAAAACAAAACACAGCACGAAGGTAAATTAGCACTGAATTGCTATAGAAGAAGCTGCTCCTGGAGAAGCAGATGATTGTGTTTTCTGCCTGCATTAAAAGTAGATACAGACCTCCTCTCATGTACCTGCATCCTGCTGAGGTCAAGTACTCAGTTTAGTGGAAGTTTAACTTAAGGGTTTTTCAGCAATGCTTTAAGAGAATATCAGGAATTCAGAAAACTGGGAATGAAATTATTTCTTCCTAACAATGGCCAATGAGAAATACTAAGCATAATAGTATGTTTTGGATGACGGTTCTAAAACTGAATGATTTTTTTCTTTCCTATTTGAAGGAAGAGCCAAGGCTGGATGTTCTGATAAATAATGCAGGGATATTCCAGTGTCCATACATGAAGACAGAGGATGGTTTTGAGATGCAATTTGGTGTAAACCACTTGGGTCACTTCTTGCTCACCAACCTTCTTCTGGGCCTCCTCAAAAATTCTGCTCCGAGCAGGATTGTGGTAGTATCCTCAAAGCTTTACAAATATGGAGAGATCAACTTTGACGACTTGAACAGTGAAATGAGTTACAATAAAAGCTTTTGTTACAGTCGGAGTAAACTGGCTAACATATTATTTGCAAGGGAGCTAGCCCGTCGGTTAGAAGGGACAGGAGTCACCGTCAATTCACTTCATCCTGGGATTGTCAGAACAAATCTAGGCAGATACGTGAATATTCCTTTGCTGGCAAAACCCCTGTTCAACCTGGTGTCGTGGGCTTTCTTCAAAACACCTCTGGAAGGAGCCCAGACTTCTATTTATTTGGCCTCGTCTCCTGATGTCGAAGGTGTGTCAGGAAAATACTTTGGGGACTGCAAAGAGGAAGAACTCCTGCCCAAAGCCATGGATGACTTGGTTGCAAGAAAGTTGTGGGATATCAGTGAAGTGATGGTTGGCTTACTGAAGTAAGTGCCAGGGGCGTATCTGCAAAAAAGATTGCAGATAACTATGCAATGCCTATTTGCAACGGTGTAATTCTCACTGTGGGAATACAGATTACTTGGCTCAATAAGTATTAAATGAGGGAGTGATTTATGCTGGAACTCTTGTTTTGAAATAAAGGACAATATTTAATAGACACAGGCATTCAGAAAAAGTCTGAAATAGAGTTTGAGGGTGTGAATATAACTTCTGGTTAAATCTGCTTGGAAATTCCTGTTTTACAAATACCAGTTAAACAAAACTGTGTTTTGCAATATATATGCATATTTGTCATGTTCCACTACCTGTAGTTGGGCTGGACAATGCAGGGTACTGATGGTGAAACGCTTCTGTAAAACAGTTTTGAAAATAGGTTCGAATAATAATAGGATTGTTGTCTTTTTTGAGCCATCTCAACGAAGAACGGGATAAACAGTTTTACTGGTATCTTATGCTGTAATCATTTAGGCCTCTGAGTGCTATTCAAAGACTTGTTGTCAGCCCCATGGTTCAGTGAACAAAACTGTTGAGCCATATGGAGTTTAGCTGTGAAGCACAAAGTCAACTTTTTTTAGTGATGTCGCTGCTATTCAGTGCGTGTATAGACTTGGTTGTGCAAGCTGTATTTTTATTTTCATGTGTGCTGAACTTGCTGTTTCTTAATATGCAGACACCTTGGGTTTCATCAAAAACGTGGCTGACGGGTGTTATTATGGTCTTGATAGGGCTTTGCATGTCACAAATTGTGTGCGTGCAAAGTTCATAGACCTCACCCAGAGTAGATGGAAGAGAATACGCTTTTCAGTGTGTGATTGGCTTGACTGATGGCACTTTAACTCAGTAACGAGATGAGATAAGTCTGTCTAATAGAGCTTACTGAATATTCTTTAATAAAAATATTTTAAAAAAAGACTGGGCATTTGTTCTTTCACTGCGGAAGATACATCCAAAACGAGCAGACTTCACACAGTAGCCTTGATTCAAAGCAGAAAATTCACCCGTATTGGTGTAGGGAGCTTGTCATGTAGGGTGGGTAGAAATAGTGGGCTCCAAATAAATACATGGGTATTACGTGAAGCTGTACTGATTTGTTCTTTTTTAATTTGTATAACTTATGGGTTCATACTGACATTTATGACTCCTTGGTTTGCTCTGCATTAATAAAATGTTCTAGCAGTTAAGATACGTGGAATAAATATGGAAGAATGATTTAGAGTGATTTTAATAAATACTACTCAAGGGAAGGAGTATCAATAATAAATGATGTATTCAGGAGCTCCTTATTACCTACTTACAAATAGATACCAGTTCTGTACTTCAGGTAGCAACCAACCAAAGTTTTGAGGTTTTCTCTGTTTACTCACACTCTCAGCATATTTTGACTTCTGCACAGGACCTGATCTGTCCTTACCCTTCACTAGCAAGACTGTGCTCTGGGTGAGTGACTTGGGTGGGGGCGGAAGGTGGCATTCTGGAAAATCACATGGCAAGCTACGAAGCAGAGCAGGTTTTTAAGATCTTGTAACATGTTGAGCTTTGCACTGCTCACTGTGAGGCAAGGTGTAGCGATGGGCATGTTGTCAAAGCATACTCGGAATGTTGAACAAAGTTCTCTTAAGTAGTGCCAGAGGGAGGTGTGTAACGTGCTTAGAGAAGATTCTGCTTTGATCTTCAGTGTTGCATTTCACATTTTTATTGTAAACCCTTGTAAATAGCTGCATGCAGCACCTTTAAACAGCTAGCTAAAGAATTAAAAGTTCATTAACATGAACTGTCTCTGTAAAGAGATATAGAAGCTGAGCCAAACTCAGTTTTGTGTTTTCAATGCTACTGTAGCAATGATGAGGAAGTCTGCTGTATTGTTTCACTGCTGAAACATGTCTATGCCTCTTGCAAAGAAAGCCTTGGATGAGAAGACGGAGAATTGGAGAAGATTGCTAATCTGAAAATAACTGTAGTAAAGGACTGCAGTGAAACTGTAAAGCAGAGGAATATATAATTTTTCAGACTGAATGACTAATGTAGGATGTGCACTAGCCTTCAAAGCAGTAAAGGTAGGTTTGTACTCAGATAAGAAGTACCAGTTGTGTAGCATGGCTGCATAACATGTAATGCTTCCTACATCTACCAGGTGCTTCTTTTTATTTTCTTTTGAGACACTGCAGAAATAACTCACTGTCAGAAAGGGATTACATTCCTGCAATCATAACTAAACCACAGCCCTCACTCCAGAGCAGGAGAGTGATCACATGATACTCTTAATGGAATATTATGTGCCTGAATGAATATTGCTTGAAAAAAAGTTGAAAGGATGGATTGTTAGGAACTTACCATAAGGTAATGTCGTGGTTTAACCCCGGCTGGCAACTCAGCACCACGCAGCTGCTCGTTCGCTCCCCCTACAATGGGATGGGGGAGAGAATCAGAAGAGTAAAAGCACCATGCCAGCCACTAGGAAGAAAATCAACTCTGTCCCAGCTGAAACCAGGACAGGTAAGCTTTTTTCAACATCTGAGGCGGGATGTAATTTAGCTTCTGTGGACCAGAAAGCTTTGGTCACTCTCTTGAGATTGCTGTTAAGGTTTGTTTATGTGATGCCTTTGTTCTAGTAGCGTCTAGGAACTGGAGACCTCATGGGTTAAGTGATCTTAAAAAATGTAAGCGCAAAACCAAAGAATGGTTGTTATGTCAACAAGCAGGTAGTAATGCTGACTCAGTCTAGGTTAGAACCAAGCATTTTGGCTAAGGAAGTATATCTAATCTACTCTACCCTACGGGACCTTACTAAGCTCAGATATATGTGTATGATTTGAGGATTGTCTGCTGAATGTCTCCTCTTGGAGCTGGTAGAGGATGCTCTTAAGAGGAGATCAGCACCTTCACACTTCACCCCAGTATGACAGTGCCTCCGAAAAGATGTGGCAAGCTCTGTATGTTGCTATTCTATAAACCATTTATATTGAGATCAGGCAATCAAAAACAGGGTGCGTTCCAGATGCCTCCGTCCACCATGTGAACACTGCCACCCTCAAATTAAACTTATTTCTCACAAAGAATTAAACTTGTAAAAGGAAAAAGTAAGGGGTGAAAGAGGCAGACAGTGACCAGGGGTAGCCTGGTGTAAAGCCCATGGAAATGCAGCTTTCTTGGGCAGGTACAGAGGCTGATCCCATTGCTAGCAAGTACGTTGCAGATACGCAAGGAAGCCATGGTTGAGGTTGAGGTTAAGATTTTGTTGAGGTCTGTGATAAACATACATATTATGAAGCAACTCAATAGCCTAAAAATGCCTTCACCTATCTTACATAAATCCTTAGAGCCGTGAGTGTTTGATTTTTGGTCCACCAGCAGTGCTGAACCAGCGCTCCGTAGCTGTGCCCTGGGGATTCAGGAGCTGGCTGGGATGTGTATGGAGCCCAGCGACTCCTGAGAACATAGCCCCTGCCCTTTTTGCTTTTCTCAGGGGAAATGCCTCTTCAATGCCACAGCTGAGATGTGGCGGGCCACAGCAGCGATTAAATTTGACTGCAAACTTTCCACCCTTAGGCCAGTCTCAGCAGTGAATAGAAATGCTTCCAAGTGGCCCCATTTCTCAACGATAAAATTTTGTACGGCAACTACATTGCAGACTAACTGTACGCTAAAAGGGTTATTTTAAAATAGGGGTATGAGAGTGTGTGTGCACAGACTCATGTGCAGTTGCTGTTTAATCCCTTATTTTAAAAGATGGACAGGAGGAGCGGCCAAGGATTTATGGAGGGGCTGAGGGGAGAGGAGAGCGGGTTGTTAAGCACGGGAGTGTCACCTACTGCCTGCGCTGGTTTGGTATGTGAGGAGACGCTGGGCTTGGGGATAGATGTGTTGGGCTTGAGCTCAGCTTTAGCTTGGTTGCTTAATGTTGCATCCAGGCAGAGAAACCCACTGTCTGCTTTTGCAGCCGGAGAGCAGTCAGGCACAGCCGAGGGGAGGAAATGGCTCCGTGTAATGGTCAGGAGAAACAGGCTTCAAGTGTCTTAGGAAGAACATATTTTAACTGCTTCAGCATTATTTATTCATCATTGGCTATGGTGCTTTTGAAAGTGCCCCTGTAACCAACTTCCCTCATGGACAGACCAAGAGTTTAAGAAAGAAATAATTTCCTTTTTTTAAATTTTTTTTTCTTTTGATTCTTAGTCCCAGACCCTAGCTATAAGCCAGTCCTCCCTGCACACGTGTAGCTATTATAGCTGAGGTTTCTGCAAGTGAACTAAATTGCAGTTGCATGCATTTATTTTATATGGCACATCTGTTTAAGTCAAGGGAGCCGTACATTTTTTAAGAAAATACTCTGGATCTGTCACCAATTTACCTTCCTTACCTTCCCACAAAGGCCAACATCTATCCCCAGGCGAAGGGACAACGCTGCTCTTTCAGTTACTACAGTCAACGCAGCAGGCAAGCTTATAAACCCAGTGGGGGTTCTCCAGTAAAAATTCTCCATCTTAATGAGATAAATGATCAGTTTTTCCATGATGCAATAAAACCAGAAATATTTAACTCTCCTCTCTTTCTTCAGCAGTTGCCTGGTTTGCCTAAGCTTCCTACTAAGTGAATGCTTCACAGGCTTCAAAGCCTGAGCCCTGTGAATGTGCCGTGTGGTTATGTTTTTGCTGAAAAATGTGGATAATTCCCACTTCAAGCACACTTAATTTCTTTTCACCTAAGGCTATAAAGAAAATAAACAACTTGCAAGAGTCATACAAATAATTTTAAAATGGGAGGCCTGTTCCCTTTTTCACATAACTTTTTCCAAACTAATCACTTAGAGGGTAATTGACTTGCAAAACGATCCAGGAGGCCTCCACAGTTGAATTATTATTTTTGATCTCTCCCAGAATGGTGCTGCTATTTCTCATAACAGAAAATGACGACTTCCCTCTAGACTTTTTACTTACTGCTTTAGCTACCACTAGCAGCCTCACACCTGTCACAACTGGATTCAGATCAGAGAAATTAATTTGAATATTTAATTGGTTCCAAATGCCCCATGTAACATGGAGAAAGGAATGCTTTCCTAATTGCTTTCTTGGCTGAAGGCTGGCACACTGGCCACCTAACAAGGTTGATAGCCCTTTCTTTCTACATTTAAGAGTGATCACTTCTTTTCAGGTGATGTGAAAGAAACATGATTAATTTTGATAAGGAAGGAATCAATAGCTTATTTGCCATGAAAGATTCAGGAGGGTGTCACATGCTTGAAATGTATAATACTAAGTTTAGCAGGGCACTGAGCATTTCTCACTGTCTGCTTCATGGCCAAAGCAAGCAGTCTGAAATCCTGGTCCCACTAAAAGCACTGGGAGTCAGACACCTAAATATTTTTGCTGATCCTGATCTCCTGGCTTTAAGTTCAGGCGGTAGGACTCTTAGAGCCAGCTGGATGATGGCTCTTTCAAGCTTGATGAATGAGGCTTTATGCACTTCTGTGTATGTGTGGCATTTTTTTAAAAAAAATGCTTCACAAATTAAGGGTGGTGGTGGTGGTGCTATGTATATATTACATATCCTGCAATATTCTCCAGAAATGTGTGTGTTTTTTCCCCCAAAACATGTCAGCCCATCTCTGCAGTTGTTGGGATGTTTGTCAGTTTGCCAGCTGGACTGCAGATTGGTGATGAATGATGTTATTTCAGTTTATCTAAGTCCTGTTGCAACCTTCCCCAACAGTAGGTCAGTGTCCTGGGCCCATCCTAAGTCACTGCATGACTGTCCGCCCTCCAAATCCCATCTGCCCTTGAGACAAACAATGTCAAGGTCTTTCTAGATGCTTCAGGAAAGAGGTCATGAACAGCAGAAAGGCAAGTGACACACCTGGAAATCCAGAACCTACATGCACTTCAACAAGTAGGTTTGATACCATTTTGTATACTCATTGACAGACAGGAACACCTTCTCCAGTGCATATGGATAGGGATTTTAGACTTCAGCCTGCCCCGAAGTCTGTCTACACAGCACTGTAGAAGTAGCCCATGGGTAAAACAGCATGTTGAAAAATGCTTCGTTTGCTCTCCTGAAGTGTGGAGAAGCTACAGGTCCTGTTGAAGTCACTGGTAGTTGTAGTTGCTTGACACTTCACCTGGCTTTGAAAATACCTGGGAGGAGGAAGAGACCAGAGCATCATTTTCCTTATATTCAGTTTGCCCTCCTGAAATCTTCAGGGGCATCTCAGACACATCTCTGCAGATATTGGAAAAAAAAAGGTAAGCCTGCTTTATGGAGGTATTTATCCATAAAATTTTGCTGTGAGTGGAAAATTTCAGAACTCATAATTTTTCATTTTATCTAGTAGCCAGATGATATGAACTAGTTGTATCAGAATCACAGCTAGGACTGGGGTCCTGGGACAGTAGAACAGAAGAAGAGCTAATGAGCCGTTGTCTGCAGATGCAAGAGAGGCAACCTCGGAACTCAAAATCAATAATTAAAAGAGTTTGATGACAGTTATTTTGTTTCTATTTCTGAGGGGGGGGTGTTGTTTGATTAATTCTAGACACTTGATTTTTTTTAAAAAAAAGCATTAAAACTGCAGAAAATGTGAAAACAGCCATGTTTCAACAAAGCAGCACAGTGCTTCACTGTGGAAAACCCATAAAATGTCAGGAAATGGCTTAATGTGGTAGGTGTTCATTTTTAAGGGTTCTGTTGACCAAAGTTGATGAGTGAAAATATTGTATTTCATTTTTTCTTTTTGTTCAGTAAATAGCATGGAATTTTGATGCTGCCTAGAGAGACAGCTTTGTACTGTGGTGGTCTAAACTGGGATTTCTCATTAATGTAACCAATCAGAGTAGGTGGGATGGTTTTTTTTTCTGGTTTTGTGTTGGGTTTTCTAAAGAAAAAAGCTGGAGTCAAAGAGAAGACCAAGAAAACGCACCACAAAGTTTATCTTTTACTCATCTGGAAGAGTTTATTTTAAACACGGAACATTGTTTGCTGCTGTGGAAATGAAAGTGAGAGAGTTGCAGCTTTCTTCCGATGCCATCTGGCAGATGATTTACTTGCGTATGGTATTCACTAATCCAAATAACCCCGTGTGTGGTAGCATTGTCTCTTTACTGATCATGCAGCTGAGTTGGCTGAACCTTAGATGGCTCACACAAGGCTATCAACAGCACAGTACAATAGACTGTTTGAAATTAGAACAGTATTAAGGAAAGGGATATGCCAAATTTATCATGCCTTTACCTTTATTAAGCATTTTCCTTACCCAGACTAAGCTTGTTGTTTCCTTTTCATTCTCTTTATGGTTTTATTCACTCCAGGTCTACTTGGGCTTTAGCCCATTGAATTCAACACTTACATGTAGCTTCAAAGCTTAGATGGCACCAGAGCATTGGGCATCTATCCCTAGATTGGTATCCTTGCCCTGATGATATCTGTTTGCTCCTGTAAGTTCCCTTCCTGACCTCATGAAACGTGTATTCCTGATGGGAAATAAGGTTATTTCAGCAG
>NW_009260178.1:831676-869840 GCF_000687185.1 Egretta garzetta | reverse complement strand
AGGACAGCTGTATGCTGTAACCAGTAGTTTTGTGGTTAAGGAACTCTCCTGGTTCCTAACCTGAGCCAAAATTGTCTCCAGATCAGGACATTGCCATTTATCAGGCAAAGGATCTAGCTACTTCATTATTATATGAATGTTAAGCTGCCTTCTCTTGCTGTAATATGAAAAAGCAAGCCTTCAGTGGTTATTTCAGGAAGCAAAAGAATTAGAGGAGTATGCCTTGAGGAGCAGATACCAAGCTATGAGTAGGTGGAGGCATTCACTTATATCCTTGTATTTAAATTCTAGAGAGGGATTGGTATTCTGATGCTCTTCTATGCCCAAGACAATATAATGCATGGCAGTATTTTGGTAGCAGAGGGGCTACAGGGGTGGCTTCTGTGAGAAGATGCCATAAGCTTTCCCTGTGTCTGACAGAGCCAATGCCAGCTGGCTCCAAGGCAGACCTTGGCCAAGGCCAAGCCCATCAGTGACGGTGGTAGCACCTCTGGGATAACATATTTAAGAAGGGGGAAAAGCTGCTGCATTTGCAGCCAAAGAGATGAGTGAGAGCATGTGAGAGGAGCAGCCCTGCAGCCTCCCAGGTCCGTGCAGCAGGAGGGCAGGAGGGGCTCCAGGAGCCAGAGCAGAGATTCCCCTCAGCCCCTGGTGCAGCCCATGGTGGTGCAGGCTGTGCCCCTGCAGCCCAGGGAGGCCCACGGGGGAGCAGATCCCCACCTGCAGCCCGGGGAGGACCCTTCGCCAGAGCAGGGGGTTGCCCGAAGGAAGCTGTGACCCCATGGGAAGCCCACGCTGGAGCAGGCTCCTGGCAGGGGCTGTGGCCTCGTGGGGAGAGGAGCCCAGGCTGGGGCAGGGGGGCAGAGTGTGAGGAGTCCTGCCCTGAGGAGGAAGGAGCAGCAGAGTCAGCGTGGGATGGACTGACCCCAACCCCCATTCCCTGTCCCCCTGCGCCACTGCAGGGGAGGAGGTAGAGAATTTGGGAGTGAAGTTGAGCCCGGGAAGAAGGGAGGGGTGGGGGGAAGGTGTTTTAAGATTTAGTTTTTATTTTCTCATGATCCTATTCTGGTTTTGATTGGTAATAAATTCAATTAATTTCCCCAGGTCGAGTCTGTTTTGCCCGTGACGCTAATTGTTGAGTGATCTCTCCCTGTCCATATCTTGACCCAGGAGCCTTTCGTTATTTTTTCTTTCCCCTGTCCAGCTGAGGAGGGGGGTGATAGAGCGACTTTGGTGGGCACCTGGCGTCCAGCCAGGGTCAACCCACCACAGCTCCCCTCTCAATGTGCAGGGGTTTTGAGTGATTTTTCCTCTGTGTGCCTAATAGGTCTCTAATTTTGGCTTTGGATTCCACTCCGGGGTTGAAAGACCTAAAACTTAAGTGTTGACACTGTGCCTCGGTTTAGTCACTTCGGTATTTTAATTAGATCTGACCCTGATAGGTCACTTCAAAAATTTAATGTTATGGTTCAGTTTGCAGTTGTCTATTCTGGAAGCTGCCTTTTTGATTTTAAGGACAGTTGAACGGTTTTGAAAGTGCTGGTTTTCTTCAGAGATAGATCAATATAATTCATATGTGAAATTAAAATATATTCTGTATATGTAGTTCTGTAGCAGTGATAGGGAAGGAATTGAGAGCTCAGCTCTTTTTCTGAAGAGCAGCTGACACTTTGAACTCACTGGCTGCATCTGCATTGCTGAGCATTTAATGCCAGGACCTGTTTCCTGAACCACAGGCTACATGGGATAGTGAGGCAATGCTCATGTTACCATATTCTGTTTTCCCCCAGAAGAGCCAAAGGTATGTCCAAAATGCTTGTTAGGAGTGTCCTTGGCCCATGCTAACACTGGAATGGTGCAAGGATTTGTTTTGAAAGGCATTAGTTGGCCAGAGCCAAAACTGTTCCAATAACTGCCCTAACTATTAAACAGTGCAGATGATCACATTTCAGCGCCTGGGCTGGCGCCCTGTCATTCTTTAATTGAGTGGAATAAGCATAGCCAAAAAATGCCCCCTTCTTCCTCCAGGTGTTAACAGAATAGATGTGATTTTTCAATTTACTTCCATGACATTCAGAGACCGTTCCGGAAAACTGAAGTGTATTTTATCTTACTAATTTTATAGCACTAAAATTCCACTGACTTTGCTGCAGTTTCTATTGACTGACCCTGTAAACACATGGAGAAACGGTATTGTTATTAATATCACCATGTCATCATGCTTTATTAATTTTCAATTTTATAACTATAGTCTGATCTCTTGGAATTGTGTCCTCTAACATAGCACTGGACTATGGAAATCTTTTTTTATCAAACCGTGTTATTCTTGGACTAGAATTCACAGTTACACAGTTGCACTTTATAGATCCATAGATCTTTTAAAGCCAGAAAAGGCCCTTAGATTATTTAGTCTGACTTCCTGAATGACACAAGCCATTTGATTTAACCCAGCTAGCCTTGCTCCAAGTCCAGCAATTTGTGTTTGGCTAAGGCTTATCTTCTAGAAAGACGTCCAGTCTAGATCTGAAGCCATCGGTAGTTGGAGAATCCATCACTTCCTTTGGCAGTGCAGTCCAACGGTTATCACCCTCACTCTTAAAAATGTGTGTTTTGATTCTTGCCTGAATTTGTCTGGCTTTCACTTCCACTTCACTTCACCTCTCATTATGCCTTTTTTTTGTGAGATGAGAGTGCTGCTGTTACTGCTCAGTATTTTGTCCCTGTGGTGATACTTGCACATTGTAATCACTGAAATCATCGCTAGATGTTTTTATTAAACTCAGCAGACTGAACCCCTTTAATCTCTTACTGCAAGGCCCTTTTCCAAGGTTTCCGATAATTTCTGTGGCTCTCCTCCACGTCCTATGCAATTTTTTACCTCTTTTGTGTAATGAGGAAACAAGAACTGGATGTAATACTCCAGCATGTGTCGGTTTATAGGCAATCCTACTACTTCTCAATGCTTTCCCTCTGTTGCTCTAAGATGATCACTAATTTAAATGTGCCTGGGGCTGCTCCCTGGCACTGAGGCCAGCTGGAATATCACGGTCTTCATCTGCACTCTTGAATGCTCTTTATCTTCCACGACAGGATGTCTGCATCCAAACTACTTTTTGGGAATGCTTCCTGGCAATTCCTGACACATCAGCTGTGTTTGGGAATTATCTGGGAAAATGCTGGCAGAGGCTGAAATTTTTGCCACAGGCAAGAATAACCACCCGATGGTACAGATGTTCAGGGACTAATGCCTAGGCACATTTCCTGGCCCTTTTTAATTCACTAGTGTAGTCTAAGAGTTCCCAGTTATGCTCAAAGCATCACTGATATTTTTAGCTTCAGTGAAAGTATTAAAACCCCACATATTTCTCTTATTTGCTTTAAGAATCTAGGGTTCAGATAGGTGGGCTCAGCTGGTCACCTTGGTTAGGTGAAGAGGTAGTAAAGTCAGAGACAAGCATCTCCTTATTTTCATTCACCCCATTTGTCTTAGACACCTGGTTTTGAACAGATTCTCTGTTAGGATTCCCCTCTCCCCACGTCACCATTGATTGTAACAGGTTCTTGGAGGATTAAGATCCCAACTTTTCACAACAAGACTTAGGTGAAATGACTCCTACTCAGCTTCACTTTTGTGCAATGACTCCTACTTCTGTGGGGATGACTCGTAGCCATGGCACGTAGGCATCTAATTCACAGAAGTATTTTTTGTAAAAGCATTACCCATAGATATAATATGGTTGCATGGATATGATACTTTTATTTGATTTTCTTTGACATTTACTGTAGGAATTGAACATGAAACAAAACCTCCTATCCTGAGTTTTCAAAATTCAAACACTGGTTTTGACTATCCTTTTAATGTGCTTTCCATGATACAGCAACACAAGAAATAATCAAAAGATCCTACATTTGCTGGTCCCAAGACTAACCTGTGTCTTCATGGTGTAGATGTTTTGCTGATTGAGACTGTTTGCTCCCACATCGTTCCTTCCAGAAAAGCTTACTAGGAGCACTAAGTGAGGAGGATAGTCTGTGCCCATGTCATTAAACCTCGGGCAGCATGGGTGCAAATAGTATGTAATTATTTTCTCTTCCAATCTAAAAAACAAAAACACTTAAAATCAGCTGAAGGATTTCACCACTTCTGTGCTGTCAGTTCCCACCTCAGAGCTCCCAGAACAGCTTGAAAAAATTCAGTTGTTCTGGTAGATGAATGGAATGGAATGGAATGGAATGGAATGGAATGGAATGGAAAAACCTGCTACATCTCTTTTCTTACTTACAGGAGGTCAAGATCAGACACAGCAAAACTTATTCAGTATGCATCTAAGTCTGTTTTCTTTAGTAAACTCCTTGCCTTTTTGCTTAAGCATAGCTGGTTTGCTTTGTAGGGGTATTTGCATCAAAGATGTATCTTGGACATTTAATTTGTCACTGTTTTGTTTGTATTCAGTCATACTAATTTAGAGGTATTATACTAAAGGAGCATATTTAAAAAGGTGCAAACCCCATGGCAACAGTACTAAATGATGAGCAAAAGCATAAATTTGTCTCGCTGATTGTCCACCCTGGCTTATTTCTAGCATGTACCTTGATTTGGTCTTGGATCTAACGTCTTCCTTCATGTCATGAGGTGGGGTTAGCTGTCTCCAGATGGAACGGATGGAGAAGACTTGGAGGCTGGCTGATGCAGTCTTCTGGCATTATTCCAGCAAGTTGTGCATCCTTAAATGTTTCTCAGCGTTCCCCTTCTGCATCTTAGAGTTTATAGCTACATTTAATGCTGTACAATCACACTGTTTACATCCAGTCTAGACAGAGCTAAGCATAAGCAGTACAGAGGCACATTAGTCTGCACTATTTGGTCTTAAGAGCAAGGCTGACCTTTTTATTCAGCACTGTAGATGTGCCTTTTGAAATACAGCTTGCATTAATGTCTTGTCAAATGGAGGCTGTAGACAACATGAAGGGCCTTCATCTGTGCTTGTGTCTGGTAAGGTAAGACCTACAGGTGGTTCTTGCAACTGATCTTCACCTTTGCCAAAAGACAGGTGCTTGGTAAGCAGGGAGCGCTGAGCATGGCGTATTCAAGTTGTGAATATGAGTCTCTCATATTCAGAGACAGTCAGCAGTTTTGGCTGTAGACTGGGCTGTGAATTGTGGTAGTTTTGGACTGAATTCCTGCTTTGTTCAGCTGTCTTTGCTACAGGACAGTAACTCATCAGGAAGAGTGAAGGGATGGTAGGTATAATAACTGTTTCAGTCACCTGAGCTAAATCTACCAGCAAACATGAATAGGAGCCTTGAGTTTCTTCTTACTTTAAACTTAATATTAACTTGTCTTAACATAGAAAAAGCATAAATTGCTATTCTTACCTCAAAAAGCACCTGTGTTCAGGAATAATTTGAAGTGGTATCTGATTTGGCATGAACCAGAGCAAAGCCTGTTGCAGACATACAGTGGGGATTCATTATTACTTTCATTAGGTTTTATTATCATCGCCTTCAGTGACACATGCAGTGTTTCTTTCATCACCATGTAAGGGGGTTAAACATTACAGCAGCAGTCCAATCATAGAATCATAGAATGTTTTGGGTTGGAAGGGACCACTAGAGGTCATCGAGTCCAACCCCCCTGCAGTCAGCAGGGACACCGCCAACTAGATCAGGTTGCGCAGAGCCCCATCCAACCTGGCCTTGAATGTTTCCAGGGATGGGGCCTCCACTACCTCTCTGGGCAACCTGTTCCAGTGGTTTACCACCCTCATTGTAAAGAATTTTTTCCTTATATCTAGCCTAAACCTACCCCGATTTAGTTTAAAACCATTACCCCTTGTCCTAACGCAGCTGGCCCTACTAAAAAGGTTTTCCCCCTCTTTCCTATAGGCCCCCTTTAGGTACTGAAAGGCCGCAATCAGGTCTCCCCGCAGCCTTCTTTTCTCTAGACTGAACAAGCCCAACTCTCTCAGCCTGTCCTCATAGGAGAGGTGCTCCAGCCCTCGGATCATTTTAGTAGCCCTCTTCTGGACCCGCTCCAACACTTCCATGTCCTTCTTGTGCTGAGGGCTCCAGAGCTGGACGCAGTACTCTAGGTGAGGTCTCACCAGAGCTGAGTAGAGGGGCAGAATTACCTCCCTCGACCTGCTGGCCACGCTCCTCCTGATGCAGCCCAGAGTACGGTTGGCCTTCTGGGCTGCCAGGGCACATTGCCGGCTCATGTCCAGCTTTTTATCCACCAGCACCCCCAAGTCCCTCTCGGCAGGGCTGCTCTCAATCCTTTCTCCCCCCAGGCTGTATTGATACTGGGGGTTACCCCATCCCAGGTGCAGGACCTTGCACTTGGCCTTGTTGAACCTCATGAGGTTCACACAGGCCCACCTCTCCAGCCTGTCCAGGTCCCTCTGGATGACATCCCGGCCTTCTGGTGTGTCAACCGCACCACTCAGCTTGGTGTCATCTGCAAACTTGCTGAGGGTGCACTCTATCTCACTGTCCAAGTCATTGATGAAGATGTTGAACAGCACCGGTCCTAGTACGGACCCCTGAGGGACACTCACACACAATATTTCTCAGCACCTGCCCATCTGGCAAGCCTTTGTTCTCTAAAGTTTGTTTTGCCACCATTGATTTTAGACTGGCACTTTTGCAGCTGATCAAAGAGGTGAGATTACTTAAAACAAGGACTTCCTGGGCAAATATATCACTGTTGGTCTAGTTTGGCTCTACAGAGCCCTGGCAATGAAAGGCCTCTGGGCAGACTGGGCTAGCAAAAATGAATGTGCATGCAGACATTTATGATGCCTCTCTGTTATTTTTAATGCGCTGTACATTCAGCATTTCCTTCCCTTTATAGTGGAAGATCATTTAGATGTTTCTTTGAAGACTAATATAGGAATGTTGGCAAAGACCAGTTAGTGTAACATGTGCAATTTATTATGTTAACAATGTCTGATGAAACAACAAATATGAATAATCCTGCCGAGTATAGAGAAAACAAATGCACTCTTTTTATGCTGTAGTTTGATCTGATCTTGGTAGACTACGGTTAATATATTTTGAAACAAAATACGCATGGCAAACTGTTTTCATAAGACTCTAATAAAAGTCTTTCTCCTTCTCATTTTTACTTTTTCCTCTCTCTCAATCTTCCCTTTGTTTTGTTTAAATGAAAAAAATATAGAAAATATGTATTTTACCATCTGTAAAAAACCTAAATTCTCCTCAGCTGCTGCTGTTAAAATGCTGGAACTCTATTCCTGTAGGTTCCTGTTCACCCTATGGACAACAAATAACATAGCATGTAAACGAGTCCAAAATCCAATGTAATTCACAGAGATATTAATAAACTCTGTGCTTTCTTTTTTTTGTTTAAAATGAGCAGCTAAGCAAGTTGGAGCTTCCTTGCCTGAAAATGATTGCAATAGCATAAAATAGGGCACAGTCAATAGTCAGGCAGTCAGTTAATATAGCAAGAAATCCATTTACATTGTTGACTCAGTAATTTATTTGCTGTGCTATTGATTTGGTCTCTGCCAAGAGAGAGCTAAGGGCTTGGTCACAGCTTTGTTGAATGTGTTGTAAGGGCTTGTATAGAATGACCGGAAGAAAATGGTAATGGGCAGGTCATGGTTGGGCTGGCTTGGGAAAAGCCTGGGAATTTGTGAAAAGTAAGACGGTAAAAGTCAGACGACTCCTCTTTTTTCCTCAACTCCTCCAAATTGTGCTGGGCTCACTCCAATGAGATGAGTGTGCTTCACCAGCAGACCCCATATGCCCATGTGGCGTTGCACTAGGCAGGCCACTGTGTAGCCTTAGAGCATCGTATGTGCACTTCCATCTGCCTTAGAGAAATACTTTCTCAAGTTTCAGTCTTTCTGCTTAAAACTTTCCACTTCTCACTGGGTAGATTCAGAAGTGTCAGCCCCATTGATTTTCCCTTTTTTTGGTTTGTTTGTTTGTTCCTAATTCTGTTAGATGATTTTTAAAAAAAAAAACCCTCCTTCCTGATTGCTAACTACCAACAGGGCAGCTAGTGCCATTGCACTGGAGGAAGTCAGCAAACGAAGCCATATGTAAATGAATGGCATTAACCATCAAATTAACTTCCTCAGCAGTGGGGAATACCGTACTTCATTTAAGTTCCACTCCTATTGTCAATTTGCATCTAATTTACAATTTTAGTCCAGGGAAGTTTATCCCTGTTTTTTGTTAGCTAGATTAACTTTAAACACAGTACTTAAATTATGTTTTTTGGATCTTTCAGCAAGTCAAAGTGGCTGCCAGTTCTCTAGAAATGAGCAAACTGACTGTTTCTTATGAAACATATTGTTTGTTTGAAATTTGCACTGGGGCATGGCCATGTGTTTGTACATATGCTTCAAGGATGGATCTGCTCTCTGTTCATAAATTACAAAATTGCTTTTCATTACTCCCTGTGAATTCATCCTGAGTTTGATGTTAGTTCAGGATCCAGCGAGATTTCAAGGAAGAAATGAAATAATTTCATATCTATTTGCCATGACTGGTGGACTCTTTGATAACGATAATCAGCCTCTGAAGGTAACCAGCAAAAAACCCCACCCTGTAGAGTTATCTGTGGTTGTTTTGCCAAATGTGTTGCACAAAATGTGTTTTTATTTTTCTACACCCTTTTCACTGGTAAAGAAGTTTGGGCCTTCCGTGGCTTAGAAAACTTGATAAATGAATGGAGAGGCAGCGAAATGAGGGCTTGAGGAGTAACGGGAAGCTGGGAGGTTTTCAGAGTAAAGGATGTTAACCAGACTGCTTAAAATGTGTTGTTATCAAGGACCGAACAAATGAATGTTTTGAGTAAAGGAAGTTTTTGTTTAACTTCTTGTTAAACAAATATACTTAACTTATGTTCTGGTAAAGCCTCCTATTTCTGATGTTTCTAAAGTTTAGAAAGAGCAGAAAAAAAGAGTATGTTCAAGACCTTTCTTTTACATTTCAAAAAGGCAGAGAGAAAGTGTAATGTCCTGTACGCCTTGAAGGGTTAATGTTATATTTTGTGTAAAACACATTGGCAAACAGAGGCCAGATACCACTGGTGCCTTCACATCTTAGAAGACATTTCTCTATTTGCAGTCTGGTGTCTGGACTATTGCAATGAAATACCCCCTTTGACTAAATTTACTGTGCACACGTTGTGCCCATTCTAGCCTCCAAGTCTGACTTGGCAATGCTACTAAACAAGGCAGAAAAAAAATATCTTGAGATTCAGCAAAGCAACCTTTTTCAGCAGGGGCCTGACATACAGTTCCCCTGAAGTTGACCAAACACTTGTTTATTGAATTGAGGCTCAGACTACTTGGGGCAGAGTTAAGCTTATTGCAGATGAAAATTATCCTTTCATGTATCTTGAGTATTTGTTATCACATAAGAGTTTTGACTCATATCAAAAGACAATAGCTAATAAACACAAACTATTTTTTATTTTAAAAAGGTTTGTTTCTCCTCTTCCTCAGAAAATAGATTTGCTTTCCCTAGAAAATAGAGGCATCCAAATGGCAGCTCAGGAATGGCACTTCCTTTTTAGCCCAGTTGTGCCGACAGTTCTTTTAGATACAGCATTGCAGCAGTGATAAGGAATCTCACATCTATAAAAGTGTGTAATATGTAATGTAGAGGGTTGGTTTGAACTGAAGTGAAGCTGAAGTTAACTGGCCAGTCCTTTTGAAAGGTACCTGGAACCTTCTTTCTGGTCACACTTGCTATTTTGGTTGAATATTTTCTTCATTCAAATGTCATTTCCGGATCAGGTGCTATAAAATTATTTCTTTGGTATATGATATTTGAAAAGTTGTTCTTGCTTTCTCAGGCAAACTGCTGAAGCAGGTCAGAGTTTGTAATTAGCCTGTCAGCACAAATTAATTTAAAGGCCTCCTGTGTAATAATAATAGCTTTAAATTGTTTATAGGGTTGATTTTCATAAACATTGCATAACATAGAGCAGTGCCCAGCATAACCACTTGATTCAGTGCCAACATGATATCATCTTTCATTGGTACTCTGAAGAAATAGCACAAACAATGAAGATGTCTGAGGTATGTCACAATACCATGATCAAAAGGAATGTATTATTTAAATATTATAAGTAAGCCCAGTGATGTCTTTTGAAATAGAATGATTTTAATTCAAAAACATCTGCTTGAAAGTCCAAAGAGATTAGAAATGTCTGTTTATGAAAACATACTAATTAAAGGCTCTAAATACTTAGAATAGTTCTATGCCTATGTAAGTTGGTCCAACTGATAGCAAAACTCGACATGTTTCATATTATTTCAACTTCTTTTATTTGAACAAGGGAATAGATAAACAAAAGGAAACAATCCTGTTGTTTTTAAAATTTTGTGAAAATATAACCCGAACAGAGGTCAGTCTTCAGATGCATGGTCCATATGGCTTGGCTGACACAAGTAGCTGTAAAGATAACATCACTTTGTAGGAACAGTGGGACTCAGCTCTCTCCAGTTCTGTGCAGTAGCAGAGTGGAAAGAAAACGTAAACCGAACTGCTCCTTTATCCACCATTTTTGATGCCTCAGATATATCTGAGTCAGTAGAAGCATAAGCCACTGCAGCTTCTAGGTCTCTTAATAAAAATTCCAAAAATAATTATCCTCTGCTTCATATAAAACAGTGGAATAACTATTTTGTGTTTGGCCTGCAAGTCATCAGATGTCATTATAAGTGGACTTCACAAGCGACTATGTTGTAGAGGAATGAAGAAGCACTTGTGTTAATTGTGGTGTTACTGTTCAGAAGGAATTGCTGTTCAGTTGTCTGCTTTACACTTTTACTAGTCAAGTATAATTCATCTACGTTGGCTGAGCATAGACCTTCCTGCTAAGGAGGCTACATTGTGGAATATTGTTTTCCTTATTCGTTAGAATAAAGTTTAGTTTATCTAGATTAGTTTATCTAATGTTTCCTTGAAACAGTAGGAGGAATACAATACATGTATATAGGTGAATGATTGCCTATTTCAGATTTATTTAGTGTCCAAAAAAAGTGATCAAGACAAGGTCACTGGCTGAATGATTTGTCCTGATAGCCACACACATCCTATGATCTGCATGTTGGGCACAGGAAAAAAATTAATACAACCCAACCAAGTAGTCATCAGGGCTATATCTCAAGAGGTATTTGGGCATCAAGCCTGTAGGTTAACAAGTTAAGGTATGTACATGCCCCAGCACTAGCTCACTCACACTTTCTTTGTCTTGCCACGTTCAGTGTGATGCTGTGTGCTAATGCCAAGGATGCTGCTACAGCCAGAGACCTGCCTAACTTGGAATTGGTCGTTCCTTAAATTGCCTTCGATCCATAATCAACTGTCTGGATACTCCATATCTGCTCCAGGGCAAAAGCAAGCAAGGTTCCTTAAATGAGTATCCAGAGGTGGATTAGAAATCCTTACAGGTTAGGCTTCTGTTCTCATTCAAGACCCCCTAAGTGATGGTTCAGAGGCAGTAAAAAACTTGCTGAAGTTACTGTCATGTCTAACCATTCTTCAAATACTTTCAGCTGTGACTTAGCCTGACTTTTTCAGCCATTGCACTGAAAGCACCCCAGGTAAGAGGCTGTTTGAGGAACTGCCCTTCCCACCTGCTAGACACTGTGCTGATGGGAACCATGCTCTCCATGGTGGCCATGCATCACTGGGGATGCATGGGTAGTCACAGGAGAAGAGCCTGTGCCAATTGTCTGGCATAGGAGGATACATTCCTTTATTGGATCTAGAATAGAATAGAACAGACGATTTCAGTTGGAAGGGACCTACAACAATCATCTAGTCCAACTGTCTGACCAGTTCGGGGCTGACCAAGTTAAAGCATGTTATTAAGGGCATTGTCCAAATGCCTCTTAAACACTGACAGCCTTGGGGCATTGACCACCTCTCTAGGAAGCCTGTTCCAGGGTTTGACCACCCTCTCAGTAAAGAAATGCTTCCTAATGTCCAGTGTAAACCTCCCCTGGCAAGCTTTGAGCCATTCCTATGTGTTCTGTCACTAGATACAAGGGAGAAGAGACCAGCACCTCCCTCTCCACTTCCCCTCCTCAGGAAGCTGTAGAGAGCAATGAGGTCACCCCTCAGCCTCCTTTTCTCCAGACTGGACAAACCCAGGGTCCTTAGCCGCTTCTCAGAGGACATTCCTTCCAGCCCTTTCACCAGCTTTGTTGCTGTCCTCTGGATGCATTCAAGGACCTTCACATCCTTCATAAATTGCAGGGCCCAGACTGCACACAGTACTCAAGGTGAGGCCGCGCCAGTGCTAAATACAGTGGGATAATCACCCTTTTGATGAGCTGGTTATACTGAGTCTGATGTACCCCAGGATGTGGGTTGCCCTCTTGGCTGCCAAGGCACACAGTTGATTCGTATTGGGCTTGCTGTTAACCAGCACCCCCAGATACCTTTCTGCGGGGCTGCTCTCCAGCCACTCTCCCAAGTTATACTTGTGCCTGGTGTTACTCCATCTTAGGTGCAGGATCAGGCATTTGGACTCATTAAATTTCATCCTATTAATCGTTGCCCAATGCTCCGGTCTATCTAGATCCCTCTGCAAGGCATCTTGATCCTCAAGAGAGTCAACAGCACCTCCAAGTCTGGTGTCATCAGCAAACTTGCTAATGGTGCATTCAACTCCTGCATCCAGATTGTTGATAAATGTATTGAACAGAACTGATCCTAGAACTGAGCCCTGAGGAACACTGCTGGTGACCAGCCAGATGTAGCCCCATTCACTACAACCCTTTTAACTCTGCCCTTCAGCCAGTTCTTCACCCAGTGCACCATGAACCCGCTCATCCCACAGTTGGAAAACCTGTCCAGAAGGACACTGTGAGGCACAGTGTCAAAAGCCTTGTTGAAGTCCAGAAAAAGCTACATCCACTGCCTTCCCTTTATCCACTAGGGCAGTGACCTTATCGTAGAAGGATATCAAATTAGTTAAACAAGACTTTGTTCACTGTGCCTGATGATTGCATTATTCTTGCAATGCCTCTCAGCAGTACCCAGTATCATCATCTCCAAATTTTTTCCAGGAACTAAGGTTAGAATAACAAGTCTGTAGTTTCCTGGGTCTTCCTTCATGCCCTTCTTGTAAATTGGAATAACACTGGCTTCCAGTCAGCAGGGACCTCCCCAGACTCTCAAGACCTTTGGTAGATCAAGAGGGGTCCTGCCATAACATCCGCTATCTCCTTCAGTACTTGGGTTTGTGTGGCAATGTTTTGGTAGCGAGGGGGCTACAGGCATACAGAAGATGCCAGAAGCTTCCCCTATGTCCAAAGCAGCCCATGCCAGCCAGCTCCAAGATGGACCCACCTCTGGCCAAAGCTGAGCCTATCAGTGACGGTGGTAACCCTCTTGGTTAACATACTTAAGAAGGGGAAAAAACTGCTATGCAACTGCAGTCAGAAGAGAGAGGAGTGAGAATATGTGAGAGGAATAACTCTGAAGACACCCAGGTCAGTGAAGAAGGAGGGGCAGGAGGTGCTCCAGGCACTGGAGCAGAGATTCCTCTGCAGCCCCTGGTGCAGCCCCTGGTGGGACAGGCTGTCCCCCTGCAGCCCAGGGAGGCCCACGGGCGAGCAGATCCCCACCTGCAGCCTGGGGAGGACCCCACTCTGGAGCAGGTGGATGTGCCCAAAGTAAGCTGTGACCCCGTGGGAAGCCCAGGCTGGAGCAGTTTGTGAAGAACTGTAGCCCATGGGAAGGACCCATGCTGGAGAAGTTCATGGAGCAGGGGAAGAGTGTGAGGAGGAAGGAGCAGCAGAGACAATGTGTGATTAACTGACTGCACCCCCATTCCCTGCCCCCCTGTGCCACTTGGGCAGAGGAGGTAGCGAAATTTGGATTGAGTCTGATCCCAGAAAGAAGGGACGGGTTAGTGGGAAGATGTTTTAAGATTTGTTTTTATTTCTTACTATTCTACTCTGATTTGATTGGCAATAAATTAAATTAATTTTCTTGAGTCGAGTCTGTTTTTCCCATGTCAGTAATTGGTGAATGATCTCTCCCTGTCCTTATGTCAACTCACAAGCCTTTCATTGTATTTTCTCCCCCCTGTCCAGCTGAGGAGGGGAACGATAGAGCGGCTTTAGTGGGCACCTGGCATCCAGCCAGGGTGAACCCACCACGACTGCATACTAGATGTCCCCTAGACTGACTACCTGTGGCTGGAGTGCATATAGGGTGCTACTCTTATCTGCATGGACAAACTCTCAGTGCTGCAAAGCTTTACTTTCAGATATGTCCCAGGCTTCAAAAATCAGAAGAAAAAGAAGATCTGTCCAGTCTCCCTGCACAACCGATAGAAAGACTTGAGCACCAAAGAATGAGCTCCCAGAGCTCAACAACCAGAGTGGAAAGCCACCAGCAGTAGTCAGGAGGAGCTGCTGAAGAGGCTGAGCTGACTCAGCTGCCTTGCACAGAACGGAGTCGATCCTGCATGCTGTTTTAATGACTATTAACTATCTCCTGGAGTTAGGTGTCTAAGCCAGAACAATCTTGGGTGTAAAAACCTGAAAAGGATAACCCCTTATGATACCCAAATGGTTAGACAGGTCAGACTGAGGTTCTGCCTGCTTTGGAGATGAGATATACAGGCAGATCTCCAGCTACTTGCGTGTTTAAACTAAATAATTAGTGTTCATTGTGTTATGTGGTATTCTGAGATGGAGTGTCCACAAGCTTTGTTATTAAATCTTTGTATTGTATCCTATGTACTATAATTAAATATAATCAATAACCTCACAAAGGACACCCCCATGATTTTTATTTTGCCATGAATTGGATGAATCTGGTTGGATTTATCTCACTGCTAGAGTATGACAGCTGGGAGAAGCTTGTGTCCTGAAGTGGCAGAAGTAACAGCAGGCTATAGAATAACTCTAAGCAAGAAGCAGCACTTCAGCCTTCACTCATTTAGTGTGAATTGCACATCTGACAGAGCTGACGGCAATTCTGAAGCAGGCAATTTGATTTAAATAAATAAATCTATAAAATCTGCATCTTCCCGTTCTGCTCTCCCACTTGCAGCTGCAGATTCCTGCTCTCTGCTGTAGCTGCACATCAAAAGAACTTTTTATAGACAAAACTGACCACATATCTTTCAACTTCCAAAATAACTGTTTATGGATACTCAGTTCTTGGTGTTTGACACTCGAGACACCAACGGTAATAAGAAAAAAACCAGTCACATTTCTGTAGAAGAAGAAACAAAGAAGTGGGTGCTTTGGCACCATTCTCTCTTTTATCTGAAGTTCTTGTGTGTCCACAGACTTTTTGGGATAGTCCTACTGGCTGCTTTAGGGAACTATCTTTGTGCTGTCTCTGTGGACTCTTCTGAAGGACCCAGTCTGTAATTACATTCGTAATTTAGCTCAGCTCATGAGTACATATCTTTTTTTTCATCTGGATATGTCTGTAATCTCAAATGATTTTGTCCCCACTTCCTTCATCCATCGTGGTCTCCTGGTAGTCTACCCTATGCAAATGTAATGCAGTACACTTCTGAGCTTCCTTCTGGAGTGGATTAGCTCCCTTAGAAACCATCAGGTCCATTTCTTGGGGAAATTTTGCTCCCAGACTGGTCCTAGTAGGCAGAACAGATAGGTGCACCAGGCTTGAATCTCTTTGCTGTACACTGCCCTCTAACCCTTTCCAAGTAGGCTGCTTGGAGACTTCAAGCACTGCTGTATGCTATATAGCACAGCTATATGCTGTTGTATGCCAAGGTATACCACACATAATGTCTGTCTCATGCCATAAAAGTACTATTCTAGTGGGCTGCAGGACAGTTCAGAAATTATTTTTAACACTATAAACTGATAAAAGTTATTAAATCATCAAGTCTCATGGCCATAGAGATACCACACAGGGACAGAGGAGACCCATGGCCAAGTGCTGTCTTGTGTGGGTATGGTCAGTCTGGATGGGACCATGCTGTACTGCTTGGGCTTGAATCACTCCCTGGGGAAAATGCTTTTAACATAAAGAATAGCAGCAGAAGCAGCCTCTGTGGCTTAGTTCCTCATCCTTCGTTCAAAGGGTTTTTGCAGAGCTATGCCTGTAACATCATGAATTTTCAGGGGATAAGATGGACAAGGGAGCTATGAAAGCCCAACAGCTAGAGAAATGGGATACATCACCAGGGACATCATGTATTTCATGCCTTGTTTTTTTAAGCCTGATGGATCTACAAGTGGAGGTGACTCTTCAAGCAGTATTTCCAGGATTCTTTAAAACCAGTGCTGAGGCAATATAGTACAAGAGAATAAGCATATAACTGTAATGTACTCCCAAGTGGTGTTAAAAACCTGCCAAAGCACTGGGCTGCAGTGTCGGGTAAATCTTTCTAACCGTTTTTCATAATACAGGGGGAAAAGAGTTTGCAGCTGTCCGTGGTCAAATGTCAAGCCTTCCTACCTACTACTTTTAGTTCTTGAAGTCTGGTGCCTTCCCCACAATATTAAGCATTTATTAATGATGCATAAAAGCTGAAACCCTGTTTTTGCCTACAGTGATAAACATATGCGATGGACTCTCGCCCCATCAAGGTATTAACCACTGTTAAGAGCTCCTTTCTCTGGAAACCTTTCAATCAGTGAAACTCATTTACATCAGAGAAGATTTATAAATCAGAATCCTAAAATTAATTCCACTGGGTACTATGCAATTCTTACAATCACTTTTCAGTCCAAATCCAACCTTTCTCCCTGTGCTTTCCTTTCTGCATTTCCTTCCAATCTGGATTTTGCTAGTATTTGTTAATACTGAACTAAAAATGAATACACATCTCCCTTTATGGGAGAAAGAATGTTTAAATAACCACATTGTTTATTTTTACCTTTGGAAGTCATTCAGATATACCATTGCCATGGATATAGTATAAAACATCAACTGAACAGACTAATAATAGCACCCAGCTGTTAGACTAGTACTCTGCAGATCTCAAGGTGCTTTATAAATGGAGTCCATGTACTTGCTCACTTTGGACAGACACAGAAACTGAAAGAACAAAAAACTCAGATTATTTTTTCCCACAAACACGTATATGCCAATAGTAGAAATCAGTTTGTTGGATTTCCAGACTGTATCTAACAGGTCGCACTAGGCTGTCTTTGAGCAGTTCATACAAACCCTATTCCAGCCATAATCTATTCGGGTTTAGACAGAAAAATTCTGATGGAAATGGGAATTACTTCTTACAAGCATGGTACTGAAACTGTTCCTCAGCTGTAGTGGCCAGATCACTATTTTTTAAGGACTACTTTTCTACTTTGGGAATGGCTCTGGGTTCCTGGCCAATAGCTCTGAGTATACTCTGCCAGTTCTGTGGGCCAGGACAACTGGCCAAAAGCCCACTGGCGACAAATTGGGAGCACTGTGAGTATCCCTGAGTGCAGGACTCATATTGGAAGCACCTCTGCATTTTAGAGAACAGAGAGTCCTGGAAAAGAAGTGAAAAAGCCAAGGAACCAGATAAAAAAATCCCATTTTTTAGCACAGGTTTCCATGAGAATTTTTAACACGATGATCAGTGTTTTGGGCACGCTGATACAACAAACCAAAAGCCTCCAGTGAAAGCTTACAAAATTCAGCAGTGTCATGATGATGTAAATGCAACCGGAAAGACTTTTTAATAAAACTTCTTAGTTTAACATGGTGTCTTTTCCGTAATATTAACTAGTGGCTATGGCAAGAGACAGGGAGTAGAAACTGCTTCATAACCCTGGGGTCTGCCATATTTATTCACCTGCAGGATACTTAAATTAATGCTCCCCAATCTCTCAGGAGCCTTTTCATACTTCAGTAACATTTGTATAGTTCCTGAAGGATTTCCAGGTGAAAGATGTGTTAAAGAGCAAAATACTGCAATTATCTGCAGCAAACTGTTGGCCTAAGTACATGATCCCAGTACTAAGTTCCAGGCTCCAGCACAAGCATGTTCCAAGGAAGCACATGGCAAAGGAAACATTACTTCATATCCATATTCAGAAAAAAATTTTGAGTAAGATGTGATTTCAAATAACACCGTTGATGACACTGACCTTCAGTGCTGGAGTTCTGTACAAATATTTACTTAGAAAAATGAGCTTGCTGATCTCTGTTCAATTCTATGACTACATTACCCATCGGTGGCTTATGGCCAGTGCTCAGCATGGCACAGGTCAGGACATGGGGGTTGTTCTGCATGACCAGAACAAAACAATTGATTTGCATTAACAAAATCTATAGGGAGGCTTGCCCAGAACCTGTCCACGGTAATTCAATTTGTAAGATTTACTTGCCCATTTTGGTAAATAGAGAGAAAGAGAGGATACTGGGCAAAGTCCTCCACCAGTTTAAGTGTGTTCACTACCACTGGAGCCATTGGAATGGGGCCTGCATGAGTGCAACTCATGGAATATAAGACCGAGTCCACTGTGATCAATTATTTTGACCTCCTGCTTAATACAAGCCATAGGATTTCCCTGAATCTTTGCAAATACAAATCTCTTTTTTCCATAGAATGGAAAACTGTAAACGTATATGTTGCTTGGAGGTACTCCTGTTTATATTACATTGAGTTCTGTGAATAATTTGGGTCCGTTCTCTAGGACTGTTAAGTGAAAGGGAGCTGTTCTATCTCAGCTGGATCACAAATGAAACACCCTATAATATGCATAGAAGCACTCGTATGGTATAAATAATATTTTTAATCAGTCATTGAAATAATAATATAAAATTCATTTTATTAACATTTGAAAAATAAATGTCTTCACCTCCCGTCATTGGACTTTAAAGGAGGAAAGTTTTACATTCCCTGTGAAAAAAATAAAGTAAAAAATGTTTAGAGAAAGGTGCAATCTGACTGGTTAGAGATCACGAATCGCTAATAATAATAAGCTCTGAATATCAGATGCCAAACAGCTGCAGAGCCTCTTAAGCCTAATTCAGATTTCTTGGAGGATACGACAAGTTTGAAAAAGAGGCAATTGCCAAACCCACCATGAAATTTAGGCAGAAAATTTTCTTTGAATAAATCACTGTCACCCTTGATAAAGCCATACAGAAGTGTCTTGGCATGAGGGAATGCTGCGAGTCGGTGTGCACAGTGAAGACAGAGCCCGTGAAGCCTGAAGACAGAAAACACAAACCCAGCCCAGACAGTCTAGTAAACAACCCATTCAAAAGCAAGAGGCGATAGGTGTAGAGTTTGTTGGATATATCACTAGATAGCACATACTTTCCCATTACATGACAAGGTACTACGTGGTTTATTCCATTGCAGTTGCCACCTGGTATAACAATGTATAAAATTGAAAGAGCATTTATTTGGAAAAGTCATATGAATGTTCAAAAAGTAAATGGAAGATGATTATGCCTGTGAGTCTTTTACTCTCACTTGCACTTTACAGGGCAGGTGTCAAAATTTCAATTTATATATGTAAGAATTACGGAAAGTTTTAAATTCTCAATATGGAATATTCATTCCTAGCAAGTGCCAAATATCCCAACTTTACAGATACTGGAAAAGCAGTTCATCTACCACTCTTTGTTAGCCCCACTTGTAGTCCTAATACCCTCCACTATGTAAATACAAATCACTGCAGTAATTGTTACTTTTCAGCACTTTGTATTATAGAAACATGGCGTATTACAAAAAAGTATAGAGTATCCAGGCTTCTAGAAACCTGCAGGAGAATTATACAAGTCACAGTCTGTTAGCAGTATCTAAAGTTCCTGCTTCAGAAAATGTTTATGTTGTGGAGCACCTTTCTCTGCCTTGATCCGTTTGCACTTTATCAGGTATCAGAGCAGCAATGTAGTAAACTAAAATATGTGATCTGTCAGTGCCCAGGGAACAACAGGTTTGGGGTTTTTTTAACAACTTTTTTAAAAAAACTTTGTGCTTTCTTTCTGCTCCTTTTTTCCTACTGCATTGCTGGAAATGAGTTACACATTACCTTGCCATGGGAAAACATGCTATATCCTACTGTGCTAGAGAAGGTTGTTCTCTCTCTGATTTACTCTGTAGTCATCCGGTGTGTGCTAAATCCAGGGTCCTCCTGCCGAGATCCATCCAGGATCATCCAGAATTCTTAATTAATACAGACTAGTATGGTGGCAAAAGTATTTAGATAGAGACAGGAAAGATTCCTCCTCAGTGAGGGAAGGTGGGTTTGCAGAAAAACACTGGCCTGCACTATTGGAAAAGGCAGTTCAGTTCCAGTGATGCACAGCACGAGAATAATTCATCAAATCCAAGCCACTTAACAGAAAACTGACTGATACAGCTAACAGAATGGGTGAACAAGGAAGGACATGGCTAAAATCCTGCTCCTCTGGGACCAAAGCATCTCTCCTATTTAGGATTCACATTTCTAAGTGCTGGTGTGGAGCTGAGGAGCCAGGGCTCAGTTCAACACTGAATCTAGACCAGTCCTTTTTTCACAGCTGACAAAATATCATTTTCTCCTCATTTGTCACTACTGACAACACATTAGTTACAGTAATTGCTTGGGATCAAGGCTATCACTGCTCAACTCTTTCTTCTGCGCAGGTCTTTTGGAAGGATCAAATATGGCCATGTAGCATCACTGACTGGGAGAAAGGGAGTCTCAGATGCCAGTGAATACTTAATATCATCCAGATGAAGCTAAAAATAGCCCTTCCAGGAGAATCTCCTCGTGCTCCCTCTGCAGCTCATGTAGCTGGTTTTGCCTGTATGCTGTCTGAATGCAGCTAGCCCTCCTTCCATCCCCCCCCCATCCTCCCTCCCACACAGGTCCTGCACATAACCTACAAAACAAGCTAAGGCTTGGTGGCTGGGATACTCCTCTCAGGGGCCTCCATATCTTCTGGGGGCACTGAAATGACAGTGGTGTTGGATAAAAGACAAGGAATGACCACATTTTGCCTGCAGCCCATTCTGTAGGGTGTGGGCTGGGAGCAGGTTGAGAAGAACCGTGTTTAATTTGTGCCACAGGGAAGATTTAACCACTGAGTTGCTCAGAGCTGCCAAAGCTGAAGCAGATGGGAGCTGAGGACCAAAGCTGAGGCACCTGGGGAACGTTAATATGGACTTGATGATTACGGACTTTCTTTACGCAAAGGTGAGTCAGCTGCTGAAAAAAAACATGTTGCATTTATAAGTAATGAGATGTAATTCAGGATGAACATAGCTGGCTTAAATTTTTTTTGGGGGGGATTTTCTCTTCCTCTGTGATGCTGGACAAGCTAGGACACCCACTGGTTGACCTGCCTCCTATTTGTACACTGGGATGAATAGAGTTATATACCTATAGAAGTATATTAGCAGATAAATTGTATCATGGTTGGAGCCTTATGGTGGGCAAGACATAAAGAAGGAATTGTTTTATACTTCATAATAGCTTTATTATCATCTCCCTTAACACCCACATTGGGAGAACACCCCATAAATTGATGTGCCTTTGCCATCTTCATTGTCACGAGGAATGCCCAATGTCTTCACATTCATGTAAGACAAAATTCCAGTCTACTGTCTCCAAGAAATTGGTGTCTGGAGCTGGCTTAGCAGAGGATCCTCCTGAAAGCCTTCCAGAATAGACTCATCCATGGGTACATGTTTTCCTCCATCATTGTTCTTCAACCTTGTATAGTAGATAAATTGAAAAACACATATTATTTCCAAGGCTATATCTTTCTAGCTATGAAAACTGTGAAGTGTTCTGGTCAGAAGTGAAAAAAGTAAAACAACTGTGCATGGATGTGTACACCGATGTCCTTCCCTCTGTCTCATCCCCTTCTTTCTGCTGTGCCCCTGTTGTACACCAGAGAGCAGCACTCTGGCTTGTCCCGTGTGGTCCTCATCAACCTGTTCATTCATCTCCATCCTGGACCATCCCAAATGTAAAAATGTATATCTCTCTGTAGTCCCTTGCTATTATGATAAAATACATTATTATATTGTTTCCTCTGATAGCTTTTATCTAGGCGTTACCTGGATTAATGCATTCCTAATATTTGCTACAGGTGGCTGGCTCCTTGTTAAGAATAAAGCAGATATGTGTAGTCTATATAACAATCCAAAGAATTCCACAAATTATTGAACTTTTTTCCTGAAATTCTGAACTAAAATACAACACTAAAAATCTCAATGAAAAACTTGTTTGGTTTTCTTTCTTTTACTTTTTTTCACCCCCTAGAATGTACTGTGCTGCTACAAAGGGATGCTCTGAATAAAACCTTCCTTCTCTCTTTTTCCTTCGTCAGCCTACTGCATATTTTAGTTCTCCAATGCTTCCTAGTTTTGCTTGGGGTTTTGGGTGAGATTTTGTTTGTTAGTTTGTTTGTTTTAAAATGCTACCAGGGAGTTTGCTGAGATGTGAACATTTTCTGCACAACAGTGCACGTGCTGAGCTTTTCCTTGGCTGTCTTCCTTTGTTAAAACATTTCCTATTGTCTTCAGCAGTGCCCTGGACTACAGTGACACTACTGTTATTTTCATTATGATATCACTGAAGAGCCCTAGTCAAATATTGCACCACAAAGTAATTTATACTAGGACAAAAGACAGTATCTGGTTCCAAAATTGTATTAACATTTACATAGGTCAAATTATAATATAAAATTATTTTAAAATGTTTTTGTGTATAAAATGACCTTTAACAGACTCTAGTCATGGATCATAACATGGTATAGATCATTGCCTTTCATCGATATCATAATGCTTTGAGGATATAACAGAAGTACTGGCATCCCATTGTCTCCATCAGTTTTTTATCTGGGACTAAATTAAGTTTGGGTGCATTGTAAGAACCCAGAGAACGAGGTGTGATTGTGGTCAGAGGTGCAAAGCAGAAGACAGGAAAGGAGAGCTTGGACCACCTAGCTGACCCCTAGCTTGGACCCCTCTCTGAGGGGGTTCTGCTGGCCAAGGCATTGCTAGGAATGTCTGGTTTCAGTTTTTCACTCTCCTGCATATTTTTCTGCATGACCCTTATGGGCCATGTCATTTCCGATCACCGGACCAGGAGGAACAGTTCAGCTTTGCAGTGCTGTGCACGGTATCATTCACTTTTAACTGAGCTCTGGTAAGATCCATTGCTGGAGGTCAAACATCTCTGTATAGCTGAGCTAAGCAGAGCTAGAGCACTTCGTCTGGCTCTGAGGCACTGTCTGGCCATGTCTATAGTATTGAATTCCCATAGCCTCCAAAGCCTGGCAGGTACATCCAAACTGCCTACCAAAAGCGGCCTTCAGTCCTTGATAAACTGACTAGTGGCTGAGGTTTGTTCACAAAGATCTGCCAGAGTCTGACAGCATGCAACAGCATGGAGATGGTGATCAGCATCTCTATGGTAGTTGCTATAGTGTAAGATTAAGACAAAGTCTGACTTCACAGGCTATATCACTATGGCTTTCAAATAGCCTGCCTTGATTATCCCAGTCTGTTCCTGCTATCTTCATTACCTACTACTGTGCAATACATATTATGTAATGTCTGTGACTTGTAAACATTTGATTATAAATTCAAATACTTGTAAAATTCACGGTTAAATATTAGCTGCAGATAGGTTGAAACACAGATGCTTCTTGCTGGAATTATTCCAGAAAGTCAGATTTAACACCATGACTTCCCAGAAGGACAGTTATAGACTCCTGAATGACAGGAGTATGTCTGGGACCAGTCACTCTTACCATGGCCTCTGTGAGTACTCAGGGAAATGTTATGACTCCTTGACTACAGTATCTGAAACTTGGCCATTGGTTATACTATGCACTTAGGTATCTCAGTCCTACTTATTTCTGCCTCTTTCCTGTAACCCTGCTTACAACCTTCCCCACATCTCCCTTTTTTGTGCACTCAGTTGGGGATGTACTGCAGCTGCCCTGCTGCACCAGTGACTTTAACTCTCCTCCCACTGCTACACAGCCAGTGCTTTGACCCTTCATGTTGCTCCTGCTGCAGGATCTTCTGCCTGCATTGCCCTGCTTCCCTCCAAAGCTCTGGATCCAACATAGGTAACTTTACCATGATGTCCTTCATCGAGTAGGAACTAGGAATAAATGACTTTGCAAAGAACATTTAAAATCATCCCATTGGTCATAGGCTGCAGTGCTTTTAAGGTACCTTGGAGGTGCTTTCGAAGTCCATCCTATTAGCGCAAGACCATGCAAGATGTTTTCCTTATATGACAGGTACCAGGCAATAGTGTATTCAAGTCATAGTAACTGCAAATGGACTGAGCAGCAATTTCCAAACTTCATGTATTTCACCATAAACTTTGTGCCTGAAAATGCATGTAAGCTCAGTTAACACTGTACTATATCTCTTCCACTTATCCCAGAATAAATGGCTAAACTTTCCCAGCCACTCAAAACAGCAGGCGACTAACAACAGAAAATATCTTGCTTTGCTCCCCTTAGACCTCCTAAGCAATCATTTTCCCTGCTCCCTGAGCCCATGGATCAGTGACAAATCCTCCAATATTGTAACTGAGTTATAGCTGCAGAGATGTCAGTGCTGTTACTAACTTATCTGCTCAGAACAACTAGCGCCTGCTTCCCCATTTGGCTCAACAGTCTTGCCCTCATCCTACCTCAACATTTCCTGCACATAAAGATAAATCTGGTGTCTATGCTTGCCAACCCAGTGCTGTGACAGAAACCAATAGGAAAAGCATCAAGCCAGCAACTCAGAACTGTTGGCTGCTCACTGCAAAGACCTTTGGAATGCAAAGATTGTTCATTGCAACAGGACTTCCAGGCATATGGACATAGGTTGGAAAGGACTTACTACCTTCAGCCTCCTGAGGCTGACAAGAGATTAAAAGGATGACATTTTAAGGAGGGAATTGTTTATTTGTGATAGAAACTGGAGGAAAAACAAACCCTTGGTTCCTTTTTGAACTATGAGCAGGATTTAACAAAGCAGCTTTCAGAGATGTTTCCCTTATCAAAATGTCTTGCAAAATCTGAGGGTGAGGAAACGGTTGGAGAACTCACAACTTTTCAGACCTGTGAAACATGTGAAAATGCAGACCAGGAACTGGCAGTGAACCGTCTTCCTGTGAGTGGGGAGTTGACAGAAACCTTGCAATGACCCAGGAGTCAGTGGGAAAGGACAAGGAGATTAATGTGATTCTGAACAGACAAGCAGCCCTTACGGAAAACATACTACACTGAAGCTTCCCTCCCACTCTCTCCTGTCCCTGGCACCATCCAGCAGCCTCAAGTGGCTCTGTCTCTGGTTCCCCAGGTCTCCAAAGAGTCATCAGACTGGAAAAGCAAGGTCAACAAGGATCCAAAACACAGCTCCTTCTCACAAGGCACTGACCACAGCAGTGCCCACCTTAGATCCTTCCAACCCAAGTAAGACATTATTGCTGCAACAATATTGCTTCCAGCTCTTCAGATTCCTGAAGGGTCATCAGGCAGAAAACCCACAGCCACAAACAGCTGTAGCCTGTAATGTTCAGAGCCGTGGGAGCTGTCTGCATCGCACTGTCACTGATAAGTTCGAATCAAAGCATTTGCCCCATTTCCCTTTCTTCTTTTCCTTTTTTTCTTTTTTAATTTATAGTGCTCACAGTATGTATTACCATTTTCTCATGTTTGCATCTTTGCACTTTCAGTTTGCCAAAAAACAGTTGGTTTTACTCATTGCTGCAATTTTAGTTTGCATTTAATAATAATGGTTTAAAGCTATTTAAAACATAATGTGTTTTAGACCCTTATTTGCAGGAGTTGAAAAGTTTGTGGTGCATGCGGGACACAAGGGTCCAGTTTAATGCCCTTCAAAAGCAGTCTAACTTGCACTTGCACTCAAAAAAATCACTCCACAAAATGAGCTAATGGGTGGTAAAGGGTTCAAAACCGTGCTAATTCTCCAAATCAGAATGCTTATATAGTCCAGGCAGTGTCATCTTACCTGCTTTGTCTAAGCCCGTGTTCCAGTGCCATCCTGATATTATCCAGATAATTATTAAGGTAATAGTTGTTTATTGTTGTGGTAGTTGTTATTATTATTGTTGTTATTCAGTAAACATTTTATCAAGGAAGGTTGAGTATGTAGTAATCAAGAAGGTAAGGCTAATTGGCAGTGACTATATCAGCAGACTAACTGAGGCCTGGACACAGACCCGCTACTGTCACTTAATCACCCACAGAATTAAATTTGCTCTCTGGTACTGTTTTTGGCACCAAACACCCTCCCAGATAAGGCCTGGACACAATTCAGGTAGCACAGGCTAGGGACCACCCCTCTCTCTGTTTTGGAGGGGTGAAAAAGCCCTGTAGTATGAATGTGAGTTGTGCCATGCCGGATGGCCTCAGGGACAAATTATGGTCCTTGGCCCATTTAATTTCCTAGTACAGATGTTGTTCCTCTCTCCGTAGTGGACTTGAGACCTCATTTTCATTAAAAATAGAGGAATGAGCTGCTGCAGCACTGTGCATCAGATCATTACGAATCCTTCTGGAATTGCCTGATTAATCCTTTGTTATCCGGACTTTCTGCTGGCACCCTGTCACTGCCTCTCATCCGAATCCTGTGGCACAACCCCTTCCCGTCAGGTAACACTCAGTTTGACTGCCCAGAAGAGCACTGCACGGGGTGAAGGGTCTTCAGGAGGGTGCTGTAAGAGTATTCAGTCTGGACTGGAAAGGCCCATAAGTAACATGTAATAAATGTATGGACAGACTATTCCCCATCAGATACAAAAAATACACGGAGAAAGACCAAGTTAAAAGGCTTTTGGTTTTGATGTCCTGCACTCACAAGTTACAAAATGAAGCAAAGTGACATTTACAACTGTCGGATGAAGTCACTACTCTGTATTCTTTAATTGCAAAAGGAAAACCTTCTTTCTCATAAGATACCTCTCTCATCTGGGATGAGTCCCAGTTCATATTGAAGCTTCAATACTGAAGCTGATTGCAGTTATCCCAAGCTCTATGCACCTCCTTTTTCTGTTTGCATCACACCTTTCAGCCTGCGCCAGAGTACTAAAGTGTTTTCCTGAAGGCCCCTTCTAGAAATTAGTTTACAAACTCGTTTTCTCTCAGAAAAGAGGGTCCCACTGTTAAGGCGCAGCTGGGGCTGCGGAGAAGACTTTGATCCTGTGGCTAAAGATTCTTCTATATCTTCTCCCAAGTACAACTATTTTTTTACTATCCTCCCCACTCTTGCCTTTTCCACTTGTTTCACTTATGTTTGTGTGCCAATCTTGCTTTTTTTGCTGATCTCAGGTTTAGACTCCTACCCCAGCAAGTCACTGCCATAGTTTAACACACATGTAAGTCAATTTGCACAAAAGAGGGATCCCACTCTTCCTCCACACCCCAAACATGCTCCTTCACCTATTCTTGACTGCAGTTGTCAGTTCTTCTCCCATATCCAAAAGCCCATGAGTGCTGCTGGTGTTCAGTGAACAAGTCACCTGCATTTTTTAGCATGGGACAAGAAATGAGTTTTCATTATTTTAAAAAACAATTGCTGTGTTCACCTAAGATCTCCCAATATTATTTTTTTTCAAGCTAACACCCACCACTGAAAATCACCACGCTAGTTGTGACAGTTTAGAAAAATCATAAAGTCAGAATCCTGCTAGTTTCTAGCAAACATCTGATTTTCTCTTTATAAGCAGAAGCTTGCACTTGTCTGAAGGAACCTAGGTTTTTCATGCTACATTTACGTCTTCTGTCCTACCAAAAGACTACCTCATCTACTGGAACAAAGGCTACATGCTGAGAGGAACACATCTATCTTCATGATGTATGTTTGGCCCAGAGCCTGAAGCCACAGCTCTATAGCTGGAGATGGTTCAGTAAATTTGGTAGAATGGTTGTTAAAATTGACTGCCAAGTCCTGAGCCAGCTGCTAAAAGCTGCCTCCAGCAAGCATTGTTCCTGGTGATTCCTGTCCTCTCTCATTATCTTCAGAGCTTGCTCCTCCCCCTACTGCCACCCGCTTGTTTGCGCTTGGGTTTGGAGTCCCCGGTTGCACCCTATGGCCCCATCTGTGCTTGCAGCCCTCTCATCACCTCTAAGTTTTTCGTGACTTTGGCCACATGGCCTTCGTGACCCCTTTGGCCCGCCACTGAGTTTGAAGAAGGATGCAGCCAGACCAGCTCCTTCACTGGGAGGTAGCAGGCACTGGGCTCTCTGGAGGGAGGACTTTTGATGCTTTCTCTCCTTCAGGGCAAAGGAAAACAGGCTAATTAAAACCAGTGAACTCAGGGAGGTGTTAGCTGCTGCCTCACACATTGGGTTTATAGTCTGAATCTTGTTCTCTTTAGGCTTCCAGATTTTTCTCAGTTACTATTTCTTCCGTCACATACTCACTGTTTCTTCTGTCATACACTCACTGCTTGTGCCTGCCCTTCGGAAAAACTTTTCTACAGTCCTGCACTTCATCAGTACAATAATTATTTCAGGCTTCCCTGTTAGACATAGTGAGCTAGTGTGAGGCACAGAGAAGTGAAAGGAAGTCTTCTTCGTGATTTCAATAAGCTTTGAATGAGGTATTTTTCCTTGATGAATCCTGTTTTTTCCTCTTCTTCTTTTACTCACTTTGGTATTCAATACGTGTGTGAGTGACTGTGTGTTTGTGACCTCCATCTCCTAGACTTTTAGTCCTGAGAAGGATACAAATTTGGGAGATAAACTCTAAAGACATCATCGATGAAGCATTGAAGCCAATTCCATGTTTTAATCCTGCATAAATTATCCTGGAACACAGCCCACATTTATGATGTGTGAGAGAATAGAAAAATAATGGGATTACTCAGAAGTTTCAGATGATTATAAACATATGGTGCAGGACGGTATAAGAACAAAACACACCATCAGTAAATGAAAGGTTAATAATGGAAAAAGTAAGTTTGGAACCTCATATGTGGCCTATTATCAAACACTACTGACATGAAAGAATTCCTGCAGAACTGCTAAAAGTGGACAGCTAGTAGTTTAATGATTGTAACAAGAAAACTTTAAGGCATTGGAAAGGAAACTATATGATTATAAAAGAACTCATCACATATTTAAGCCTCCTATGAAAAATGGTAGTTTTGTGCCTGAGGTTCCGGACTGGGACTCAGGTCTTGATTTATTTCCCAGTTCTGCTACAGATTTCCTCTGTGACCTTGGGCCAGTTACTTTGGGAGAAGCATGTTAAAGCTCCTAAATGACTTATGAATCCAAGTCCCTTCTCCAAAATGGGCATAGCAGCAGATTCACAACGGGACAAGCATGTGGGAACACTGACCGTAGCCAGGGCTACCTGCAAAGTGACAGTGTGCTGGCCCATCACTTTCCAGTTCTGAGCACCAGCCGACCACTGTACCCCAGGGGGGATGGTTGCCTTCTGAATGCCCATGGAAAATGAACAGGAGATGGCATGGGAGGGATCAGCTGCTGCCTGACCTCCTGTGGCTATTGTGGAGCAGGCAGTCTTGGGAGCTGCTCCCTCTCATGGTTTCCACCTTCTGCTCAATTTTCATCGGTGGCTCATCTCTGTGAGAGGGTCCGGTGTGACACCTGGATCTGCACAGGCAGAAGATGCCAGGAGTGATGTGGTCAGTAGGCTTACCCCAAGAAACACAGGGGCTCCTGGCTATTGGCATCCTGCTTGGGTCAAAAAAGAATGAACCAGGAACAACTGTCTCTCTCCAGGGCAAGTGGTTTCAGCGTGGGAAACCTTCTGCCTGGTTCACTGCCCACTCAGCCTCAGAGCCAAATCCTACCTCCCAAAAGTCCAATGGAAGTGGGGAGAAAGAGGGGCAGGGGCGTGCTGTCCTGTCTTGCCCCCAGTCTGTGAAGCTGGACTGCAGCAAAAGCACAGAGCTCCCCTTTTCTTGCCTAGATCCTTGGGCTTCAGTATCAGGGTTAGGAATGAAGTAAGTGTTTATTTGTTTGCCAACGCAGGAATTAGCTTCCTAAGGAAACTTACATAGCAACCAAGCAAGCATGTAAACTTGAAGAAACTAAGTGGTGGTGCCTCCAGATTCCGACAGCTTTGAAAAATGGACCCTTTTTGCCATTCCCAGCTTGTGAAGTACAAATAGCAATAGCAGAATATTCTTTGTCTCTCTCATCCTGTATTAGTCCGTGCTGTACACAGTCTCACAACTCACACACAAAATAGGAATGCAAGAAGTAATAAACCTGTAATGTAGGTAGGGGAGCCAAGGATGGATATTCACTCTAGCTTTCCATATGCCGTAGCAATGATAAAAGGACCTTACAGGCATTTCTTTCTCTGCCTTAAGATGTAGTATGGTCATAACTCAGAAACTGCTTTGGACAGGATTCACAAACTGCTCTGTCTGTGTAAAGTCAGTTGAAAGTAAATAACATACTTTCCGCTTCGGTCTCTTGGATATCTCCATTTTCCATGGTTTGTTTCATTCTGCGTGGAAGTATATGAAGCTTAAGGTATGTGGCAGATCACGAAGGTGAAGAATATTAGGTTTCTGAGAATCAAAAATGTCCTAGCAGGGAATCTCCCTTAAAAGCATATATTTTGTTGTCAGTGGTTTTGGCATAAGCAAAAGATCTATACAAAACACTTGAAAAAATGTAGTAAAAAAGGGTAAAGGTGGATGCTTATCATTCAAAATGAAATATGTTAGCAATTGATGTTTGCTGGTAGGAGTGAGGAACTACAAAGCAATTCAGAAACATTAAGGTAAATATTTTCACTTTCACCAAAACATTTTCAACCTATGAGTCTCCACCTATATCTGCCGCCTTGTCAGCAAAGCCAGGGGAGGCTGATCTCATTGCTAGCTGAGCTTGATGCACTGAAGGAAAACTATGATGAGTATTGACTGCTGCAATTTGCATTTTGTCGAAGTTGTTTGACTCTTCTGGGTGAGAGTAGGAACAATTCCACATATCCAAGTAGCTAAAGTCTTGGTTGATAGGTTAGGTTCCACATTCAGAAAAGAAATAGAAGGTTTCTGTCACTGTGACCTTCTGTATCTGCTTTTATAATCAACGTGATCAAAGCAGCCCTTCCGTCATGGGACAGGATTCCCTTCTGGACTATTTCCATAGGACTGGAGACAGCTGTTAGAAAAACATATTTTAAAAAGCTGCAGGAAATCTGTCTGTAACTGATGCTTTTCCCAAGTTTTAAGTCTTGAAAGAATCTTTCTGTTTCCTGTAAGTACATGTCTCTCTTCACGTGGTGTATCTGCTTGTAGAGGGGAATCCTTTCAGTGTCAGTTTTTCACTGATATTTGTCTGAAATCACTTTGGTCAAAACTATCTTTTTCTAAATCTGTTGGCTACTGTATTTGCCTGTGACAAACTACCATTGAGTCAGGAGCTGCTAGGTCAAGGGGGTCATTAGGATCATCCCAGCTGACCTTGGGCATAAGGCACAGCACAATTTCAGTGATTCCTGTAGAAAGCCTGTTGCTTCTAGTTGACATGTACATCCTTCAGAGGGGCAAATTTCCTGGGGGTTAGACTGCCTCTACTAGGACTGCAGAGGCCAGGGAAACAGCTGAGTAGTTGTGGGTGACTCCTCCTGAATGTCCTGGCTGTGTCCTCTCTGGGTCCTATAAGCTTATTTCTGGAAGCACTACTGGTTCCTGTTAATTTTCCATTTATTCTTTCTTAAAAAGTTGCTGTCTGTAAATTACCCAGCAGCACCATAGGAAGCACAAGGATACTGAAAACACTGGTTTTGTGTCAGGGTTTTACAGTGCAGCCAAGAACTGGTGTCATCTAAGCATCAGACTGTGGTGAGATACACTAATGTGGTTCCAGGGAATTGAGATGTAGTGAAATCACACAGACTGTGAAGAAGCACAGGTTCCCTGCCTGTGGACTGGCCATCTCTTTTCACAGCTCACTGAAACTCCATCTCTTTCTTCTGCCTTTGGCAGTTCATTGCTATTCCCTCACTCCTGCAGTTTGGAGGTAAATGATGATCCTTCAAGACAGATCTCTGCAGAGTTTTGCTCCATGCTTCACTGAAGCATAAAATACGGTGTACGTTGACTCCGTTGCTGTGGTTTTCTTTCCAGGCGCATGGCTGCATACCCTTCCCAGTGCAGAGACCCACGTCTGTGGCAGCTCTGAAGAGGCTTTTCCAGTCTAAAGAGTTTTGTGCCCAAAATTTGCATACCAGAACCTGTTTGCAGTGAACAAGAGTTCAGAGTTATTGATCCCATGAATCTTTTCACAGGCTATTGAGCACTCCCACCAGTATATCATAAACTTACTGTTTTGACCCTCTGAGCCCTCTCCTTGCACATCCTCCACTATCTTCAAACTCTGCATTTCCATGCATTTTATTTTTTCCTGTGACGATACATCGAAGAAAGACCATTGTTGTCAGTTTTGTTTCCTTTATATTTAATCGTTCTAAATTCAAAATCTGAGGTGATAATGACGGCAGATATGTTTTTAATTTGACCTGATGAATAACAATGTCTGTGGATCTTTCAGCACTGCCTGGTAAAAAGTTCTTGCTGCAGTCTTATTTTCTGTTTATGGAAGATATAAACCACATCGATTTTAGACTCTGTTTCTAGATCTCAATTTATTTGATTCAGGACTGAGGAGTTTTCCTGTCTCTCAAATTTAAATAATTAAGTCTGTTCATAGGCTCATTTATTTTGTAGTCTGTGAACTCTCCTAATAAGGTCATATAGTGAAGGTTCTTCTTCAAAAAGAACGTCAAATAGTTTTAAGTGGCTGAACTGTGATTACTTTGCAGGTCTACATGATTGACAGAAACATTCAACTTATTCTGTTTTCAAATGACAACTTTGTTTAAGAACAAGCTATTGGCCTTAATTCAGATATAACAAAATTATATGACAGTGTTTATCAAGTCAAATTACCTGATGTCTTCTCAGGTTAAAATAAAATTAATCAGTTCATAAGCTTTTTGTTTGGGTTTTTGTTGTTGTTGTCCATCTCTGTAACTGTGAAAGAGGTGGTATAGATTTCAGTTAATGTGAGTAGAAGCCAATTAGGTAAAAGAGAATCTCTGATTTTAAGAAGTGCATTATAGTCTTTCTAGAAAATAGGTAATCCGAAAATCTTCCAGAGCGAATTGTTCTTGAAAGTGGAATGGCTATTACTTACTGCCACAGGGTCCTCTGATCTTCCTGCAACTTTACATGAGTCTGTTTATTAAGCCCTTCTGCCTTTTTTTTTTTTTTTTTTTTTTAATGTGCTCAGTACATTAAGAGTAGAGTAGTAAAGACTGCAAAACAAACAAGATTATCTGTGACTAATATTCTAATCCAGAGCCCTGGAATTCCTCGTGCATGGTTCGGGCTGTCACACAGCAGGCTGACTGCAGACACTGCATCTCTGTGCTTCTCAGGGACCTACTGAACCTGTTTCTGAGTCCTACCTATTCTGTAAAGGTTAGTGTATGTAGGAAAGGTATTAACAGCTTTTCATTACAATGTCACCTAATAATTCTTTCTCAACACTAAGTGTGGAACAAGAGAACATTAATAAATGGATAAGAATGAAATACATGGATAAGAGTGAAAATCTACAAACATTGAAAAGAAAGACATTAACACATCGATATATTTACCTTACAGAATATACCTTGTGTTTTCCCAAATTTTCACACTTCCCTTGAGTCCTAACATGTATCTTGTTCAAAGCTTCCCTTTAGAGCAAACAGCTCCCTATTTGTATTTACTTTACTTTGCATAAAGAACAGGCAATGGAGCCCACACAGCGTGAATTTTAGGAACTTATCAGACCTCCTAAGTACAGTGATTAAGTATCCAATTTCATCAATGGAGACAAGTTTCCTTTAAAGTTAAAGGAGGGAGAGTCTGTATTCATAAGTGTAAGATAAAGTGTCTTCTTAACTGCATTTGGACAACGGAAGTGAATGGCAAAAACTAACTGACTGAAGCTGATCAGAAAGCTAAAGATGCACTGATTTGTACTGAGGCATCCTATCACTGCCTGGAGATGACCCAAGCTTTACAAGTTTGTAGATGATGTATCAAATATGGGGAAGTCCACAGGAATTAGTATTATACCTCTATAAAGTGGTCTTGAAAAGTCTTTTAGGAACTTAGCTGTCTCTGATGTATCTACACCTGTCACAAACATTTCTGAACTCACCACTGGGCCCATACTGGTTCCTGTATGAGAGGAGAAGATCACAATATGGGTTTGTTTGAATCTCTTTTTTCTGCCTGATTCATGCATCCAGGTAAGTCTGGGACATCATGGCAAGAAGAGGTTTTATAAGTGGTGTCCTAAGAAATATCAATGGTGTGCCTGATTCGTTCATTCTGGAGGTACTGAAATACATCAAGTTTATGCTTTGCATGTTCAACAAAAAAGGTTAAATCCTGTCCTCTGCTGTACACAACAGCTCCAGTGGAAAGTTTTTGGATAAAAGTTCTCTGAAATCAGAGAAAGCATAAATGTCCCATACACATGAACAAGCATTTTGCAAATAGAAACACAGTCAGTAGGGGATATATAGCTCATCTGGACAGAAAAGAAGGACTGTATCCAGTGCCCAGTTCTCCTCAAGTCTTTGTAATGTGTCCCTTTTTGTTCCTATATTTTGCTTAGCTAATACACATTTTGAATTTGTACGATGGGGATTCTGACTGCTAAATGGGCTTTAAGCAATCTTTATTGGAAGAGTGATTAATCTTGTGGGCTTTACATGCCCCCTGGTGGAAAACTTCCTCAGTGTAGCCGTAAGGTTTTCAGGCAAAACCATCTCTTCTAAACAGATGTGTGGTTCATGAAATATATCTGAGTGGCATTCGCGTTTGAGGCACTGCACTATTATCGGTGTGTAGCCCATGAATAAGAACACACAAGATCCCAAGTTACAAATGAGCACCTGGACTCATTTAAGTGCTGCTAGCATGATGTACGTTGCTTGTACGGTATAAATTGCTGGCCTAAAATTTCTTGCAGGCAAATGATGCCAAGCTCTTAATATATATAAAATGAACTCTAGTAACTTAAGCAAAATAATCACAATTTTCCCCACAGTCTTTCCAGGATTTCAATCTGGAGGGTTTCGAAGGATACACAATACCTTGTTACAAACCATATAATGTTTTAAAAAGTATCCAACTGACAACCTTGGCTAGCATCGTATCTTCTATCTAGATTACTTCAATATGTCATGTCCATATCACACCACTCTGTCCATGGTCCCCATGCCAAGGATTTCTGTCTTGTCCAACCTTTCCATCTGGAAGTAATGAGCTTAATATTCTGGCTCTACCCCCATAAAGGCTATGTCACAAAAAAGTAGCAGTCTTAGGAACTGTTGTATACCCTGAAGACAAATTTGAGATCCACATAGCCTCTCGAAGTTCTACTCAGATTCATTTAAAGACAAATTTTCCACTCTACTCCCATAAGGCCTACAGCATACCAGAAGACTGTAAGAGTGATTTGACAACCATTTATACGTAAATCCTGTCCTAGACATGTCAAAGGACTGCTTAACAGATAATGAAGGGCTAGGATGTTCCTTTGGGGCAAAACACATTGTGTTATAAGATTTGCTCTTAAGATGGCTATTCTTCTCATTGCAATTCCTCTGAAAGCCTAAACCAAAGGGAACAGAATTTCTTTGTTCTCGAGTCTTTTCTCATCTCGTATAAAGTGAACGAAACCTCTCTAGGAGCTCATTATACGTATGGAGAAAAATAATGAGGCAAGTATCACCCATCAGCTTGAGCTTTAGCTCTGCCTCCACATTCATCAGCACAGCCTGGTGGTAGCTGAGAGCATCAGCAGTGCTCCCTCCACTGCTGCTGTGTGGAGGGAATCGAGGCCAGTTCTGAGGAGGGTCTGCTTTAAACCTCTTTTTTCTCTATTTTCTTTCTTTTATCACGGGGTGAGAAGGGAGGGACATCAATCTGAGCAGAGGTTTTATAAGTGACGTCCTAAGAAGTGTCAAGAACTACCATAACACTGACCGTGAGTTGCTTTAATTTTCTTATAAGCCATTTTTTGTCTCATTTTCTGTTTTTATCAGCAGTTTACAAAAACTGGAATCCTGAGCCAAAATGTGACAGCATTCCTCAGACACCTCACCCAGGCTGCATAAATTTTCAGAGGGAAACTTATCTCACCTACCTTACACACCTATTTTAGGATGGGATGAATCTTCCATTGGAAGTGCCTCTCTCCCCACATTAACTATAGGCAGAGATAGCCCTGTAATAATATTTAAATAACTAAAATAAAGTGTTAACCATCCCATTTTTTGATACCAGAATAAAAACCAGAACTTGTTGAGTCAGCTATTTTGTCTGTCAGAGTCTTACACCATCATAAGAACTTATTTTCTAATTGCTTGACTATTTTAATTGCATCTAAATTGTACTCTTTAACATTTAATTGAAACTTCATTCAATGCCTCTGAAAATAGAAACCAATTTTAAGAATATTCTCTTACTTTTCACTTGTAAGATGTGCAGGTACAGGTGAATTAATCATATGTTCTTAGAATCACTACTGTGATATTGCTGGCCAGAAAAAAGAAGAATTGAAAAATGCAGTTGTTCTGAAACCAAAATGCTTTGCACAGTCCTATCAGATTTGCTGAAATTAAATTTTGGCAGATAGGAATATTCTGACGTTGCCAAAATGTCCTGTTTTATAATTTTGGAACCAGGCATCTAATATTTCCTTTCAAAATAGTTTTTCATGTTTAATGTTCTTACTATGTGTTTCATTTTGTGTTCTCAATACAATTAAAAAGTCAACCTTGATCAAATATTTCTCTCTGAGACATTTCAGTTGATACAAGACATTTTTCGTAAAACTTTCTCTTCCAGATAATTTTGAAATTTTCGGAAGTTGTGCCTAACTGGACCAAGACCAAATCTGAAAATCCTTTGCAAATTTATTTTCTACATAGATATGATTTATTGTTGATATTCCACCAAGAGAGTGTCAGTCATAAACCTCTTAAGAAGCTGAAAGGAAAAGAGATTCACTGTTCCTCAGAGATGACTTCACACTCTCTGGGCCAGGACTTAAAAATCTGTTTCCACAACTGCAAGAATACCCTGTACCAAAACACTTTTCTTCAAGTGAAGCTGAGGAGAAATTGGTGGTATTTTTTATGTCACCTTGCAAAATTTAAAGTGGTTAGAGGACATAAAATGAAATATTATCATCTCTGAAAATACAGCTGTGTTAGTTTAAAACATTAAAATGCCTCACTGGTTAAAGTTCATGGTTGCTCTCATTTGCCTCCGTGAAGGGCATGTTCAAGAAACCAGAAAGGAAGTATTTCTCCACAGCTACAGATTCAGAGGCATCAGGTTTGATATGTTTATTTATTAGCATCAGTCTGTGTAACAGTGTCTTCAAATACAAATTTGTTATAAGGAGCCAGATCACTCAGCCTATTGAGTTCATTTTGTGCCGCTTCATAGCTCACTTCATAGCAGTGGAAAATGATGTGTACCATCTGGAGGTTCCTCCTGAATATTTCCTCTGAGAAGATGGGCTCTCTGGTTGTTTTAAAGCCAGCAGAGATGTCTTCGCTATCTGTGACACCTCTGCCGTGCTGCCTGGCATGAGGAAATGGGGTGCATTCACAGAGAAGCCAGAGAATGTGGAGAGAAAAAACATTTTTGCTGCTTGATTTTCCCAGAGCCTATGAGTTCAATTCACTGGCAATATTCTAAAGCATTTCTTAGCAGTGCTTTGTTCAAATGCTGGCCGTGCTGTAGAGCTGACCACACTTTTCAGCCCCTGTCTCCCCTATTTTCCTCACTAGCAGGCTAGAAGTAAGCCCAGAATTGCTCCCTAGCACTTATGCATCTGTGCTTTTTGCTGCTCTTCAGGTCACCACTTAGGTACTCCTCCTGGGTGTGGGTCGACAGAGGTGATTGACTCACAGAATCACAGAATCACAGAATGGCAAGGGTTGGAAGGGACCTCAGGAGATCATCCAGTCCAACCCCCCTGCTAAAGCAGGTTCACTTAGAGCAGGTTGCACAGGACATCATCCAGGTGGGCTTTAATTATCTCCAAAGTAGGAGACTCCACAGCCCCCCTGGGCAGCCTGTTCCAGTGCTCGGTCACCCTCAAAGTAAAGAAGTTCTTCCGCATATTCAACTGAAACCTCTTATGTTTCAGTTTGTACCCATTGCCCCTTGTCCTG
>NW_009260178.1:788247-831133 GCF_000687185.1 Egretta garzetta | reverse complement strand
TGCTGAATGGCAACACAGACTTCCAGTGTGTCAGCCACTCCTCCAAGTTTTGTGTCATCAGCTAACTTGCTGAAGGTACACTCTGTCCCCTCATCCAGATCATTGATGAATAAGTTGAACAAGACTGGGCCAAGTACTGAGCCCTGGGGAACTCCACTTGCTACTGGCATCCTACACTGAGATGTCACTCTGTCTACAGCTGGACTCTGCAGGGAGATGGGCACCTCCCTATGAGGTCCTCTGGCAGGGTGAGTTTAGTGAAGAAGGCTCCTATTGCTCTAGCAGCTCCCAGTGTACATGCAGCTCCCTGCCTTTGACGGCTATTTCAGGTTCCCTTTACTCAAAGCGCTCCAAAATCTACCATATGAGCAAAACCCAAGACCTTTAACAATGAAGCAATCCTTCCCTCCACCTGCAACACACATACTCACACGCAAATTAACAATGTTAAAAAAAAAGGTAAATTTCAGCTTTTATTCAATCTCCCAATGATCTGGTCATGCACTGAAAATCCATCATGGAAGCAAAGAGTAAAACCACTGTCTCTTCCAAAAGGGTTTATAGTGCTAGTATAAAGAAAGAAATATGGGATAATCACAGGTGGGGAGAAAAAGGAAATAATGAGGCATCCTTAGTTTTTGTGAAAAGCATTAGCATCATCTCTAAAATCTGAACTAAAGTATCGTGCTTCATTTGGCCTTCCTACCTGTATGTCTGCCTTTGCTGGAGTTCAGTTTTGACAACATCCATGCTCAGGATTTTCATAATAGAGAGTGAATTAAATGTGTCTAGGAATAAAATGATTTATTGCAATGATTGCAACTATTCTGAAGGTGGCTTGAGAGTTAGGATGATTGTTACGCCAAACTGCTTGAAGAACAAGCAGCTACCTCCAACTGCTCTTCTGATATCCAATTATTTGTCCACAGGTCATATAAATTCATATTGCTAAGCAGGTTACTTTCATGTACTACTGTTGAAATCTGAATACAACTGCTTTTCAAGTTTCATCTAATTTTTCAAGACTGTCTTTCAGAGGAAATGGAACCTAATGCGATTTAACTGCTGGGGGAGGTAGAGGGGGGTTAAATTCAGTCAATTTATGTTCATTATAAACAAATCCAAATTCCTAGCTAGTATGGTATGACTAACATATGTCACATACTACAGCATGTCTGGTGTACCCTTTAACATTTTAACAGTCCATCAGACATTAATGTGACTTAAACATCAAAAACAGGTTCATTTTGCCATTAATATCCTGAAACAAGAACATCTAATATACACATCCTGAGATTTAATCTGTAAACATAACCAAAAATGTCTGGATGAAGGGGGCTTGTTTACATTTCGGTAGTGCTACTTCCATGAAGCATGTGTCTGCTATCTTTAGTACGCAACTCTAGCATCCTACCATTGAGAGAGCCCTGATGTCTTTGATACTGTTAGGGAGACTTATAAGTCTTCTGCTGACATACCAGTCCCTTTGTAGATCCCCTGAAGTTAAAGCTACTGATAAACATAACTTGTCTTATAAAGAGGGGAAGAATTTTAAAACCACTTCAAACATGCTCAAGATTTCTGCATTCATTTTTCCATGGTGTGAAGGCAGGTTCTGAAGTGAGCTGGAATTAAGACGACATGTTTCTCTTTACCAAAGTAATGGCTTGTTTAATAAACAAGAAGGGAAAAGGAAAAATGTGAAGATGCATGCAGAGTGACAAAATAAGAATATCTGAGGAAAACTTAAAAAAATGGAAATGAACTTTCAGTACAGTCAAATCCCTTTGTTTATTTTTCTGTCATTATTCAAATACTTGGTTCTTGCATTGATGAATGCTCAAGGAGGTACATTTCTTAGGAATTAGTGTAGGATAAAGCATATGTGCACTAATAGTCTCCAAACACACTGTATCTATCAATCAACTCTGTTAGGAGTGAGCGAAGCCACTACCATCAGGAAGATAATGAGGAAAAAAGAGAAGAAAGAAAAAGAATAGTTATACCCTTTGATATCTGCAAAATTGTTTAATCCAGCTCTTATGTAGATAAAACCACAATATAATTGCTATAGAGTGAACTGCATTAGCAACTGTGGCCTTGGAAAACCAGCCAGATACATTCAAGGTCTGACGTACAGATGAATACTTCAATGAAGGCATGTCTTAAATCAACCATTGCAACGGTGGAATTTGTCAACAACGTGTTTTTTTGAAGAAAAATGCAGATTCATCTGAACTTTTTACACCAGTGCATGTGTTTCCATTAAATTTTTGTCAGGATAATTTTGCAAGCCGAGGCTGGAATTTCTCATCAAAACCAGGCAGAGAGAATCCTTTCTCAAAATAGCTAATGGCATGGGAAACTCCTTTGGCATGGAAGAACAAGAGCAAGGACTTCAATATGGTCTCCTGAGCAATCTTATTTCAGTATGTGAAACAGGGCCAGGGAAAACCTGAGCACGGGCAGATGATTGTCAGTATAGTTAAATTGTTAGCATGGTCCTTGGCAATAGTTTGGCCTGGGCTAACTACCTCTCTCCCAAAAATGTCCCAGCACAGCTGAGGGGATAGTTTGAGCCAGTATAGATGCAGTCAGCATGTTTTGGGGGGTAAAAGCAATTAACTGTGTCAACACAAGCCATGCGAGCTGGCCTGAGGGCAGACAGCAGTCCCTGGGCAATTTCATTTACTAGTACAGCTGCAATACAGTAGTCCCTGTGAGCACATGGGGGAGTTATAGGATACTAGGGGGAAAGTCTTTTTCACATGCATTTTTGCTGCAATTTTTTCTGGAATGGTCTCAGCATTGTCCCAGTGCAGATTGAAAATGATTTCTGAAACCATGACTTTTTTGCAAAATAAAATTGTTTTCTGGCCAACTCTAGTACCAATTTGACAATATTGACATAGAAACTAACAGAATTTATATTGGTGAAACCCCTGGTGTGGGTGCAGTTATGCAGATCCTGTAGTGCCTCAACATTAGGGGTTCACTCAAATTTCTCACTCAGATTCTATGTCAGGTTTTTTTACATCCTTCTCTTTCAGCAAATGTAGCATGAAAAAAAAACCCACACAGGAGCTGAGAGGGAATAAGATATGGACGAACAAAAGCAACATGCCTAAACACCTGTGTATTCTGAACACACACACACACACACACACACACACACACCATTCAAGACATAGATGCATATATGTTGCTCTGATGAGGTTCTAGTGGTTGATAAAGCTTAGGGCATAAGGAACATGCTGAGAATTTATTTTAGGGGATACTGCTTTACTTCGCATACCATGAAAGCTGTGCACATAGCTTTGAAACATATGCATTCATCGTTCTGTGCGTAGATGGCTGAGTTTGTCAGATGAGGACACTAGTCTTCCAACTTCAGGTAGATGCCAAAATCACAGATCTACTTCTCTCTGTGTTCTGCAAGAGAAGTTCAGAAAATGGTCCTGCAGCCACAGGTCTACACTTAGAACTCCTTGGAGTTAGATGGGATTTCTCACATCATGCCATGTTCCTGAACTAGAACAATTGCCTTTCTAGTAAAGATCTGTGGATGCACTCTGTGAGGTTTTCAGTCTTCTTTGTGTAGGAAGATTTCCTTTTTCAAAGATAAACCCTGGAAAATGAGAAATACAGTGATGGGAGGTAGAGGGGAGTGCTCTGAAGAAGAATCAGCAAGTTAGAAGGATGTAGATGTTTACTTAGGTGCGATATCTTGATGTTCTTATTTAGGAGCAATGCTAAAACCTGAAGTGAGCCACTGAATACACCTGAGAGACTTTTTGCTATTAGTGATGCTTGTCTTCATATAAGCATAAACTGTGAGACCCTTCTGCATCAGTTGATCCAGTCCTTTGCATCATCACCAAGTTTTGCCTTAAAATTAAGTTTGTTGCAGCCTGACTCTTCCATGTGCCCACAAGATATTCTTATGCTTACTGACTCCATTTGCAGAGCTTGGTAACTATTGCACTTTTTGTGTGGGATAGATGGTCTTTACTTCAATCTTCAGTTTATGGAGACAAGTTGCTTTGCTTTAGTTTCTATTAAAAAGCAGTGACTGTCCTCCCCATTGTGTGAGAGGGAATAAAAAATGTGAATAATGAAGCAAACAGCATTCATCAGTGTCTTGCTCTCTCACAGTTTTAACGCTAATTGCATGATATCTGAGAAGTTAACTCATGTTCATTGAACACTTGGATGTAAAAATGCACAGTTACAGATATTTCCAACAGGTTAGTGTCTCTTTGTCTTTTATTAAGATCAATAAAAATTAGTCACCGTGACTTTGTGCTAACATTTAATTTCTAAAAAATGTCCATGCAGAGATCAGGTCCTCCACAGGGATCAGCTATTGTGAACCATCTTTCCATCCTTTCACTTTAGATTACTTGTATTCTGCCTTACAGCCAAAATGAAACCTATTTTCTCTCCTTTGACCACGTCTCAACATGGATAGTACGAAGCACTAAGAGCTTTCCATTGCTGTGGTATATGCTGTTAATTGCTAACATATTCTGCCACATCATTTTTCACAGTATTGGAACTTTTTAACTATACCACAACTCAACAAATATTAACAGGACCAGACATGTCTTGGAAGATGGTACTGCTAGTATTTCCTTCCTCCTTTGGTTCCCACTGAGCAGATGTAAATCACTTTGGGACTGCATTTCAGTTCTGAAACCTGTTTCAGTTTTGCTCAAACCTAATTGGAGGTTATGTGGAGTTTTCTTTCTTTCTCAAAAACAACAACAAAAAAGGCAGTCTTTAATTACCAAGAAGCTCTCCCCACAGAATCCACTTAGGCAGATATATTGTAGGAAATCCATGAAAAAACACAGCCCCTGATTTTTACTGGGAAACTAGACAAAATTGTAACTGGCAAATACTTAGCCTCTCAAGACCCTGACCACATGTCCTGCTCTTGTTCCCTTCGGCAGTTTCTCTTTCAAGCTCTCTTCAGGACCTGGGCTGTCTTGGGTGATGCATTCTGCACTGAGCCTTCATAGTAGGGCATGATCCGCAGTAGGGCCCTTGAGTACTCCTAAGATTCAAACAAATGATTAATAAAGAGCAGATCCCAGGCTGCAAATTGCATTTCATTCACACCATTCAGCTCTTGCTCCCACAAAAGGAGCTTGTCTACATTCATTTGGTGCAAAATGAGGGATGGATTCAGGTTTCATGAGTCTAAAGCCAGAGTTTTCTTCCTCCATTGGGGAATCTAAGTTTTCTTTTGAACAGAAATTTAGATTAAATAAAAAATACATTGCTTCTTTCACAGCCTTCTTGGCTGGGAGCCAGGGACTCTTCTCGGTAATTCTGGTTTATTCTACTTATTCTTTGCAGGTGCTTTCTGAACTTTTATGTTGCCCTGGGCAACTGACTGAATATAAGTCTATTTTCCCTAACGCAAAATGAGAATAGTACTGCTTATGACATCTTCTGACCAGCAATATTGGGCCACCTAACGTCTGAACCAGTGCACAGCATTTATATATTACAAAGTAAATAAATATTTTGCTACTACTTGTGACCTGAATTAGGCTTTTCGTTCTATTTCTTACTTCATTAAGAACAAAAAAAAATGCATGTAAAAATACATTTCTTGTTATTAGTTGAATTAGTTTCTTAATCAGAGACAAAAGACTTGGACAAAACAAACCAATCAACCAACCAACCAACCAATCAACCAAAAATCCAATACAGTCCCTGCTGCCTCAGGAAAACAGACTTTTTGATTAATTTCCTAATTTTCCTCTAAAAAGGCTGTTATAGAACATCAATGCTTTGGAAGAATAGGGGAAAGGCAATTAACTTGAAGAGAGATAGATACTCATATTCATTTTTTCATGTACTGGTATGTTATTTAACAGTTCAATAATTCTTCATCCCTTGAAAAACATGCATAATGACTATAGTGATCCAAACTCACTTTGCCTCGGTCTGTCTGTAGGACAAGCTTCATTCTCTTGTGTCTCTTCAGGGCCTTAGAAGGTGACTTTTATTGAAGCAGAGCAGTACACTTTGCCAGTGCCCTAATTTTATCACTAGAGATAAAATAGAGAAGTGTGGGATATTAACATCTGTATAACATTGTATTAGTTTGTGTCTCTGCCATATTAGGGTATGTAGCCCAGTATCAAAGTGTTTGGATGTAGGGACTCTTCTGGGGGCTATGGGATTTTAGGCACTTGTAAATAAATATAAAAAAAAGAAAAAGCTTTTTTGAGGTTGGTGTCAGCTTACAATGTAATGCTTTCAAGCACTGGGCAATCTCACCCAAAAAGAGAACTTAAATTCTTTCAACAACATTGCTAAGCTGAATAATACAACACCTTTCTGTCATGTGTTTCCAAGAGCTAAGTCTTGCTTACTGTGCAACTTTAGGCAGCAATGAACATTTTTTCTGTCTGTTTTGTAAAGTTGGTTTTTAAAAAAATTGCTGGCCAGAAAACAAGAATGTTATTTCAGGAAAAAATTTCAAGGTTTTCACATTCATTTTTATTCTGATGGAGAAGGAAACCAAAGCATGCATTTTTTTTTTTTTTTCCCAAATGAGAACAGGCCACCAGAAAAATTGATGGCACTGCAATTCAAGTATTTAGCTAGAATTAAAAAAAGGCTCCAATTTAATTCCTGTCCTAAATTGAGCCACTGGCTTTTGCTGTGTAAATCTCATAGGCCTCATACTGGATTCAAACACACAATTCACCCTTGGCATGAAAGGACCTGCCAATGAAAACCACTTGGAAATAATTAGCAGCATCTTGTGAAGTTTCAGGTTTGACAAATAATTTCATAAAAAAAGAAAAAAAAATCATCTCCATTCCTTGCTTTGCAAGATTATACATCTAGAATAATGCATAATAATACTATTTTCGAAAGAATTTACACTGAGGTAGAGACTCAGGGTGAAGCTTCTTTTATATTGAAATTATTTGCAACACACCAGGAAAAATGTTACCATAGCAAATTCTGGCAATTTTGAGTGTATAAAGTAGACACGATGTATCCCTTGTGCTTATCATCTCCATGGAACCAAATTTCACCTTTAAAAAGCTAAAATACTACCTCACATATTCAGCTGCAATAAATTCCTTTAGCTCCATCTTAATTTTCAGGACTGGAAATACCATGCTTGTGGGTATGTTTACATAGAAATAGTCTCAGGACAATCTTCCACACCACATTTTTTGGTGCAGAAAATGAGCAAATATGAGCTGAAGCAGAAGTGGAGCATTCAGGAGCCAAAATGAATGAAGAAACTTGGGGACCACTGCATTGCCAGGAAGACTGGGAGGAGTGGCTGCCTGTAAGCTGCCTCCCAAAGAGCTCAGTAGGCACTAGGTGCAGAGCTGGTTGACAGATACAGATTCATTCTTCCATAGCAACGTAGCCCAGCAGAAAGGACTCAAGTCCTTTTGTTTGAGAGTGGCATTGCTGCATGAGTGCAGGAACACAGACAGCTTTACTGCTAATGATCCCAGTGCAAAAGCAAAAAAAACGTGAAATGGGCTTATTTGGTATCACTCCAATGAGAAGACAGAAACACCAGCGTTTGCCAAGTGGGAAGGATGAAGTCAGCAGAGAGAGTATTTTGTTTCTAACTTTAGAAGATACTGCAAACAATGGAAAGGGAGAAGGGGGTTGGCTTTTGTTTTAAAAAGAAAACTCTTTAGTATGCAGTTTACACTATTGTAACATTTGCACTTAACATAGGCCAGCTTTATTTTATTTATTTTTACGTTTGCTCAATTTCAGATGGGCTAAGCGAGCCCTTAAAAATATATCTTCTAGGTTCATGATATACATCAGAGCTGTGTAAATCTCCTAGGAGACCTAAACAAAGAGAACCTAAAAAAGATGTTCCTTATTTTGCTGTAGTTCTGCCCATGATTAATGGAAGCCTCTGATGATGACTGCAACTCAGTATATTTCTTGGCACTGTCACTGTGTTTTCCTTTCTTCTCAGCTGGGTCAAGTCATAGTGACTATAAAAAGTAGAAGCACAAGGTTTTTCTTGACAGTTCAGCGATATAAAAGAGGGCCTGCTGCTGTACAGGGTGTTGTTTTGTACATAACTGTGGGTGTTTGTGAGGACATGATAGAGATTAGAACAAGATAAATAGCAAAGAGAGAAAGGATTCGGACAAACTTTTCCAAAAGCAACTCTGCTCCATTTCCATGCTGACAACCACTTCTATGAATGGCTCTCTGTACCAGCACGTTAGCAAAAGAGGTCTCTATTTTGCTTTTCAGGTTTACAGTCACCCAGTTCCTGTTTAGCCTGCGGTATTCAGGATGCCTGCTGCACACATGAAGTCAGGCGTGCTGGGAACAGTTTAGGCAGCATAGCTGCTGTGGTGCTCCAACCATGACAAGTTTTGCAGATTTTCTACTATCCTAAGTGGTCAGAGCTTGGCTTCAGTTTTGGTATCTTCAAATGCCCAGGTGAGACCCCTGGTCAGCTCACCTGAGAAGTAATGAATATTTTACCTCAGAGCCAACAGAGGAAATGCCATGTATGAAAAAGTACAGATATAATTTCAGCAAGCAATATTTGATGTAGACTTTGTTATCTTATACCAGCTAATTCTCTTGGGGGAACTTTGTAGAAAACTTTTTTAATACCTTGTACTTTAGTGCTTCTTGGTGCTTTAGCCTTGCTGCAGGACATGATGTGCATACAGTGACTATTAAGGACTAGAATGTGGACTGAGTCATGTCTTCAGGCCCCATATAACTTCTGGAAAAGAGAATTAAACCATGAAGAAAACAAAAACTTTTACAGATTTCTCCTCTCTTTTGAAAATTTACATAAGAAAAAGTGATTGTGGCTACTGGGTGGCTCAGACTGTTGTAGTGATGCAGAGATTCTTTTAGCTTGATGAATAAGTGTCCTTTCAGTATAGCCCTCATACCTGGGAATTTTCAGGAGGTCCTAAATCACTCACATCTGTTCTCTTCCTGGATCACAAAGCTCTTACACGTGCTCACATTTTGTGGAGACTGAAGAAAGCTGGGAGTCTGTGCATCTAATACTGTTTTATTGCATGGCAATTTAACTAAATCTTGAAGGCTTCTTGGATATATAGAACTTACTATCACTTCATTCCTTCAAGGACACCTAGGATACACTTACCTTTGTAGCCTGAAAAGTGTGCTCTGACCTGGATGGCAATGGGCATGCCTGAGGCCCCCCAGATTGTTAAACTCTTGTAGCCTTCAAAGCAAGGTTACATCTGCAATGGTTATTAGGAATGGTCCCTGGTTTGTCCAAACAAATGCTAAAGATCCAATACCCTGCCTGTCACCTCACACTGTTTAATTTATAGCCACAGCCTTTGAATCTCACTCAGGTCCTCTAATACTTCCCCGCCCTCCCGCACCCCCCAAATAAAAAGGAAAAACCCTCAAACCGTACAAGTTCTATTTGACAGATGTACACTGGATTATGTGAAAGAAGAGACGGGCCAGACATCAGTTAATCAAAATGCTGCTGTTATTTTTGTTCCAAAACTGAACTCATTAGGAAGTTTCATACGGCAAGCACCACCACACAGCTTCCTTCTCACACCCAGTTCATTCACATTAAAAGGGGGGTGGTGGTGGTGGTGGTTTAAACATTTCCCTTTGCCTTAGCCACTTTGAGTATAGGTAATCCACTTACCATTGTCATTAAAAGAAAATTTATTTCACAAATATCTGATCATTCCGTATGTAAACACAAATTGCCAAAGCAAGTGAACATGCCTCATAATGGAGACTACAAAGTTCAAAAAGGCACTGGAACAGGAGTTCAACCATAAGCCATTGTCAGCTTCTTGTGTGTTCAAAATTTATGTCTGTGCTTGAGCACCTTATTAAACAAGTGGCATTTTTTATTTCATTGCCAATGACATTTTTGTTAAAATGTTTATTTGTCTCTCTCTCTTTCTCTACGTGTATATAATATTTCCTACGGCCCAATTCTGCTGCCTGTTTCTTTGGCTGAACTGCCTTAATAGCACATTTATCCTTCTAGATAATAAAGAACTAGCTGGTGAGCAAGGTGTCATTGCATGGAGAATATCAGTGATGTCCTTCTAAAATCAGAGATGCTTAGTTCAGTTTAAGGAAGCACCAGATTTTATAATCACAAGAAAGACTGTAGTCACCCTTTTAGACTTTATGTTAAAAGATTCCTCTAAGTCTTTTCTCGAGACAAACCAATGGCTTGCAAAAAAGTCTCCTTTTTTAAACAGAACATGATAAACAAACGGCTGTTTTTAAATTTAGACAGACTTGGGGTAGATGTGAGAATAAGCTGTGAATTAAGCATCCCTTGACAGATGGAAGTTTGTAAAGTGAGAAAAACCAGACTGACCTTTAGTGTGGTGCTGACAAGTGAAGGATTACACCATCTTTGGTATTAGGAGCCACATGTTATGTGTACCTCATCAGAGGGGCATATGTACACAGGAAACCCACTGTTCCCTGCCATTTATTAATAGTAATACTTGCTGCAGTCAAAATATTTGGTACATTTAACGCTTTGAAGGATTAAGGAGCCATTCCCATTAATACTGAACACAGGAAATTACTAACTCTCAGGATAACACCAGGTATTGCAGATGCCAGGGTTTTTTTTTTGAGAACTGGTTGTGTGATTTCGTCTGGCTTGTGGCTCCAGTCATACACCTGTGTGTGAGGGCATAGCAGGGATGGAGGCTTCCTGGAGTGGGGAGAAGGAGCAGTGGGGGCTCCCCAGGGCAGCAGGGCAGGAGCTGGAAGCCCATCCCATCCCACCCCCCATCCAGGAGCAGGGCAGCCAGGGGGCACTGGAGCTGGTGGGAGCTGGGGACCAGCAGTGCTGCAGCATCACTGGGGCAGGGGCTGATGACCCCAGGAAGAATGAAATGGGGTCCTGGGATGTGGGCAGGGTGGGGGGAGGCCCTGGTGAGGGGGCCAGGTCACGGATGATCACTGCTGGTGTAAGTTAAGAAAATATTATATCCTTCAGGAAGAGGGAGGTCAAGGAATTTTGGGGGGTGGTTTTTTTGGTTTGGTTTTTTTTTTTTTTTCATGACAGTCCTATCTTCAGACAATGTGTATGGTTTAAACACTGATGTTTAACAGTACTGGGAATATAGGCACTGTGGAGCCCTCCATAAACAAAGGAGCACGCATTCTTGAGACCATGCATCTGAAAAATTGCACTTATGGCATGGCCTGTGCCTCCCTTCCACGTGGTGGGTCAGATCCACACAGTCTGCCATAGTTCCCACCTCTGAGAAACGAATCTCCTTTTTGAAGATATTCATGTTTCCAAAAGAATCAAAGGTTCCTACTGCAGTCCCAGGAGCATTCTTCCAGAGGCACAAAAAGACATGTAAAAACTAGCACAGGCCAATCTGATTTTGCTTAAATTTCAAGTAAAGTTTGATTCTCAGACCTGAAAAGAATTCTTGAATAGCTCCATTTAAAAAAAAAAAAAAAAAAACCACAATTTTTAATACAGCGTTAGAAAGAAATCCTCTGAAAGGTCAGCAGCAATATTTCCTAGGGCATTAATGAAAGGAAAAGCAATACTTCCAAGACAGTCCTTCTGATTTTAGCAACATTTTTTCCCATTAAAAACTTTCCCCCTTCAAATCTCTCCTTCACTTACTCTACTTAGTATGCTGAACATTCTTTCACATTTCCAACTTCATTTTACATGCAAAGACTTTTCACGTATCTTTTCGTTTAAGTGGACTTGAGTGTTGCAGCCCTAGGCAGCTGACAAGTTAGATTAGCAGAGATGTTTTACTGCCATGGCTACAATAAATTCTGTTCTCATTTTAGAAGTGTCCCTCTGATCCAGGCATTTTTGCAATGATAGCTATGGGTGTGGTATTACAGATGTTTATTGGTCCTATGAAGCTGGGGGGGGGGGCATTCTGTTTTTCAAGGAGAAATTAGAAACAGAGGTGTGAAGGAAAGATGCTCCTATTTGTTTCATTCAGTTGACATGAATGTAATAAGCATCTTCCATCCCAGCTTCTTTCCTCATCAGAAAGGTTTTTTTGCTCTTGCAATTCACTATTTCCTTCCCAAACTGCTGTGGACACGTTCAGTTCTTTCATGCAGAGCCTTTTTTGTGAACTTCTGCAGTATTTCAACACCTCTTGTAATGTGAAATAATTTATCCTGAAAAATGTGTGGTGTTACTGCAGATGTAGTCGTGGTGGCCTTTGGCCTGACATAAAGTGCTTTGGAGTGGCTGTCTCAAAGCTGCAACTGTCTTATTGCCACCAGAAGCTGCTGAGATATGTGAGTGGGCAGTGTCAGATGTTCGCCAGGAAACCCAAGGACATTCTAAAATACTTGCGAATAAGCAATGCCCAATGTCTCCTCTAAAACCATTCCATTAAATACAGGAAAAATCCATTTGGTCATCTCAGGCAAGATTCAGTCTGAGACACTTAAATTCATCTCTGGGGTTCAATTCCACTTAAAAAGACGTATGGATCAGTTCAGTTACATAAATATAAATGCCAAGTGCTATTTCAGATGTTTTAGGAAATCCAAGAAATTCTTACAGGGCTAGCAGATGTGACACAGGACATATGAGGACCTACAATCTTCAGGAGTTGTAGCTGGAAGCCAGTGGAAAATGTTAGGGCACCTGAAATGGTACTAGACACCTATGTGTACAGAACTGAACTTTTCCCTTAAACTCAAGTGTCTACTTGTAGACATCTGTGGACAAGCTTTGTGTATAAGCTAGGACTTTAGTCAGTAGTCAACAGAGTCAGAGTCAATAGAGGTAATATAGTCAGAAGAGCTAGGAGAACACATGGTATGACCAGCCACTGAGGACTGCACTAATTTGCCCACTCTTAGGCATCTAGTGCCATTAAAATGTCTCAGGGTGTCTAAGACATTAGCACAAATTAGTACACAGACACCTACAGGTGACTAATGCCTTTCTGGCATAGTGTCTGGAGGCCAGAGAAATGTGCTAGGGCATCTAAAATGACCTTGTATGTCTGCATTTAGACAACTGAATTATATCCTTCATGTCTGCTTCAGGATGAAATGAATAGCCCTCTAGCTTCCATTGATGGTGTCGACCAGATGACCATGGAGATGTTTACATTGAGGTGTGTCAGCCTACGAGCTTAATTTTGCCCACCTCGTTTCTTCTTCAGCCAGCCTTGGATTTGTCTCTGATTTATTGCAATGTGGTTTTAGGAACCAAGATGAAAACCCATAAAAGAACACAAAATTTGAGTTTCCTTGGTGACTGGGGTAATGTGGCCTAAAATATTAGGGCTCTGTTTTCCTGTGCTTCTGCTCAGCATGACTGTGGTGAATGAAGGCTGCCAAGGGGCTGTCAAGCAGAGCTCCCTACTATTTGGTTTTGTACTGGGACTTGTGTGTTCCTCTGGTTTCCTCCTGCTATTTTCAATTCTTGCAGGCCTGCATGTCAGCTGAGCACAGCCAGCAGCGTTCTCTCCCTCCCTGTGACATTGTCCCTCTGCCAGGGCCAAGCGAGGTAGGAGTAGGGGGTGGCAGCACAGGAACCAAGGAACCATCTGTGCTGCCTTTGTGCACATTGAGGGCTCCCACACTGTGAGGAGCTCTCAGCTGGACACATCTGGCTTAAGGCCAGCTCCTCTGAATGGTTCCAGTAACTCAGAGGAGTTGGAACACACTGGGGAATCTGGCCCAAGCTGCTCAGGGTTTGTGGTTTAATGGGCTAAATTGGGCTAGGGAGTGAATGCTTGCTCTAGCTGATTGCCTTATTCAAAACCATCATTTTCAACAGAAATACAACTTCAATTCACACTTTTTTTCTCTATTTAAGCGGAAGTCTGTCCCACACAAACCATAAAGACTTGCTGGCAAGCTAGCCTACATATACTCCTTAGCCCAAGACGACACTGCTATCAGAATAAAATATATGAAACAACCTATAAATCCCTTTATGCCATAAACAGTATTCAAGCCTCCCCAGAATGTTAAGTTCTGTTCTGAACAAAGACCTTGAGGCTCTTGTATGTGAACACAACACTTTGCACTTCAATCTCTAAGTCTCTTCTTCCCCACCTTCCATTTTGCCCCAGTGGGGTCTCGTTCACTCTCATTGCTTCTGCACTGCAGGAAAGAACACACCTGTCTTGTGCAGCACTGGAAATAAGGAGGTTTTGGGACTTTGTGTCTTTTGGTCCTGGAATTACTAAGGCAGTTTTCCTTATTTTCTCTAAATGTCTGTCTTCAGTTTCCTCCAAATGCACTGCTTGGGAGAAAAGGAGAGCAATGATCATAAACAGGTGGGAAGGTAAAGCAAGGTGAGGTAAGTTTGCTATAACTGTTTGTTTATCACTAGGTTCGAAGGTTCTAGGTCTCTCAGTAGAAAATGTGGGAAGGATTTCTTTTGTCAGTTCCAAATAAATTGGAGACTTGTTTCCTTCCTTGTGTCTGTTACACTCATTGTGGATGTAGGCAGCTGGCAGCAATCCTCTAGCAAAAGGATGGGAGAGAATGAGTGAGAGGTACAATTTAAACACACATATACATTCGAAAATATTCACTCATTGCTTTACAAAGGAGAAGTGCAGTGTGAGGGAGGTAAAGGACGCTGTTGATGGCAGCGACTGTTTAAGATCTTATTGTGAATGAAACATGGAAACTATTTTGGGTGAAGGACATAGCTATGTTCACTAAAGGCCATGGGGAAAAAATTAGCTCTGGTTCTTGGTGTAGGTAGGGTTACCAAATTTCTCTTCAGGATTTCCTGCCCAGAAATAATGCCCATATGCTGCCCAGACAGTGTGTGGATATGCAGAAAACCTGGTGTATTGGGAATGTATTGGATTCACTACACACATACCAAGAGGTGCACACATCTGAATGTCTTGCATGTGATTTGGGGTTGAATTCCACCTGCACAGGACATTTGTCTGGCAGGCGGATTCTGGCAAGTCTCAGAAGCTTGAAATACCTCTGAGATGAATTTTCTAAGCAGAAAAAATTAGCTGCCTCAAGGGAAATCCAGGTATACAGTAACCCCTGCACACATATGAGCTCCAAGAACAAAACCATGCCAGCATCAATGGTATGTAAAGGCAGTACATGAGAGCTTGCAGGCATAAGTGAGTGCAGCCAGTCCATGAGGGACTGAGGGAAGAACAAGGCCTGAGTCTGCATTTGAGCCAGACGTGAGAACAACTTGACTTCCTGACACATTCAGAGGTCTCCTGTTCAAAAACCTACATCTTTGCCCATGGGAGAAGAATTGCATTTTCAGGTGGGGTGCCTTCCAGCTGTAGTTGTAACCACTCTGAGAATCAGCCTGCTTGAAGTACTGCAAATACCCGTCCTTAAAATCAGCTCTTATTGTGGCCTATCCCTTTCTAACAGATACAGAATTCATTTTTGTGCCTGTGGATGCCATCTTGGATTTAGATAGCAAAACCAACACTGATCATTTTAAAAGGGAAAGGATGGAGAATTAATGTATAAAGGATGCACATACATGATTCTATAACTACATCCTGCCTTGTATTCTGATCGCTAAGCATTCAGTGTTCTTTACAGGAAATTAATAACTTTACCAAGCAGCTGCTCCATCCACCAGCTTTAAAAAATAATATTGCTGTTGTAAACCATGGATTACTCTTTCTGATAGGGGTAATCCCCTTAAAATTGGCTGTTCTGTAGTTTATCGAATTCATCTTTCCTTCAATGTGTTTTGAGCTAAGAACCAAATGGTTAAATGTCCATAACCCACCTATAATGTTGGTCAAAGTATTAAGAGAAGTTGAAAATATACCTGCAAGTAGTTTTTCTTAGCTGGAACAATATAGTTTGGGTGTTTGAGAGTTAAAGGCATACTCCAGCATAATCTGTCCTTCACATTAACTGTGTAAAGAATCACGCATTAAGAACCGCAGAAAAATCTCCCCATTTATATTTTAAAGCCTTATCACCAATGGGAATATTAGTTTTCCCATGTTCCAGTGTTTCACTGGAAGCAAATTAGTCATTTAGCAGACCTAAGTGGGAATTGTTCAGTAAAGCATTTTGTGTTGGAAAATGCTGGTTTACCAAACCAGATTTTTTCCATGGGGACAGTGAGAGGAACCGAGGTTAGAAATTCTGCTGAAACTGTCCTTATCTGCGTTGTGATTGCAGCACTCACCTGAGAAGCCTGAGCACGATGCGTCCCCACTCACAGGGACATTGAAAGCAGGACCTCAAAGCTTGTTGTGTGGATGAATAAGGAATCATCACTGCTGGGCTACCCCGAACAGAGTTTGTGTGCCACCTTCTTTCTACATAGCAGTTCTGTGAAAAACATCATCTGAGAAGGTTTTAGATTTATCACACAGTGAACGGAGGGTATTTATTTACCAATTTTTCATCACAAAATTCCTTCATGGCAGTGTGACCCTATCTAGTTCTAACAGCACTCATTGACTTTTGAGTAAGAACTGGCCTTCAAGACTGCTCTTGGCCCTAAACTTTTTGAAGGGTGAAGTAAGATATGGGTAAGTACCTACATTATCAGGTTTCCTGGGATCTGGTTTCTGAGAGTTGCTCAGGTCTGCCATATGCTTTCATAATATTGCTATAACGGATATTCTCTGCTAATACAACTGGTGGGAGTTGAAAGTTTGTTGCTCTTCACAGATGTCATATTTTGGTGGGAAATGGTAGGCAGTAGGATGGTACCTGGGCTCAAAAGTGCATTTATAAACTCAAATATGATGCTTATTTCTGTTATATTTTATTATACATAAGGCTCATATCTGTCCTTATTTAAGTAAATCCATTATATATTTTCGAAGTATAGAGCCTTGAAAAAAAGGGCAACAACCCATCCAGTGTAAGTATTTGGAAAGGTTAGTCAGCATTCCACTGTTAGCAAATCTCTTTTATTGAAAAGCTGTGTAAACAAATGCTATTTTGGAAACTCTCAGCAAATGTCTGAGGTTTGTATTTATTCACATTTATTTTTATTTGACTGCCTCTCCTAGATAATTGTTGTGTCTCATTCTCTTAAATGGCCAAACCTGCTTGTCAGGAACATTTCAGTTTGGAAATTTACTGCTTTATGGCTTCTCAGACCCCTTAAACCCCTTATCTAAGTGCTCCTGAAGGCCATGACAAATCAGGCACAACCTTGGCTTTTGAGTCTATCTGTGCAGTACAGCCATGGTGCCAGCACGGGGAAAGAACCTGGTGGTTTTTTGGAACTGTCTTTAAAGGAATCACTCCAGGAAGAGCCCTGCAGAACTCTCAGATTGTTGAAGGTTTGGTGTGACAGTCAATGATTTATGGTGAAAATGATGATAGGACAATTTTTCCAAACAGTTCAGCAATGGTCTCACTTTATTCCCAGGGAATGTTATTGTTGGCTGCACTGCTAAGTGCATTCAATACTGGGGCTGATTCCTGGCCCCCAGTCCAAGTGGTGAAGGGTGGTTTGTGCCTATGTTGCTCAGAGTTAGCTCAGATCGTCTGCATCAACACTATGTAGTACATGGTCCTGGACCTCTGCTGGGCCCCATGTGATTCCCCTGGGACATCAAATCATAACAATCTTTTTGTGTATGGTTCTTAGTTCAGTTCACAGTGTCAGGAATAGTGAGAACTGTGTTACAGCCTGACAGAACTGTGTTTTCTTAACATGAAATGGAAAGTGTGAACTGAGTGAACTGAGCTATGGGGTGAGGGCATGTTTGAGGTGCTAAGCCTGGTAGAACATGTTAGAGGACTATGCAAGATGACCAGAGCCAAACCTAATGTGACTTCCTCCACATGACCTTTTGGGAGTGGTTCCCGAAGCTAACCTTCCCAACAAAAGTATGAGGTTATTTTTCCCCAGGGTGATTGATTAACTTGAGAGGAGAATCTATGAGCAAATTAACAACACAATATAGGTCTGCAGGAGACAAAGATCAAGGAGTAACCTGGGGCACTAAAGTAAATGATAATTCAGACATACCCAGTGACCTCAGTGAGCGTTAGGCTGGGGCAATACTGAGTAAATCTGAAAATCCTGCTTTATATTTTTATCAAGTCTGATATTTAAACTTTAGGTAAAGGCCAGTCTTCAGTCAGGTCAATGAGAACTTTGGTGAGGTGAAGGACCATGGGGCAGGGCCCTAAGAAAACAGCCTTGTGAAAACAAATTAATGGCAACATTTAAGGTCAGTCAGAAAACACTTTTCTATCCAGCTGATTTCAGAAACATGCTATGGATAATCTTGTTAAAAATACTCCTGATGGAAGCACAGGACATTTCCTGAAGATTAATGACTGTTTGGGAGGAGCTGTGGCCTGAAATTCAGCTGAGAGCCATTAGCCTCAGCTAGCCATCAATCCTCCAGAAAGGTTTGGTGCCAGAGTCATTATTACAATTAAGAGTTTAAAACGTATGGATGTAGTGTATTTTCTGTGCGTGATGAGGATGCCATTTTGACAGGACTCTTCTGGAGAATTACAGCCTTCTGCATGTGGCTAACGGGATGGCTTGGGGTTTCTCAGGGGTATTCTAATAATTCAAAATAATTTAAAACCTCAGTTATGCAGCACCCTGGAAGATCAGCTGTGAACATCAAACCCAGTCATGCAAACATGTCAAGCAAATAACACCTCATAGAGACAACGACCACTTTGTCTCATCAGTTGGTCAGGGATGAATTTTAAAGCATTCATTCAGGTAGTCATTAGCTTCAGCCTAATTAAAGAGCCAGGATCCAGTCTAATTAAAGAGCCAGGATCCAGCTGATAATAATTGACTGAAGGAAAGCTGCATGGCAAAAATCAGATAGGGGTATTCTAATAATTCAAAATAATTTAAAACCTCAGTTATGCAGCACCCTGGAAGATCAGCTGTGAACATCAAACCCAGTCATGCAAACATGTCAAGCAAATAACACCTCATAGAGACAACAACCACTTTGTCTCATCAGTTGGTCAGGGATGAATTTTAAAGCATTCATTCAGGTAGTCATTAGCTTCAGCCTAATTAAAGAGCCAGGATCCAGCTGATAATAATTGACTGAAGGAAAGCTTCATGGCAAAAATCAGATTTGGAGTGATATGCTGGTAATGATTAAGGGATTGTTACTACACACAACAAAGGCAATGGTAGGTGTTGTGTTAGAATCACAGAATAGAATCATAGACTCATTTAGGTTGGAAAAGACCTTTAAGATCATCAAGTCCAACCATTAACCTTAACCCTGCCATCCCACCACTAAACCATGTCCCTAAGCACCTCGTCTACCCGTCTTTTAAATACCTCCAGGGATGGGGACTTGACCACTTCCCTGGGCAGCCTGTGCCAATGCTTCATAACCCTATCAGTGAAGAAGTTTTTCCTAATGTCCAATCTAATCCTCTCCTGGTGCAACTTGAGGCCATTTCCTCTCATCCTATCATTCGTGACTTGGGAGAAGAGACCAACACCGACCTCACTACAGCCTCCTTCCAGGTAGTTGTAGAAAGCGACAAGGTCTCCCTGAGCCTCCTTTTCTCCAGTCTAAACAATCCCAGTTCCCTCATAAGACTTGTGCTCTTGTTACAGTCAACAGAAGCAAGAAAGCACACTTGCTCCTCTTCATTAATGTAGTATACAAAGTAGAAGGTATTATATGTTCTCATAGTTCAACAGAAACTTTTCCATAATGGCTTTTGAACTATTTAACCATACCGACAAAGCTCTATCTAGCTATTTTTTAGTTATGACTGTCACTTCTTATATCAAAGATTTCATAAATAAGGTGTTGTGGTTTAGCCCAGCTGGCAACTAAGGACCACGCAGCCGCTCTCTCACTCCCCCCTCCCTCAGTGGGATGACAGTTTATTAAGAGAAAAGAATAATAATAGTAATAATGAGAATGGTAAGAGAATATACAGAATATATAAAACTAATTATGCACAATGCAGTTGCTCACCACCTGCTGGCCAATGCCCAGCCCGTCCCGAGCAGCGATCACTCTTCCCCCCTCCGACCAACTAACTCCCCCTGAGCATGACATTCTATGGTATGGAATAGCTCTTCGGTCAGTTTGTGTTAGCTATCCGGGCTGTGCTCCCTCCCAGATTCTTATGTACCTGACTGAGCAGGAGAAGCTGAAAAAGTCCTTGTGTAGTCTAAGCACTACTTAGCGACAACTAAAACCATCAGTGTGTTATCAACATTCTTGTAGTACTAAATCCAAAACACAGCACTATGACAGCTACTATGAAGAAAATTAACTCTATCCCAGCCGAAACCAGGACATAAGGCAAGATAGATTTGTCCACTTAACTTTCTGTGTGTAGCAGGCTATTTGACTTTCTTGTTATCCTGATACCAAGCTAAAGGATGAGTCTTCAGCTAAAGTACTTCTTATAGTTTTGTGCTATGAAGCTATCAAGAGATGGAGAACCTGACACTTTCACTGGTGTTTCTTTCCATTCATTTATTACCTCATTGTAAATGTGTCCCTTCTCTTTCTAAACTGGACTGGTCTGGCTCCATCCACAAGCCTGTTCTCATAGCTAATAATCCAGCCTTCCTTGGTAATTATTGTTTGACATTTCTTCCCTGATCTTTCACTGTAATCAAGTTAATTTTTGATTCTACGGATAGCCAGGAAAACCCAACTCCTTTAATCTCTGCATTGAATCACCAGAACTGAATACAAAAGCAGAAGCACTTAATGCTGTAGAAAGGTAATGGTCCCATTAGCCATGAGGAAGTTTATATTCTGTTGGTTTTCCATGAGGATAAATAATCTTATTAGACTTGCTGCTTTCCAGGATAAAGAAGGCAAGTTCTTCATTCCTTGTTCTTCAATGCATAGCTCCATGTTTGGCTGTATTGAATATTTTATTTAAATACTTTGTTTAAATTGGCCCAGCATCCTAATTGGTCCAGAACATTCTGTCATTCAGTAGTACTGTGCCAATCTGTGTCACCTGCTAATCTTATCACTAGTAGAACTGGTCAGAAATGTTCCAGTTCTACAATGTTTTGTCAAAAAATGCCAGTTCATGAATCTGAACTATTTATGTCTAAACATCCTGGGTTCAACAAACTTTTCCTAACAGGTTTTCCCTGAGACTGAGGACCCTGAAAATGGCTGAATTTTATAGACAGCTTAAATCACTGTCCCAGAAAATTGAGTAGTAAACACTGTTTTTTAAAAGTTTGTTTACTATGGAGATTTGAGATCACTTTGGGACTGATTCAACACCCATTAAAGTCAGTGGAAATCCATGCATTGACTTAATTTGTCACTGGAAAAGCCTTTTTTGTGTGTTGCTCAGGTTTTGGGTTTTTTTTCTTCATAGACATCTAGTTTCTTCCTAGATGAAAAATTCCTTACAAACAAAAGTAGATCATCAACAAAATCCCACAGCTGTGTTTGAAAATGGTCTGCCTAATTGTGTGGTATTATAGAAGCCTATCAACTTCTTTGGCTTATTCCTAAGAAACGAAGCCTCTCTTCTTTTCTGTCCTTTTCATAATCTTCCCTTCTCACCCAAGCACACAAGTAGTAGTGAAGGAATATGAAAGAAGGAATGGGGAATAGGGTGCAAATGAAAGCAAGGAACTAAATAAAGGCTTCCAGCACTGTGCAGCTCATCTTGGAAAGCATCAAATTCACCATGAGTGGGGGAGAAGGAAAAGGCATTGGACAGGTTAGACTTGTTTCATCAATGCAGATTACTGACAGTAAAATATTATGCCGTCTAAAGGGGAGCAGTGTAATATTCTTAATCCAGATGATGGTATTTCTGGTAAATCAGGTTGTCATTGGTGAGCTGCAGGACAGGAAACCCTATCTTTAAGTTATTAGAAGGGTTGTAGTCTGGTTTCTTAGAGATTTAAATGTGACTTCTAGTGCAGCTCATTTTCCTGTTTTAAGTTTTCCACAACCTCATAATACTTTGTAAATTATACTCTGATGGCTTTAATATTTCATCTTAGGTATTCACATCTGACTCTGTGCTCGTACTTCCTTCTTGCCAGTGAGAATGCATTCGGCAATGGGTACAGCACTGTTAGGATTTTTATAGCAATGTGTGAATCCTGTAGCAGAAGTATCCGTGTGTGTGACGAGCAACAGGAGAATTCTATGCTCAGAAGAAATGTAAGAGTCATTTTCTGCAGATGAGAAACTGCAAGGGAAATGTGTCAAAATGAACACAAGAAAATGATCCGCCAAAACCAGCTGTCGTTCCTGAGGGAGAGTGAGGGGAAAGGACAAGAGCAATCATGGCCTACTGTTAAAAAAGCTCACGCTACTCATGAACGATCAACCTGCAAATCACAGTGGTTGCCACTTTTTATTAGCCCTGTTCAGATAAGAGCTTAGCTTATGCTCTCTAAAATGGTATGCACTACCAACTGGTTTGTAGTTCATAAGTTTCCTCGTACAATGGTGAGTGTAAATCTAGACAGCTATGGTAGCTCTGCGTTCTCACTGCAGTCATTTTCCAGTTTGACAGGCTACGAGGGAGCATATAAAGCAGCAAAGGAAATGCAAGACATCTGTAACAAAACCAGTGAACATGCTATTGATTTGTTTCCCTTGCTGGTGTGGTCCTGGCATTGGTCTCTTTCTCCAGAGAAATGAGTTAAAGAAACAAGTCCAGTAGAGAACATGGAATTTTACTTCCATTCATCTTCCTTATTTTGCAAGCACCACATTCTGCAAATCCCATGCCAGTAAAGCTCTTGGATCAGTCCTCAAATTCTTCTGGATCCTTAAGGGAGGAGATGTCAGAGCTGGCCAAGAATCTAAGTGGAAACTGATGACAGAAGCTGACATTAATCAGCTCCACAGTATGTTCTGCCCAGCAGGTTTCTTCCAATAAATCAAAGGGTTTCAGATCCAAAGGGCATTTAACCATTAGAGAGCAAGTGTTCACTGTGGTCTGTAGCAGCTAAATATGATGAATTTAATATTGATTTTCACATATAACCCCATCCACATAGTGTGTTTGTGTGATTTTACATATAAATACCCTGGAACAAATTCTCAGCTGGGGGAAGTCAGCAAAACTCCACTGATTTTACTACTTTACATGAACTGAAGGTTTATTCCACAGTATATGAATAAACTGAAATGGTTCTACATTTTAATTGTTTTCTTTCTTTATTTTCTGTTTGCCCTGATAGTGATGGGAGACAAAAACGTCATCAAATTTGCAAAATTCCTGCCATTTTTGTGATAAGCTGTTTCCCTATGGTGAGCACAGAGAAGTCATTAAAGGAGAGAAAGTAAACAGCGGTACACATAGGTCAAGACTGCTCACCAGTGGGAGTAAGAATCCACAGTTACTTACAGAGGTAAGTCCAGTGGCCTCAGCTGAGTTGCTTCAGTGAGTAACACTCAACAACGGCAAGAGGGTTTTAGCATTCTGAAAAGTCATCAGGTTATTCTTGTGTGTGTGTGTGTGTTGTCAATTTTGTCTTTTTTTTAAAATACAGATAAAAAATGCTTCTATAAATACATTAACAAGAAAAGGAGGGCTAAGGAGAATCTCCACGGGTTACTGGGTGTGCGGAGGGAAACAGTGACAAAGGATGAGGAAAAGGCTGAGGTACTTAATGCCTTCTTTGCCTCAGTCATTAATAGTAAGACCACTTGTTCTCTGAGTACCCAGAGAAGGAAGACAGGGATGGGGAGCAGAATGAAGATGCCATAATCCAAGGGGAAATGTTTAGAGACCTGCTACACCACTTAGACACACTCAAGACTATGGGGCCACATGGGATCGACCCAAGGGTACTGAGGGAGATGGCAGAGTGCTCACCGAGCCATTTTCCATCATTCTTCAGCAGCCCTGGATAACTGGGGAGGTCCCAGCTGACTGGAATTTACCAAATGTGATGCTCATCTGCAAGAATGGGCCAGAAGGAGGATCCAGGGAACTATAGGCCTGTCAGACTGCCCTCAGTGCCAGGAAACATTATGGAACAAGTCATCTTGAGTACCATCACATGGCACATACACGACAACCAGATGCTCAGGCCTGGTCAGCATGGGTTTGTGAAAGGCAGGTCCTGATCTCCTTCCAAGGTGAACCCTTAGTGGACGAGGGAAAGGCTGTGGATGTTCTTTATCTAGACTTTAGTGAAGCCTTTGACACTTTCCTACAGAATTCTCCTGGAGAAACCGGCTGCTCACGGCTTTGAGGCAGGTACTCTTTGCTGGGCAAAAAATGGGCTGGGTGGCCCAACCCAGAGAGTTGTCGTGAATGGAGTCAAATCCAGTTGGTGGATGGTCACAAGTGGTGTTCCCCACGGCTCAGTATAGGGGCCAGTTCTGTTTAATTTCTTTACCGCTTATTTGGACAAGGGGATCAAGTGCACCCTCAGTAAGTTTGCAGACGGCACCAAGTTGGGTAGGAGTGTTGATCTGCTTGAGGGTAGAAAGGTTCCACAGAGTGATCTGGATGGGCTGGGTTGATGGGCCGAGGCCAATTGCATGAGGTTCAACAAGGCTAAGTACCGGGTGCTGCACTTGGGTCACAACAACCCCATGCAATGCAATAGGCTTGAGGAAGAGTGGTTGGAAAGCTGCCTGGAGGAAAAGGACCGGGGGGTGTTGGTGCACAGCTGGCTGACTGTGAGCCAGCAGTGAGCCCAAGTGGCCAAGAAGGCTCATGGGCATCCTGGCTTGTATCAGAAATAGTGTGGCCAGCAGGAGTAAGGAAGTGATTGTGCCCCTGTACTCGGCAGTGGTGAGGTTGAACCTCGAATACTGTGTTCAGTTTTGGGCCCCTCACTACAAGAAAGACATTGAGGTGCTGGAGCATGTCCAGAGAAGGGCAATGAAGCTATTGAGGGGTCTAGAGCACAAGTCTTACGAGGAGTGGCTGAGGGAGCCAGGGTGGTTTAGCCTGGAGAAAAGGAGGTTCAAGGGAGACCTTATCACTCTCTCCAGCTACCCGAAAGGAGGCTGTAACCGGGTGGGTGTTGGTCTCTCCTCCCAAGTCACAAATGATAGGATGAGAGGAAACGGCCTCAAGTTGCACCAGGAGAGGATTAGACTGGACATTAGGAAAAACTTCTTCCCTGATAGGGTTATGAAGCATTGGCACAGGCTGCCCAGGGAAGTGGTCAAGTCCCCATCCCTGGAGGTACCTGGAGGTATTTAAAAGGCATATAGATGTGATGCTTAGGGACATGGTTCAGTGGTGGACCTGGCAGTGTTAGGTTAACTGTTGGACTTGATGATCTTAAAGGTCTTTTCCAACATAAATGATTCTATGATTCTATGATCAATATTAGAGAAAGATGATCAAGATATCCTCTGGAAAGGGATGAAAAAAATGGACCCATTGATAAGAGGGTTACTAACGTGGAGAAAGAGACTTACATTGCATCGGAAGGAAACCTATCACTCTAAGAGGGTGGAAGGTAAATATGAGGTGGTTAACTAAACATAGATCTCCCATTCATGATCCTGCAGTGAAATGCAGGGGCACACTAGAATTTTTGAAAAACATTGCAGTGGTTTAGAAGATTTGTGCCCATTGACTTCATCTAGCCACAGGGCTTAAAAATACCTAGTAGACACTTAAACACAAGACCTGGGCATATGTTATTTGAAAACTTTTCCCCACAAAAATGCAGTTCTTCAAACCCTCTCAGACTATCCCAATTTGGGACTACCACTACCAGAGCTAAAAGCAGGGATCAAATATACCTCACCAGATTAAATAACATGCTTCTCTGCAAATGCTGCCTGCAGCATTAATAAGCTTTAATGTGTATACCCTATAGACCAGGCACAGAAGCAGATACAAAATGTGGTGATTGGCAAATTACAGAATTAAATTTAACCAGATCATAATGGTATCATTTTACACCCACTTACAAGGATGAATTTAGACAGAAAAATGTGCTGTTCCTCTCTCTTAGACCCCCTATATATTCTCATAGAAAGTTCCTACCACCTTAAGAATAGCTGGGCAATCAGGTAGATTTAAAACACAAAATGCAATTTGTAAACAGGCAGACATTTTTTAATCTGGATGTTATTTCACTGCTGTACATAGTGCAAAGGCTGACTAAATTTTCCAAAGTTTACATGGGAAAGACCCTGAATAGCAGTTAAATCCAGTAATGCCATAAGATCAGGTTCTGTTTTAAGACTTGATGTTTCAGCTAATGAGTTTTATGGTGAGACATGAGCAGCCACTGCATTCTCCTGGAGAAACCGGCTGCTCATGGCTTTGAGGCAGGTACTCTTTGCTGGGCAAAAAATGGGCTGGGTGGCCCAACCCAGAGAGTTGTCGTGAATGGAGTCAAATCCAGTTGGTGGATGGTCACAAGTGGTGTTCCCCACGGCTCAGTATAGGGGCCAGTTCTGTTTAATTTCTTTACCGCTTATTTGGACAAGGGGATCAAGTGCACCCTCAGTAAGTTTGCAGACGGCACCAAGTTGGGTAGGAGTGTTGATCTGCTTGAGGGTAGAAAGGTTCCACAGAGTGATCTGGATGGGCTGGGTTGATGGGCCGAGGCCAATTGCATGAGGTTCAACAAGGCTAAGTACCGGGTGCTGCACTTGGGTCACAACAACCCCATGCAATGCAATAGGCTTGAGGAAGAGTGGTTGGAAAGCTGCCTGGAGGAAAAGGACCGGGGGGTGTTGGTGCACAGCTGGCTGACTGTGAGCCAGCAGTGAGCCCAAGTGGCCAAGAAGGCTCATGGGCATCCTGGCTTGTATCAGAAATAGTGTGGCCAGCAGGAGTGAGGAAGTGATTGTGCCCCTGTACTCGGCAGTGGTGAGGTTGAACCTCGAATACTGTGTTCAGTTTTGGGCCCCTCACTACAAGAAAGACATTGAGGTGCTGGAGCGTGTCCAGAGAAGGGCAATGAAGCTATTGAGGGGTCTAGAGCACAAGTCTTACGAGGAGTGGCTGAGGGAGCCAGGGTGGTTTAGCCTGGAGAAAAGGAGGTTCAAGGGAGACCTTATCACTCTCTCCAGCTACCCGAAAGGAGGCTGTAACCGGGTGGGTGTTGGTCTCTCCTCCCAAGTCACAAATGATAGGATGAGAGGAAACGGCCTCAAGTTGCACCAGGAGAGGATTCGACTGGACATTAGGAAAAACTTCTTCCCTGATAGGGTTATGAAGCATTGGCACAGGCTGCCCAGGGAAGTGGTCAAGTCCCCATCCCTGGAGGTACCTGGAGGTATTTAAAAGGTGTATAGATGTGATGCCTAGGGATATGGTTTAATTGTGGACTTGGCAGTGTTAGGTTAGAGGTCTTTTCCCACCTAAATTATTCTATGAAAGCTTCTATGATATTTCTTCCAATGTCATTTACTCTCTGCTTATAGACCTTGCATACTAAAATATTCGGGCCACCTGGAGCAGGGAGAGTAGATGTAAGAAAGACACAACTACTTTCCCTCCTTAGAAAAGTCAATAGCGCAGTGACTGCTGGTAGGACTTAGGAAAATAGAAGCACAAAGATCTGAACTAGAAGACTACTTGGCTCTGAGTGAGTTCAAGGTGCCTTTCAGGGAGTGGTTAGATCTTATGCAAAGATTTGAAAGGACTCTGTTTTATACTGGGACCAGGAAAATGTTGAAATCTAATAAAAAAAATAAATTCGTAGGATGAAAAAATTCCTTTCCTACCAAGCTGCTCATGTGGTCTTAGCCTCAACATGGCAAATCTGGCACTAGCAGTATGGTGTTGATTATCTTCATGCAAACAAAACAATAGAGGAGTAACTATGTCCTCTGTTAGAAACTTATGGGACAGATTTATAAAAGAGGTGAAGGGTATTGATACCCACCTACTTCAAGATGACTTCTCAGTGTTAAAGGAAAAAATCCCAACTGTATACGAGGGTCATGGGAGGGAAGACACTAGCCAGCCTGTTCTCAATCAGAGAGATGGTCTAAAATGAAAATTCAAATGCTAGATGAAGAACTGATTTATTTCTCTTTTTCCCTTTCCTTCCCACAAATGGGTGAAGCGGTCACATAACATGTGCTGCAAGTTATGCGAGGAAAGAGCTACCATGCTATTAACCAGATCACCACTGTATTCACGTCTACTTACTCAAAAGGAAAAGAAAATAATTCTTCTCCTCCATTTATGATCAATCTATTTTTCAGAGCAGTACTTCTAGCTTCAAGAGTCAGTCAAAATGTTCTCAATACTTTTAACCAAAGGAAAATTAATTTTTTACCTTAACAATATGTGGATCCATGCTTGTGTGTGTGTGTATATAAGGTTTGCTTTCCTCAAATGATTGAGAATTTTTGGGGAGGAAAAATTGTCTTTTGCTTTATGTCTATTGTTTACTCCAGGTTTTTGATATTTCCAGAATCTTAATTTTAATTATTATTTATTTATTTTTATTTTCCACAGCCATCAATATTTTTGTAACAGAAAAAAACCAGACATTTCTTACCTTCTCTGGTTTGTCAGGTCTGTAGAATAGAAGGATCTACTTTTGTTTCAGGTATTTGAATAGCATTTCAATACAAACGGAGAATAGTCCTGCCTATATGAAACAGGTCAACTGAGATTAATGACTCTTGTTAATTTTACTAGTCTAAAAATGCTTCTCCCGTCATCTGCAAAGATGGCAATGTGCAAACAGGAAGACTGGGATTCTGACTATGCACCAACGAAGCTGACCACTTCACCTGTTTGTGGGAAGGAAGGGTAAAGGATAAATAAATCAGGTCCTCATCTAGCATTTGAGTCTTCATTTTAGGCAGTCCCCCTGATGAAGAACAGACTTGCTTGCATCTTCCCCTCCATGCCCCTTGCATACAGTTGAGAATTTTTCTTTTAAGTTTTGAAGAAGTCATAGAAGCAAATGGCTTGGGACAGCATCTGCAGGTGGTTATACCAATTAGCTCAGAAGTGAAAGGAACTAGCTGTTCTCATAACTGATCTGCAGATGGAACTGGGAAGAGATACTTGGAAGGAAATAGCTTAAAAATTTGGGTTCAGTTTTTTGCCTTATTCTCTTAACTTAAGCCTGTTTAAACTCAGGAAAAAAAAAAAGCAAGCTAAGGGGATTGTTGTTAGAGATTCTGAACAATGTTTTTGATAAGGAGATGGTTGGTAAAAATTAGAGCCCGTTACAACATTAGTTTGTACAAAGAAGAACACAAAATCTATATTCACTCCAGAATTGCATGCTCAACTTAGGTATGAATGCAACCATTGGGAACTGGAAGGCATTTTTATTACTATTACTTATTTGCTATGTTGCCTTTACTCCACTTCATCTATTAGTAAATGGGAGAGTGCCAGAGGTGCAGAGAGTTGCAAGGGAATAGCCAGGGAGGCTGCTGGCATGCAGCCCTGGAACACTGTCCTTGGAGGCCACACATTCACTGCAGATGCAGGCATCTTCCCAGTGCACCCAAGTTTAAATCATTGCCATTTTAGGTGCCATACCTAATCAATGGAGCTCGATGAGTATCTCCTGGCAGCAGTTCATTAATGATGCCTATTTGAATCTGGGGATTATGAGTTTATTTTGCTGACGATCTATGGAGCCAGAATGACCACACAGATTCCTCAGGTGGCTGGGACAAATCCAGGCATTGGTCCTTTTCAACCAGAATTGCTAAGATATGACAGCAGCCATCTGGTCTGTAGTGTAAAAATATGGTGGCTTTCTGTAAAAGTTTGAGCTCTCAGCTACATTTTATTGCTTGCTTTATGAATGATTTATTACTATATATTGCACGATTGTGTACCTGGGACGGTCCAGAAAGTTATTTAGTTTCTTATGAAGCAGATGGAATACATTACATTGAACAAAAGCTGGCACTAGCATTTGTTTTGTTCAATCCTGGAGCCAATTTACATGTTAAACTGGAGGCTTCTGAAGGCAGAGGACACAGATGCAGAGGACACCTTCTGTCTATATACAGGCATCCATGTTATCACCTATTCTGCCCATTCATTTAATCAAATCATTCTCTTCCACCCATTCTCCTTTCTCATGTCCTTTTATTTTATCATACATTATTTATTTTTTCTCTAAACCACTTACTTGCACAATTTAGGAGAAAGGAAGGATTATTTGGAGGATGGATATGAGAAACTGAGGCTCAGTTGCCTGCAGCACCACAGGCTCTTTGCATGATTTTGTTCAAGCTAGTTAAGCTATCTGTGTCTTAATCCCCCATCTGTTAAATTGAGAATACAGTTGTTTTCAGCTTCACAGCGATGTGGTGAAGCATTTGAGATTATGAATTTCTCTGATACAGTGGGACTTGTAACTTTGGCTTGATGAACAATGAATATAGGAACTTAGAAGTTTAGATGGGATTCAGAAGCCTAAATCAAAGAGTGTGATTGATAAAAAAGTCCATGTAATAGCGTAGGCCCATAGAGATCTTCCTTTTGGCCAGTAGTCACTCAAGCACATGTATTTCTACCCCTCAGAGTTACCAATGTCTTGACTGAGATGAGTAACTCAGCATTTAGCTCCTACTTAAAATGTTGGAATTCAAAGATTAGACCAAGAACCCTGAAAGCAAAAACCTACAACAAAATTACAATACTGAATGCAAAGCACAGCACAGCCATCCAAAAATTAAGCTGCTGGATCCAGGTTTTGTATCCTACCTCAGGGTCAGCTCGTGCACAGAGGAAGCAGGAAAGCTAGATGTAGGGTTATTCTCAGGTTATTGGGGCTCAAACATATGTCTTCATTCCACGTCCTAACTACCAAGCTGTAGCAGATATTGAGGTGCCTTTCTTACAGAAGTTGTACCACAATCCAAAACATTCTTGAAGCAAATAGAAAAACAAAGAAGGAAAATTTTATTTGGTAACACACTGATGAGTGCTTGTTCTTCTGAGGGGAATATTGATTTTGGTATATTCTATTATAAATATTTTCTACTTAGTCCTAAACATACAGCATATTCTTTGGAATTGGAGTCCATGGCTCTGCCATCAGAGATACAGTCAAAGTCAGCGTTGTTCCTGCAACATCTCTCCATTCCGCAGAGCCCAGCATTTTCAACTCTAACAATATGAACAGAGGGGCCCTATATCTTCACCCAGCTTCTCATTTATTCCCATGTAAGAAGAAAAGTTTTGAAACTTTCGGACCAGGTCTGTCCCCTCCCAAGTGGGTTCTTTGCTTAAACAGGCTTCCCTGGTGGTTTCTATCAGGTATACTTAACCATACTCAAAAGAACAAGACAGTCTTAGGCAGGCTTTTACAAAAGGGCTTATGACAAAAGCTGTTAAGGGAAGAGGCAGTATTCTGCACAAATCTCTCTTTCCAGCGTTTCTTACTCACTGCAGTCTTGTGTAGTCTATTCTTAGGTGCCTGTCCTTCCAACATTAGTTCATATGTAAGTTCATATCTGAGTTCCCTTGCTCAATTAAACCTTACTTTTAAGCACTTGAATTATTTCACTTACCTGTAGTAAAACCTGGCTGTAAGCACTTGGAACATTTATTGTACCAGCATTGCATAAACTTTATTTGTGTCAGGGTTCCATGACTTCATTAATCTTTGAGTCCTTCTCATAATAGCATTGTTCCCGCTAACAAAACATATTTTAACCTTCAAATCTTACCTATTAATGTTCCTGTTAGCCCAAGTGTGGCAAGAAATTCCACTTAATCATTCTTTCCCTCATATGCTTCACAACTGGCTGCAGCCTATTATTGCTCAGAACTAGCTCTAAGTACATAGGAGCTCTTCTCTTAGTTTTTTTACAAAGTTATAAAGAAGTCCACCTATCTCAGACACATAATGAAGGCAATGGACATGAAATGAACCTAAAATCACTGAGAACCGGTATGTGCTTCTGAGCACCCAGTAAAGGAGAGCTCTTCCTAGGTCCCCTAGTATTAGGCAAATAAAATGTCCCCACAGAGGTTTTCCGTCATTTCTCTCTTTTCCACATCTCTCTGAAGATCTGCTTTAGACATTTTAGCAGGTGGGTAGGTTATACATCTACTACTTAAGAGGACATGTCACTACTGTCATGGACTAAGAACCTTCAAGGATGAAAAGAAACTTCCCATCAGCTGCTTTGAATAGGCAAAGAAAAACATCCTACCTATAGCTGCAGGCTATGTGCAAGTGTCTACTGACATTTTATATCCTCAGGGATACTGAAGACATCACTATGGAGCTGGGTATTAGGACCTGAGACCTGAAGGAAACTCCTCTATAGTTGCAGCTGGATGGCCAAAGCAACTCAGGTGGCATCAGATGTGTGGGACAAATAAACTGAGCTCTTGGTTATTTTCTGCAATAAGAGATGGCATGTGTGGCTCTCTGCTTTCTGACTCATTTGGGGGAAAGAGAGAAAACTTTACTCTCTGTTTCAGAAAAAGGAATGTGTCTACAAATACAAGACCAGCTCAGATCTCATAGGTCCATTGCAAAGACTTGCACTGGTAAGGGGCTGGTCAGTGGTGGTTTGAGCACTGCCAGAAGAGTCAGACTAGACAGATAGAAAACAGAGCAAGGAAAATAGCTGGTATCATTCCCCTCTGCTCTGTCCTGACCATGAGAAAGGACAAGTTGTCATTTAAGTTGGTAAGCTGATTTTCATCTTAATCAACTAGTATTTCTCTAAAGCATTTTATTGCCTACATCCCTTCCTGTACCTCCTACTTCTGCGGATCTAAGAAATCAGCTTTACATTTACTAGACACTAATTTCTACCTTCAGATTAAAGTAAGCGTAGCATGAAAATCTTCTAAAACATCAGGATTTTTCTAAAGTAGGTGTCTATACGCTCAAAATTAAGGGTCACAGTGAAAGTATATTCAGTTGGGTTTAAACTGAGTATTAAAGCAGCCTGATGTCTAAAATACAGAGCTAACAAAAGTGTCTCCTGCTATAAAGTTCATTCAGCTTATATTGCTGTCCAGCCTAGCTCATCTTTGTTGGCAAGTACTTGTTACATTTCTCTCATTCTTCAAGCCATATTGGTACTGTCCTTCTTCCAGCAAATGTCAGTGAATACCTTCACTATGTCTATAATTGTTTAAAAATCTTTCCAGTCAAATCAGAACCATCCCTAAGTCAGTCTAATTTTCCCTGGCTTTCCTGGAGAGGTGGAGAGGTGAAAGCTCAGCAGGATGCCAACATTCAGCAAGATCAGGTTGAAAAGCATATCTGAGAAACTAGGAAAACAGTAGGAGCAGGGAGGTGAAAACTTCAATTCACAGAAAAGAAAATGGGAAAAAAAGAGCCTTAGTAATTACTTATATAGTAATGGAATAAAAAAAAGACAGTGTAAACCCTTAGAAACTGAGGAACCAATATGACAACAAATGCCTGTAAAGGAGAAAAAAGGAAGTGGTGAAATGGCACTAGGCAGTTTAGTAAGCAATGGTCTTAATATACAAGATGCCTAACAGGCACATAGCAAAAAAGTGTTTTCTCTGGGAATTCAAGTGGAAAGATCACTTCATAGATGCTTATGGAGGACTCCTAACAGCAAGGGTCTTGTAGGCAAAGGGATGGTTTGTATAATGCAGTATAACAGCACCATACTTTTTACAACACTGGGTAAAATGGAGTTATACCATTGAAGAAACTCTTCAACTGTTTCTTTTGAAACCTGTTGCTAGTGCAAACCTTCAAATGTAATGGTATCCTTTTACTTTCTCCATGGCTTCAACGTTCATTTTGTCATAATCTGCAGTTTCACAAAGGTGCTATGCAATCTGGGGCGCATTAGGAGAAGGAAGGTGAATATCAACATGATGTCAATGGTACAGTTAAGAACAACAAAAAGCCATTTAGCACAGCAAGCTTCTAAACTGCATTCACAGCTTTGGGTGGACTTCAGCCAGCCTGAATTTGGTTCACGTTCATGCCAGATTTATTTTACTATGGTTTGGATATGAAAATTGAGTGAAAGTTAGGGCATTTCCAAGACTCGAACCCAAAGCTTAAAGTGAAACTTGGAGCGTGTGAACCTTTGCAGCTTGAAACCAAAGAAAATGTTTGCATGAACCCTTGCTAAGCAAACCCGCTGTGTTTCAGAGAAGCTCTAATAAAAACCACACTGCCATGAATCACTGAATATTCCGTACTTTGACTTGGTAAATTTATGTAAGTTCCATGACAGTCCTTTTAAAGAGTTCATTTTTCACTGAGCTCTGAGCCAAATCATGAAGTCGTTGATGAGTTTTGCTAAATCCTTAACCGGCTTAATCCTACTAAAATTAGAGGGAGATTTGACTGAGTAGGGAGAAAACAAAAAACTGAGTCAGGCCTTGGACTTTGGTACGGTAGCTTGAATTTATACAGTTTACTTTTAAGAGCTTGAATAAATCTATCTCCACTAATGTGTATTAGACACAAACAAGCTAAAGAAAACTGTGTTCAAAAACTAGTGAAAGACCAAATTCAGACCATTTTCCCATCCTGTTCTCAGTCATGTTTGTACACATCATGAGAAGTTCTTTAGTGACATACCTACTGCTATTTTTTTTTTTCCACAAAGCTTCTTCATTCAAGTGTCAGGGGTGCTCTGGGCACAGATAAGTACTACGTAATTAATGATGGTATTAGGCATTGAAAGATGTATAGTGAATGGGATGCATTTTCACATAGAGTGATCTTGTTAAAACAACTGAGCATTTTCTTCCAGAGCTAATTTTTCCCCTAACTCTGCTCCCATTTCCAGTGATGCCAGGGAAAATCATTATTGCCACCTTCTTGCAGTTGATCAGTAGCTGTGTTCTTCTTTATTCTAAATTGAAACACTGGGAAATTCGGAAATTGGGCTGCAAACTGAACTTCCTAGCAGCTCTGTTTTCAACTCATTGCAACACCCATACCAAAACTGACAGCATGAACCTGCCCTGTTCTGCCTTGACTCTATGAAAGGATGAACCCTGGGTATGCATCATCTCTCCTTCCGAACCCAACTCAGGTGAGACCAAGCCCGGGACTAACACACTGCAGGATGCATTTCTCTAACCAGATCACTGCTTCCTCCCTCTGCCTTCTTGCCCAGCAAACCCCAGGTTTCTCCTGTAGTAAACCCTTTGCAGTCTCAAACTCAGCTCACTGTTTTCCTGGTCTACAATCTCCTCCCTGCCTTCTCACACCTTCCTTTAATCTTTGATTTCTCCCCACCATCTGCTTTTTTCATCTCCATTTCCAATTCCTTCATCATATTTCAGTGTGTTTTCTGTGTCAACTTCAGTCAGTTCCCACCAACTCATTCTGTTTTCCCCAGTCTCTTTTTTTTCATATACCACCACCACCACTTTATTCTATTCTGTCTTCTCATGACTCAAAATCATACCTCTGAAGGCTCTCTCTTCCACTCTGCCTGATTCCCTTCAATGAGCTCAACATGGCTTTCATACTTTTGGAGGTTGGTGCCCCATCTGAAAGCAGCCATGAGGATTGGATATGGTGGGGGAAAGGTGGAATCCAGTTTTGTTTTTCTTGCTGGGCAAGGAAACAGAGTGGAGAAGCACCTTTCATTGACATATTTCAATGTCTTTCTAATCAGTTGTCTGTAGGGTTGTCTCCTCTTAGTACAAGCCAAAATGTTCAAGCATGATTGATAAGTACACATTCTCTGGAGACCCTAGAAGCTAAAACTAAAGATACTGCTATTAACAATTGTGAACTGATGTTGTTGCTATTGCTATTTTTTTTTCCAAGAGCTCATCACTTGGGAAAACAGGGGTTGATTCTCCAGAGGTCAGCAAGCACTGAACACGAGCAAGCACAGATGCACATGAGCTTCTACTGGTTCTGACTTCCCATGTACAGAGTCCAAGGAGGCTAATGCTACTTAAACAAAACAATGAGGAGAAGTTATTAACATTAAAAAACTCACACTTTTTGTGTTCTCTCCCCATCCCTCCCCCCCAAAAGGCCTGAATGATTTGATTGGCAGTTACCAAAAAATCAGCTGGAGGCAGGCAAAGTCATGGAAAATTTCAGTCCAAATGGTTAATATTCTGGCAAAGTTATAAGCAGCTGAAAACTGTATTGTATAATGGCGCATATCAGACGACCTGAATAATACGGCATGCTACCAGCCAGACCTATAATTAGAACTGGGCAGGAATCAGTTTTCCCATAACCTCCAACATATTTTTCAGTTGTGCATTGGCACAAACCCAACAGCTTTTGAGGTTTTAATGGAAAAAAATAGAACAAACCCACTGTTATTTACTTGGTGATCAGAGAATTCACCTACACCATCCATTTCCTGGGGATGAGCCCTAACTATCGTTATTTGTGAATTTCCTTTTTTTTTTTTCTTGGTATGGCTGCTTTACTTTGTATATTTACTACCCATTGATCCAGAGAAAGCCTCTAAAGCTCAATAAACAAAGATAATATGGTGTCTCATTCTCATGAAGCTTGATGCTTACATGCTTTTATGGTTCCAGACCTTAATCTCTAGCCTGGCAGTCAGGAGACTCCCCTGGACTGTTCAAAGTCCAGTGAGAGTTAGGCTGATCATGAACTAAATGGATTCCCAGGCTTCCCTTCTCACTCAGAAGTGGGGCTTGCTTTTTTGTGGTTTTAACCAGAAATTTTATCCCTGACATGAGGAATCTTTTCTACGCAGTTTTGGCCAAATCTGAAAGTTCAGCTTCTGACAGATCAATGCAGTTCCAAAAGAATTTGTGAAACAATTTCTAGAAACTATTGGGAAACAGAAAACCAGCGCTGCGAGTGTAGTACCGGGTACACTGTAGTGTAACAACTGTCATGTCTGCTTTGGCACCACACACACATTACTGCCTTGGTAGAGGACATTCTGTAGCTTTTTGTTGTTGTATCTGAGTGAGCTTTAAGGGGTTTAAGTTAATAAGTAAAAACAAAGTTGTTGCTATGAAATAAAACCAAAGCCATCAATGTTCTGTATTTGGCTTGGATGTTACAGCTGGACGCCTGAATTCGTGGTGAAGAAGAAGCCATGAAGATAGCTACTTCTGCTACTGACCCCAGTGCTTCTACCCCTCCCCATGGTGTAGTGCACTTCTGTTTTGCCCTAAAATTTTCAGGTAAATAAACACTAAAATGCTAGTGTCTAACACACACTCATTATTTCTTTTTCCTCTATAGTCTCACAATAGAACACAATAAACCCAAATACATTATTGCTGATAGTCTGATAGAGGAAAACATACACAGAAATAAGAAAGTCAGCATTGTACAGAAACTGTGAGAAGAAAAACAATGAGCATGTGAGTGGTCCAATATGTAATAAAACCTCCTTCCCAGGGGAAACCAAGTAAAGAATCACATTATTAGCTGGACAAGCTTAGTAATGTCATGAGTCTCTTCAGAAGCAATGATGGTCATTTTGTTTTTCTCTGGTTGCTTAAATATGGTGCAGTATGTTACATGATTTCTGTAACACCAGGGAAAGCTTGAGGTCTCTGACAGCCTTTAGAGTTTAGAGAGTGCATTGCTGACACCTGGTGGAAAATACAGTTTAAAAACTGTAAAACTTTAACAAATGTTTATATTGTCAGAGAATGATTCCCTTTATATGAGGGTGTTTAGCAGACTCTGTAGAACTGCAGAAATGTGGAAGATGGGAATATGTAATTTATGAAATCTAGAAAACGTGAGCCTTTTCTGCTGTTTCGTGGCCTGGGATTCTGGGCATGCATTTTCACTGTTTTTCCACTATACTCCTTCAAAGGTCTTGGATCTACCCCAGAACAAAGTATGCATGGAGTGTCAAACAACCTGAACATTTCTATGGCTGCATCTAAAATGTTTATGGGCAGCTTTACAAAGATCTGCCATAAGAATATAAACAAACAAATACATAACATAAATCTTCCTTTAAATGAACTTGTATGAATGAATAATGTATCCTGAAAATAGTCATTAAAAAGGAAACAAAAAAATACCTATTTATGTCCCAGTTTGATTCTAATTTACTTTGGAGAAGAGTGGCAAGTTTCTTATTTTTTTTAAGTTTTTAGTGATTACTTTCCCTTCAGCATGCAAATAATATCTAATAATAAATTAGATATTATTTCCCCATCCCAAAACTTCAAAAAAACCCCCACATTTTCTCAAACTTTCATGTTTCTTGCTGAGAAACTGATGTCTCAAGAACTGACAAACATTCTGCTCCCAAAAGTGAGAAAGAAGAATCTTTTCTTCAGAATCCTTCCATCCTTGGTGGAAAATTGTTGTTGAAAATAATTATTTTATATTTTCAAACTACAGATAGAGAATTTTCAGATGCCTGTGATAAGACAGTTCTAAAAATATTAAAATTCTATGTAGTTCTGAATCTCAGAAAAGATGAAAGTTTTTATTTATGCACAGCTTTTTGCTGTTAAAATTCCTACATTATATATTCTGTCTTAAAAGTAGGGCACATATGTGTCCCCTCCTCCCTGAAATCTTGTAAGGAATTGGCATTTCTTAAGCCAGCATCTTGTGTATAACTGTACATCTCACACCAAGGAAGCTAGTGTCACTTCCCTGACTGTTTACAGCAGTATTTAATACGAACTGGTTGCCTGCCCAGACTCATGAGGTAGCTGGAGTTGTGCTGGAACTACAGAAGTTGTGAAATATTTAAAAAATTGGATTTTGACTGTTATTTAATGGCAAAAGAAAACAATACAATCGGCACGGGAACGCAAAAGATTTCAGCAGTGAGATTGCTGTGCTTTGCAGTGCTGGTAATGACAGATGTTACCAGGGAGCCTCGCGCGCAGCAGGGCAGGATGCTGATGGAGAACAAAACCAGAGCCTGCTGCCAGGAATGAGACGGCAGCAGGTGGAGGAATCTTCCACATACGACAGCCCCTGACAGCCGAAGGCCCAGCTATGAGTGCTGGGGAATCGCTCCCCCTCAGCTGAAGGGTAGTATGCTTTGGGCCATTATTTTTCGGATTGAACGAAAGCAGGGAAGAATGGGTGAGCTGAATTTCACATCGCAAAAATCAAACTGGAATGAATTTCTCTCTGTTGTAGCCCTTCTGGAGCCAATTGAGTTTTGCTAGGAGAGGATCTGGCTGAATGGGTTTGGAAGGAAGGTTCAATATTTTTCCTTTTATTATCCTACCCTGTACAGGGGTCCTTTCTCTTGGCTAGCATAAAACCAATTCTAATGCTAAAATAATTAGAAGGCTAGTATATTTGTTGTTTCAATATGAATGGTTCATGACATATGTCTCTGTGGAAACCTTTTCTACATGTTAGATACTGTCTGTCAGCCATATTTTTCTCCATAATTTTCTGTGCTATTTTTGATATAATTTTAAACTTTTTATGTACATTCAGTCTGTGCCTCTGCCAAAATGGTATATTACAGGTTACACAGTTAGCAATACCTAGAGCTAAGGTTGCCAAGAATCTTCTACAGTGTAATACTATTTCCACTTGCTTATAGCTTTTCTGAACCTTAACAGTATGGGCATAAAATATCTCAGGTTTCTCTCAAACTAGATCTTAATTTTGACTAGCTTAGCAAAAATGGTTGGGGTTTTTTTTGGTTTGTTGGTTGTGGGGTTTTTTGTAAGACTAGAGTTAGATAAAAGAGGCTTGTCAGCTGTCAGTATATTCCTCAAATCATTTAGAAACTGCACTGTTTTGGTGATTTACCATTGAGCCACCATCCCCTCAGGACGGCTAGAGCATCACCTTACAGACCATTTTCAGGGCTTGAACCCTGAGCCATTTTTTATTTCCAGGTCTCAGCGTAGGTCTAAGCTGTGTGTGTTCTTTCTGTATAAGTTCTCCAGGATATCTTTCCCTTGACACCCACACAGCTAAAACACTTGCCCTGCTCCCAGCATCTTGCACCTCAGTTACAAAACTAATTTTCTTTTTGGGCTGTGACAATATTGCTCTTCAGAAGTTTCCTGCAAACACCGGTTGTTTGTTGCTGATATTCCTCTCTTTGCATCCTCCTGTTCGTTGCTTTTCTCAGTCACCTCGATTTTTATTTTGAAGGTCCTTGCTGACCTATCTTTCGATTTACTCCCAAGCTTTTCAGGCAGACCACTGAGTCATTTGGTTATGCCTGTGCTTATTGGAATATTGCTAAGCAAACTGCTTAGGATTATTTTCTACATGTTGCCTTGTGCTCCCCAGGATTGCTCCTATTAAGTCCCTCTTTATCCTTCTGCAAGTCTGTTCTACGTTTTTGCTCTCATGGCACAACCTCATGAGCATAAAGCTAAGCAAACACCGTCTGTTCTGGACAAACCCTGTGCTGCAGTTGTGCAAAGGCTGCTGCAAATGATGACATCAAATACTCTCCCATCTCTTGCTCCCAGTTTTTTGATCGATGCCCAGAGGATGAAATGCTGAGCAATTTTTTATGTGTATGTGAGGGTTTTACATGCAGCAAAAGTTGTTTGGGTTGATCTGAAACTTCAGGCACCAGTTCATTAGCTGAGTCAAAGTTAGTAACTAGTCTGGACAGAGCAAAAAAACTTAAAAAATCTTTAAAAGGTTAATTCACTGGTTTCCTAAAGCAATTCAATGCCTTTTACAAAAGGGATTGGAGAGAGTGCACCCACACATTGGTGATGAGAGAATCATAGCTATGACAACAAGATTGAAATATATTCATTCCCTGCTTGATTAACGCACTTTTAAAAATTTTCCTCACACAATGCTCTTGTTCCACATGTGTGCCCCAAGCCCTAGGCAACAGAATCATCCCATTTCTGACTTCATTCAGAGTTAATTTCATTCAAAACAGGGTGACTTCGGGGTGAAAGGCTGAAACAAAGAGATGCTTCTCCTCCAGTAAGTATAGTACGGGAGCAAGGGAAAACAAATCATAACTCCTAATTAAGGGAAAAAGGAGACTCTGCACTTGCAGTGAATATGGCTTTCAGAAGACACTCAGAGATCACGAAGTTTAATGTAAGATTATGATAAACCATGAAACTTAGAGAATCTCACATCTCAGATGGAATGACTTCACATTTTCTAAATAAAGAAAATCCGGTAGTGAAAAGGCTGTCTTTGCCAAATATGCCTGAAGCAAAATCTGGCCTGTTGATGGAAGAGAGTAACTCACATCGACCTCTAGGAAAGAAAAAGATCTCCTGTTAGAATTGTGTCCTTACAGGGAAGGAGGGATTAGGAAAAAGCCTGAAAAATCTGATGAAACCCAGCTCCATTCTGAATTCCTTTCAGACATGATAACCCTAAAGCTCATAAAAATATCTCCAAAAAATACTATTGCATTAATAGGTGAACATCCAAAAGACCTACTTTGTTGGTTTTTTTAAGTCACTAAAGCAAATATCCATGGAGTCACCTGAGAGTTTGTAAGCCTCCTTTTCTTCTAGAGTTTTATTGCAAATTACACAAATGAATAGAGTGCTACTGTAAGAATATTCAGCATGAAATGTGTACAGAAAGGGACCCCACTCAAATCTCCATTGACATACAAAAATGTAACTGTACATCGTCACAGCTCGATAAGAAACAAATAAGAAGATAACAATTCCAGGGAAAGCATGCTTCACAGAAATGTCTTTTGCCACATGACAAGTTATAACCTGATAAGAAGAAATGAAAAAAAAATGAGTATACATATATATATATATATACACACACACACAATCCCCCCAACATTCAGTTGGTTTGTTGAGAAAGATACCTTTTTTATCACAGCCATGTAGTGCCTTGATCTGTGCCCTGTTACAAAAGATCACATCATCTCATCACGGTGCCATTGTCAGTGACAGCCATGGGTCACAATTCCAAAGCATGATGCTATTCCCCTTCTTGTTGTTGCATTGCCACATGATTCCTGGAAAATAGAAAAATATGAAAGCTGCCTCTCCCGATTCATAGCCTGAATCTCCTGTTTAGAGAAATTCCAACATCATATAAGAAATGTGTGAATCATAGCAGTGCCAATGAGAAAACTATTGAACTTTCCACCCTTTCACAGTTTACAATAATATGTTTTAGCTAACAAAATTAAGCATTGGTGATGAAAGAGGAAGTTGTAAAAATAAAACATTTTACACATAGACCACAAGTTAGGGGAAAACTCTACTGACAATGCTCCATGTGAATATAAAGACAAAAAAAGAGCATGAATTAAACAGTTGGACAATACACTTGCAGCTCTTGCAAGATAGAATTAAATCGTATTTGTATAAGTATAGTATTTTAAAAGTCAGTGTGCTTACTCAGTTCAACACAGTTAATAAATAGGAACTAGATAGCCTAATACAAAAGATATATGTAGTCTTGAGGTAGAAGTGAAAAGGCTAAGTTTGTTTGTACAGCTTCTTTTAATTTAAAAAGCTCTATGTTGTGCCAATCATCAAATCAGTGATATCACAGCAGTAACCATTAAAAAGCCTGTAATTGAGAAACATCAAAGGAGATTATCTAAAGCCAAGCAACTTTTGTAGACAAAAGTCTTACTCTTGTTGCAGTGACAAGTTAAATAACGCTCAGATCAGAGACAAATAGAAAACATAAGATTTCCAGGCTGTTGGAAAAAATGAGGTCCTAAGTATGACAATGAGCAGTATTAGGAAACATTATAGGTGGCATTGTTAGAACAGCTGGGGAAACTGGAGGAAGCAGATGATTGATACATCAAGATTATCAGAAACGAAGAGAAGGATTTGATATAATGAATGATGTAGAGAGAAAAGCTAACCTGCAGAGCAAAACAAATTATTAAATGAGAGAAATAAGGGTTGAAAGATATGAGGGCAGTCAAGCAAGATTTGGAGACAGATTAGAAAAAATAACACAGAAGAAAAAGAACTCAAGAAGGAGAAGGCAAAACCAAGTTTTATTAAATATGAACAAAAAAGAAAACTCATTTCAATGGAAGTAGGAAACTGTTAGAGCAAGGTCAGTGGTGGTACCATTCCCAGAAGCAACGTGTACCATTCC